>NC_050598.1:9595000-9937500 GCF_013368585.1 Megalops cyprinoides
TCACTGCACAGTGATTTTATTTTACTGCAAAGAGCCCCCGGGCAACAAACTAAAGTCAACTTGATTCATCGCCCCCCCCCCCCCCCCCCCCCCACCCCTTTAATGCCTTTAAGCACTGAGTGTGGCCTGATGTGCTCTTCAGCTATGTTGAAATGAGAAAAAAACCCATGTGTCAAATTTGACTTTGTCTTGTGATCTAATTCAGGGAAACAATCTACTTGCTTCCTAACTATTTCCAAGTGTCATAAGGAACAGCCTGATGGCCACAAGCAGCAGGCATAGACTACATTTTGTCTTCAAATTACCCTCAAGACACTGCAGAGCACATCCAACTCTTCAGATGTATTTATTTTACTGCATCATTCACTGTGATAAACACTATCTTAGAGATTTGACACATGATGTATAAAGCTGCCCACATTCAGTCCACACACTAAAGACAAAATACCATTAAGCCAGAGTACAGAAAGTAAACTGAAATCACTGCTTTCAATCAGCACGTGACAGCCTGACTGAAGTAGAGGTTGTCTTTTGTCTCCTCTAATTGAAACTATCACAGTGGTTACCACCTCACACATAGTTGTGAAGCGCAGTTAGAGTGTGAAAAACAGTCAGCACCTGGTCAACATGACAGAGTGGACAGAGTCCAGAAGCACCACTTGTAACATGTCCACCACACACACGCCAGGCTTTTCAGCTGCATCTATTCAATGCCAGTGTGAAGCCTGTTCTAACTGCCAGAGTTTTCACCTGTTCATCAGCACTTTGCAAACACTGATAGTAAAAAGCTGGCGTTTAAGTGTTAACAAAGTGGTGCGCTTTATGTAAACCACTGCCAGAAAGAAACCCAAACTCCGTAAACGACATTGTCAGAACAATTGTTGATTCAGAGACACAGGAAAATTTTCCCCGTTACCAAAAATCCTCGTTCAAGGACATTGCTATCTCCTTTCTATCGAGAACAAAGTTCACACAACAGCAGGAAATCGAAGAATTGTGTTTTATCGGTTCCAGCCCGGACACATGGACAACAGACAGCTAAATCCAATTCAAATGTTCCACTTTTGTCTCAGGAAAGCCTCCAGACAAGCCTAACACAGCACGGTCCAATGAGAGATAGGTTAAGTTGCCAAGACAAGAAAAAAGGAAGGAAACACAGCCAAATCAGTACCTACCAGTGACAGCTGAAGGGGAAGAGAGGCCCACCATTTTCAGGGGAAATGGGAAAAAATCTGTCGTACAAGTGAAAGAGTTGAACGCATCCACAATTCTGTAATTTCTTCCAAACACACACACAGAAAAAAAGCCCACTCTATGCAAAGGAACTGTTGCAGTGCGTAACTCCACCACTCTCCCACTCAGTACTGACTTATCTCTGTGGTGTTGTGGTAATTGGAGAGCTAAGCCTGGTGTATTTACCCTTTCCAGGTCTCTCTCTCTCTCTCTCTCTCTCTCTCTCCTTCTCTGCCTCTCTCTCTCTGCCTCTGTGCTGGGGTATCTTTTGTGTTTGGTCTCAGGGGTAGGAATGTATGGGGAAGGGGGGGGCACCCACTAGCTCTCTGTGTCATCAGCTCTCGGCTGTAATCCCTGAGATCCAGCAGCACCTGGGCGAGGCTCTGCGCTGAAAAAACCTGCCCCCGCAGCCCCCCACCCCCACCCCCATCAGCACTCCGAAATCCCTCACAGCTCTGTCTTCTGCCTCCGCTAAAGCTGGCTTTGCAGATTCCTTTTCTGCAACCCCGAACCAACAGACACACCTCCTCGCAGTACATCAAGAGAAATGCGTGTCAAGCACTCAGAATCTGCCTCGGCTTGCAAAACCTGCAAAATCACACATATAAAAACAGCATCTGAAGGGGGGGGGGGGGGGTAGAGAAGTGGATGGAGATGAGAGGTCACTTTGCATCTTAAGGGCCATTTAGTGAGTCTGGAAGCTGAACTCCAACAAGAAAAAGTCTGTAAAACACCTTTCATTGGGGTGAACAAAGTTTACTCTACAAAAGCCGCAGAAAACCACGACACTTGTTTAAGCAGACGACTGGGCTGCCCTTCAGGGGAGATGAGATTAAAATAAAGAGAAAATCCAAAAGATGAAAGGCCGCTCCATGTCTCGTTCCCTTTGGTTAGGCGTGAGTCATGCGGCTGCCAGGTGAAAGACAGACTGACTGGAGGATTGTTCTCTCATGAGTTCTCTTACAGCGGTCACACTTACCTCCCAAGAAAAATAGGTACCTCAAACAATGACCCAATAAAGGCTATCATTGTAGAAGTAGCACCCATATCCACCCACTTAAAACACTGAAAATAACAGTTTTTACTCACACCCCTTTATTGTGGTAGACACTTTTCACTTTTTCCTATATTTGTAGATATATCTAAAAGACTGTGTTCTGTACTATATAATAGTATACACTGTATATATATATATATATATATATATATATATATATTATATATATATATATATACATATATATATTATATATATATATAACAGAGAGATGAAGAGAGCAGAAGGAAAAAAATACAAAAATCAAATAATTTTAGTTAAATCTATAACACAAGAAACAGGCAGCTGAACCAGTTTCAGCCTCACTAGCACTAGCACCTCTAAACCAAATGCTCACACACCTGTATTTCATACACCTTCACTCACGCAATTGGGGCTTGTTAGCCAGTGTATGGCTACCAAACACACATTCACACAGACAATTAGACACTTTAAAAGGAACTGATGGAATTAGATCAAATTATTAATAGATTCAACGGAAGTCAACACAGGGTCCTGACACACAGCAGTATATTAGCTTACACAGAGTATACAGTTAAACAACCACCATAAAATCATCATTCTAACTCTTTAAAGCATATCTGGGGCATATAACACATTATGGATGCTGAATGCTACATTGGTTAAATACCACAAATATCATGTCAAAATTAGGTCACTGGTGGAATTGCTGTGTTTCCTGTGGGGAGTTTTAGTGTTGCAACACATTCATGTCAGTTGGATCTCCTGTACTCATCCATGCAGCCGGGCTTCTGACTTGCTCAGACAGTACTTCACTGCACATGACTGGGTCAGGAAAAATCCCACAGCCACGGCGATGGCGAAACGCTGACACGCAGGACACAACATGTCAAATATGCACACACGCACACACACACGCACACACACACACACACACACACACACACACACACAGGACACACACACACACACACACACGCACACGCACGCACACGCACGCACACGCACGCACACACGCACACACACGCACACACACACACACACACACACACACACACACAGGACACACACACACACACATGCACACACACACACACACACACACACACACACACACACACACACACAGGACATACACACACACACACAGGACACACACACACACGCAGGACACACGCACACACATACCCGTCCTGGCCCTGACAAGACACACACAGGAACCAGGCCTCTTCCGCCAGCTGTTTCACGCACCCAGGACCTCTGATAAGGCTCACAATCTGCATCTTATCTCCGGGGGGGGAAAGGAGACACTTTTCTATCCTTTTAGCAGTTCATTGTTCCCAGGGACATGTTAAGATCTGCCTCGCAAAAGGCCAGATGCGGAAGGCTGGCTTGCTTTGACACCACACAGCAAGGCAGACATTGGTGAACGCACACATAAAATCCAGAAGAACTCTGCTAAGGGCTGGACAATTGCACGGGATCGATTATTGCCTGGCTAGAGTAGAATCATCAAGCTGACCTTTTTAAATACTCTGACTGCATTGTCAAAACCATGACCTATTTTGCCAAGCCGGAGGAGTTTGACTTATGCTTTGATGACGAGGGGATGAGGCTGAGCCATTTGCCAGCGAGGATAAATCACTTGCTTGTCTTTACCTTTCCAAGCCTTTAATAACAGTCGTTAAATACTCTCCCGCAATAACAGCCATTCGGTATTTTCCCTTAGTCATGTTTTCCTTTGTCCTTGAAAGATGGAAAGTAAAACAAAGGGAAAAGCAGCGACTCAGCTCTCGGGCTGCGGCCAGGAGGGGATCCCTCAGGACAGCGTGAGGGTGAGGAAGGGGAAGGAGACACAGAGGAGGCTTAATGGATGACAGGTGAATTCGTGTTCGGCGCAGAGCGGAACACGTGGCCGTTATTGTTATAGCCATCAGTGTAAACTACGCCGCATGGGCGGGAAGTCTAGGGGGACTGGGCGGCCCATTGTTCAGGGTGACCTCCTCATCTTAAAGTAGGCCAGGTCTGAACCCTCCAGCAACCCCTCCCTGATGCTCCCCCATCCCCCCGCCCCCTTTCTCAATCCCACACGTCCTAACCGCTCCATTTCCCATGCGAACACCCGCCCTCCCCTATGACCACTCCCCCAATAAAAGCACAGTTAAAGTACAAGACCCTGCTGAAGTGAAATCAGTCACAGACACAGCTCAGAGCCAGAACTCTCCACTCCCCTCAGGCCTGCCTCCCCTCCCACCCCTCAAACCCCCAGACCCACTGATTACACAGTGCGACCTCTGACCCCTCCTGTGGAGTTGTGAGTTCACAGATCCACTGGCGCTGGGGTTAGACAGGCAAACATAAACGCACGTGTGTACGTGCATGCTCACACATCCACACACACCCACACACACCCACACCCACACCCGCACACACACACACACACACCCATACACATCCACACACACACACACACACACACCCACACATACACACACACACCCAGACAGTACTCCTGGAGATAACCAACTAGCAAATACATCATTTTCCAAACTTTTCCTTTTGGGCGTCAACTTTCATTTCTTTGTGTCAGACTCAAACAGTCATGGTTGGCATCACAACTCTCGCAAAATCAAAAGGATTGGTAACCATTCTGATATGCTCCTTCATGAGCACACTTCATGAGTCATAGATAGGATTGCTCTGTACACCCATAGAAACTAATATTTTGTCTCTCTGACTGATGTGTATCTCTGTATGAGTGATATCACAGGTGATGAAGAGAAAAACTAGGGTGGGGATGTGGATGGAGGCTGTGGGAAGAAGGGATCTGATAGTGTTTCATCGTCTTATTCCAATACAATCCACAACACAAATGCAATCCATGCTGAGCGCTGATCCCAAAAGCGCCTCAAGAATTTGCAGATTTACCGCCGTCATGAATTATAAAAACAAATACGTTTGACATTCTTCCTCTGAGGGCATAGCAGATCAGGCAGGCGGCACCGTTATGTCGAACCGCAGACTGACATTATCAGGTAGGCCTCGTCATGCACCGGCACTGCCACAGGGTCGCTCTGACACAGTCTGCATGAATCACGCATGGAAAGCTATCTCATCTCACTGTGCTTATTCTTCCCGAAGCTCAGAACCTCCGCAGTCCACAGTCTCCGGGCTGGCAAGAACCTGCCAGCCAGCCCCTGTGGGTGAAGCCTACGTGTGGGCCACACGCAGGTGCCTTGCCAGCCTGTGGTTAAAGCGGTGGTCCGGAGGAGGGGCCCGGGACTGGATTCCTTTCCCGACACTCCTCCGCACCGCCCGCTCCGGTCCCCCCCTACGGATTCCTCGCATAACAGGGGCGTGAGCGAGAGGCGTCACGCCTTAATGTGCCACTGTGTATCACGGCAGCTGAAGTTCGTGGAAAAACATGAATAAACAAATAACTTTCAGTCACATTACTTTTGCGTTCGGCAGAAAATCCCCGTGCCTCGTGTTACTGTTTACACCAGCTAAGTACTGAGAAGGTGAAGTAAACTGTTGTGCCCTCGCAGGGGTACAAGGAACGCATTTTACTTGAGGGATCAACATACCGTTCCCAAAGTCAAAGTCTAGCTGCTGCTTCTGGAACAAACAATGCCTCATTGTTTATTGAGGGCCAGAATTAGAACAGGCCAAAGCACAAAAAGAGGACAAGACAACACACCATGACAAAAAGATAAAAAGAAACATACACATTTGAGGTTACAAAAAAAGAAAAGAAGCCTACAGATAACTGTGGGGGCGTGTGGGCCAGCTATGCGGACGAGCGGCATTGTGGGTAAAAGGATACCTCCAGCTGCAGCTGTAGTTTCCTGTCCAGGCTGATGACAGCTTCTATCACCCTGGCCTTCTGCTTCCTGTCCCGCCCAGCCAAGTTCCCCCCAAACCTTTGTATCACTCCCCCATGTGCAGGGCCAATCAGTCTGCACTAGCCATGCTCTAACAAAAAGAGCTGGACTGATCGTTGATTCATAATGTCTCTATATGGTAAAGTTATCATACTTACTGTTAAGTCTTCTTTTGTGTCTCTGTACACAGGGACTTTTCTTTCTTTTCTAGAGAGTGTATTTTTGCAAAGAGACCAACTTCATGGTACAGGTGGATCACACTGGTATACTGTGTTATATTTGTGTATATGCCCATCACATTTTCAGGATTTAAAATGACTGCTCACTCTAGTGATTTCAATAAGTGTGATGCTATTATTTGTATTTTGTGTGATTAAAGGTTAATTAGCACATAAGTATTTAAGGGGTCAGTCCTGAGGATCACTATGGAAACTCTGAAAAGGCCCTAACTCTGGGTATTGTGTAAGTAAGTATCCCTATCTATAAGATCCCTTATGGCTATCTTTATTTTGGCTTATGGGTGAACTATCCACAACATCTTAGGGTAGAGCTGTAAAACATCAGACAATATCACTCCCCTCAACAGAGCAGGTTGGAACTGTGACAGGTGATACAACATTACACTCCACAACTCTGGAGTCTTAAGTGGTGTGATGACCGGAATGATATCGCCTTCGCTTTCACTCAATAAACCGGGACTGGCTCCCAACAGACAGGTCACACCAAAAGGAGGGATGTATGGATGTCTGTGCCTGTTCCAAGAATGAAGGCAAGAGTGAGACGCAGGGAGGCGGAAAGATGACTGCTTAGCATTGATTTATAATCTACACCTCATCTGTTCCAGAAAAACAACAGGACGCAGTCTTAAATGCGGGGGCCGTGGGGATCCGTCCTGAGCTGTTAACATGACAACGTCTCTCAACCACAGAGCTAAGGATACCAATGGGGAAATGGCTGAATATCCACTGGAAAACACGCCTCTTCATTGGCTGTAGACTCGAGACTTTGGAGATTGTTCTTCCCCAAGACTGGGCCAGTCTGCCGTAGAACTAACACCACGTCCATTCATATACATTCCTTTCCTCTGGTGATTCTTAAAGAAATTCCTCTGTTTACATCTGGGATGTTCTGCAATTATTTTCACATTAGTGGTGTTTGTCCAAGGCAAAAACCGCACTCACGCACGCCAGGCATACGACGGGAAGTGGACAACAATAACTGCGACGCGGCGGACAAACACACTTATCTGAAGAGAGCAATGACCTAAACGAGGATTCCTCTATCCTCTGGGGTCAGCCGCAACGCACAGAACCTATCCTGCAGCGGGAGAGCCAGAAAAAGACAGAGCAAGAGAGGAAGAGAGACAAAGACAGGCAGAGAGAGACAGAGAGGCAGAGAGACAGAAAGACAGTGAGAGAGAGAGAGAGAGAGAGAGAGAGAGATAGAGAGAGAGACAGAGAGACAAAGACAGGCAGAGAGAGACAGAGAGGCAGACAGACAGAAAGACAGTGAGAGAGAGAGAGTAGGAGAGAGAGAGAGAGACAGAGATAGAGAGAGAGACAGAGAGACAAAGACAGGCAGAAAGAGACAGAGCGGCAGAGAGAGACAGAGAGGCAGACAGACAGAAAGACAGTGAGAGAGAGAGAGAGAGAGAGAGAGAGAGAGAGAGAGAGAGAGAGAGAGAGAGAGAGACAGAGATAGAGAGAGAGACAGAGACAGAGACAGAGAGACAAAGACAGGCAGAAAGAGACAGAGCGGCAGAGAGAGACAGAGAGGCAGACAGACAGAAAGACAGTGAGAGAGAGAGAGAGAGAGAGAGAGAGAGAAAGAGAGAGAGAGAGAGACAGAGAGATAGAGAGACAGAGAGAGAAAGACAGTGTGAGAGAGAGACAGAGAGACTAAGTCTGTTCCTTCCCACTCCTTTCTCACTCAACGACACACGCAAAAGCTACACGGAGAGGGGGAGCCGGGGCAGGAGTGTGCGGCAAAGCGTGCCGCTCTCTCTGTGAAGGCCTTCCACGCTCCGACGATGAAACGCGGTGGTGAGATCCGTTCTCACGCATGCATTAAAAGGATCGCCCCCGCACATCAAATGACAGAAGGGAAAATTACAGGTCACTCCTGTTGGAGGATGATGAACTACGATGCGTGTTTGGTTCATTTTAAGTAAAGAGTATGGTGTAACCATTTGTACTGTACACACACGCCCAAGCACACACGCGTGCACAAACAACGCACACGTATGCACACACACACACCCTTAGACTGTTCATAAAACTATGCAAAAATAAGCCTGCTCTTTTTCATTCTGGTCCCTAGTCAATTCTACAGACAATTCTAAGTGCAAAGTTACAGGAGTGCTAAACCTTTTCCATGACATTATTGTTATTTAGCAGACGCTCTTCTGTAGAGCGACTTACATAAGTTACAATTTTTACGTTATCCATTTATACAGCTGAATATGTACTGAGGCAATTGTGGGTTTAATATCCTGCCCAAGGGCACAGCAGCAGTGCCCCAGCTTGGAATTAAACCAGCAACCCCTCGGTTACAAGCTCCGCTGTTTACCGCTATGTAACAGTGCTGCCCCTTTCACTATTCTGATGTACACAAAATCAGTGGATTAATCCCCATTTGGGAAGCAGTATTTCTCGGCCTGCTCTGGCTAATTAACCGGGCTTCTCTCACGAGGGCCCTACGGTGGGTGCTGGAGAGCTCGTTTCCTGGTTGCCTCGCTTCCCCCAGTGGAGGCGGTCATTAGAAGGGGCCTCTCCCGGGTCACGGGGGCCTTCCCAGGGAGATGCAGGCGGGGGGGAGAGTTATGGACCCTGCACTCCCGCTCACCTGTTTACACATTAACCAGCTTTGAAGGCCAGCCGTACACGGTGGGGCACCGCGCTCTTTGATGTACCCCCCCCCGCCCACCCCATCCCTCCTCCTCTCCCTCCCACACATACGCACCCCCGGGCCTTGCGGTTCACAGCTACCAGGCCCCACCGCACTTCAATGGGCTCGACTTCAAAAGGCAGAGGTCCGCGATTCCGCGTGTAGCAATTCAAACAAGTTATTAATCACACCGCCCTCGTTAAACAGCGAAACGGAGACGGGGACCCGGGCAGGGGCTCGGGGGGCGGGTGGCACGTGGAGTCAGCGAGGCCCCCTGTGGGACAGAGGGAACAGGGGGCCATGCAGGGGACTTCCACTGCATTTCATTACGTCTCTACTGTCTCGGGACAGGCTGGCGAAACGCGCAAGGAAACCAAATCTGATTCAACAGCATGTAGGTCACATCCGACAGACAGACAGACAGACAGCACCTGAGACAGGAGGTGGAGGCAGGCGGTCCAAGCCAGAGCGCTAAGGTACAGGGCACTTCCGTTAGTGTCAGAGGTCAGAGGTCAGGGGTCACTGCAGCAGACAAACGAGCAAGGAAACGAGTTTCTCCAACCCTACCGTGGCTGGCCGGCAGGTCAGGGCTCCGGAGCTCGCACGGTCAGCGCAGCCACTTTTATGCTCCCTCCAAACTGCCATGAACAAACCCGACCCGAGACAAAGGCCCACTTTCCTCCTGCTGTCATTATTCATCCCCGGGCATCGCCAAAAAAACCCCCATGATTTCACTCGTCAGCTATGTACCAGAGAAGCGCCCCGCTTTTCTCTCCCTCTCTCAGTCTCCCCGGGGAGAGGAATGCCAGCGTGCCTCACACACAGTCAGCCTGTGCTCAGCATTCAGCCCTTGTTGGCAGGGGAAAGAGTGGCCGCTTTGTCCCCCCCCCCCCCCACTGCGTGTATTTATAGATGTGTGGCCGCACACAGCAGACAGAGCGAGAGGGAGATTCCCGGCACTGGGGCTCGGTGTTGACCTCCGACCCCCTCAGATCTGTCAGGCACTCGAGAGAGAGATGCATTAATCTCTGAACTCAGCTGAAAGCTGCCGGAGGAGGTCACTGAGCTTGTTTCACAATCAGAAGCGCCGCCAGCTAACGGGCTGGGACGCTGTCACGCGTTTCTGCGGAAACAGTGGCAAGGAGCTACTTGGACGGGCAACGCACTAACAGCTTATTAAAAGAGCAATCGTACTGGTTGTCTGTGCTACAACAAAGTGTCAGGGTGAAAGGCCTGTAGACAGCGAGGAGCAGCACAAACTGGTCTTTGTGTGTCTCCAGAATCGGGTTTTGTGAGTCTCTCGCAGCCCGCCTTTATGAACCCGCCGCTCTTCCCAGCCAGATCGTTAAAGCTCTCTCTCTCTCTCTCTCTCTCAGCCCTCCCCGCACCTGCGCACACTCTCGCTCACGCTCACACACACACACACACACACGCGGTCACACACGCTCACTCACGGTCACGCGTGCTCAGCGCTTCTGGGCTCTGGAGCCTGGGAGTGGCCGCGGTCCTGTGTCACACCAGCACCCCCTCCCTGTACCCTCTCTCTCCGGCCAGAGTAATATGTGAAGTGTCACTCCGTTTAAACTTCTGGCAGGGCCGTGCGAGGGACGGGGAGGTCAGGGCCCTCCGCATCGCCAGGCAACAGCAACCACAACACAAGCCTCGAGGTTAAACCCTTCTATCTGAACTTTGGAGCGATGGCAATATCCCCTGCATTTTGGCATAGTTTAGACACCTAACGCAGTTATCATTTAACATGTACGTACAGTATATGCACATTGTACATTGAATGAAAATCACAGCGGCAGTGTTTATTTTGACATATCATGGCACACCCCAAGTCTTTGGCTTATTTGGCTTTGGCTAATTTCGCAACTTCTGGTAGATCCTGATGAATGTATTTTCTTGAACAACAACCACTGGTCCACCCATCGCTGGAGCCATAATGTGGGTTGTAGGGTTTCGGCAGGACGCGGTGCATTCGTGGAGCTGAACCAGAGCGATTTCCTTGTGATCAATTCAGTCTGACACATGCCGGCCTGCCTAAGCAAACAGCCCTGGCGCTGTCTGAGCGACCGTCTCCCCGGCTGCGACAGCCCGGGTGTCTCCCTCCCCTCCCCTCCCTGTCACTTCTGAATGCCATCCATGCGGGGAATTAGCCTACTGCCCTCGCTGCCGCACTCAGCCCGATAACACATCCTCACCCTCAGACTCCAGCGGAACACTCAGCTGCGTTCTGTCGGCAGGCATTAATTCATCATGACTCACAGTTACAGCTTGGGCATGAAACAAGGGGAACTTATCAGTGCTTTACTGAGAGCAGCTCTGGCATCTTTTCAGTCCTCGATTATTGCAATGCTGGATATTCCACACTGAAGAGCTCTTCTGGTAATCGTGCCTATGACAGCAAAGGTTTTGATGAGGAAAGCACACACGTATACTTATATGTACTAAACAAAACGTCTGTGTTCTGTTCTGTGAAGTTCTTCCTTGTGCTTGCAGCTAGACATTTCTGAGAAAGGGAAACAAAAAAAAAGGGTACAAAATAATAACTCCTCGTGTCATTCAGTTGCACAAATGTAATCTGCCCCCGCTGAGGAAATGTATTCCCCACCCCACGCTCGGTGAAACCGAGTCCCCTAATGTGCACACACTGCATATTTAGGGAATGAGAACTGTCAGCTGTCTTCTTTGTACTGTCCATTATGAGGCGTTTGCAAGTATTTTGTTGTTGTTGTTGCTAGAGGACACCCAACAAAAGCAATCATTTCTTTGCTGCCCCTGCTAATCTTCTTAGTGACTGGAGGAAGGAAATTTGGTGATCCTGCTGTACAGGGGAGAGAGGATAGCACTGGACTGCCCTGGCATGATGATTAGCTTTTCTCTGTGATGATGTTCTATGAAAGAGAACATCCTTGATTTCTTATAGATTTATCCGACTACACTGTGGCAGATCTATCTATGCTGTGGAATAACATGTTACATGGCATGGAAAATATTCACACATGCACAAAACCTAGCAGTCACCAAGCAAACCACATTTTCCAGCCAGCAAAAGAACTGAAAACGTTATAAACGCATTTAAGTGAAATGGGAATGGCTTTATCCGTTTGTCCAGAGAGTTCCATTTTCAAGTGAGCTTCCCGGAGGTGTGCTTCCTAAAGCTTCCGGAGTCAGTACTGTTGAGCAATTTGTTGCCTTTGCCTGTCATCACCCCTTCTCACATAACCTCCACGGCCCTGCTGTGTCATCCAGGTCAGCCACGCAGACAAAGAGGCTCGGCCCAGCGAATAAACCTGAAAAAGCAACCACCTCTGCTAATTTAATCTTAACAGGAACTTGAGGAAACAGCAGGGACCAAAAATAACACAAACACAAGAAGACACACACATACACACACACACGTAAACACGTGGAGACGGCAGTGGCTAAAAACGGCAGCGGGAAAAACACGCAGAATCCCAGGGGACGTGTGCGACCGAGGATTGTTTTTTTTGTCTCCTGGTGTTTGCGCAGACAGAGCGGATCGGCAGGGATTCGCCAGGATGCACTTCCAGGACGGGGGAAAGGAAGTTTTTGCTCAGACCGCGATGAGGTGGAGCGGCCTGGCCTTCACCTGCTCCCGGAGTGGGGGGTGGGGGTTGCACGGAAGGGGGGGGGATCCAGTAGGGAGGGGGTGGAGGAAGAGAGACTGGAGAAAGAAGTGGGTCAAGGAGAGTGGAGTGAGAGAGAGAAAGAAAGAGAGAGAGAGAGCGGAGAGCGAGAGCAAGAAAGAGGAGGAGGACTTGGTGCGAGGGAGAGAGGAATAACAGAGCAATGTACTGTAAAGGGTAAAGGGGGGGCCTCAACCCCAGCCCCCCATGTCACTGACTGCTTCATTTACTGTCCTCATTTGAGGAAATTCTTCACATACCTCCCCCTGCAAAGACATTAAAATCACAGAATAATGCCCATATAATGTAGGACACACACTGTATATCATCCTTAACACAAACACAGGGGAAAGAGCAATAGACTTGGGATTATAGGTCAAATGCTGATCAAGTTTATTTCTGCAAAAAGCTGAGTTGAACCACCAGGTTCTGTATCTCTGTGCTGATGGTGACAGCTGAAAACAGCAGTGCTGTGGGTGATGACTTTCATCAACAGCAATGCTGGCTTTGCATCAAATAACTCTGTAGCTCAGCTCCGAGAGGCTTGCTATGTGGAGAACAATTATTTTGGAAGGGACCTGAGAAGTATTTAGAATATGTGTAGCACTGAGATAAGAAGATTCCTTCCAACACCAAAGCCGCAGCAATTTTCCACTGTTCCAATCAGTGCTCTGTCTCCAGCTGGGCAGGCCTATTTATATTTCTATTTTTATATTACTAAACCTACTATGCGCCTTGATGCCCTTGCTGTAAATAATTGTAGCTTGTTCTGTCACAAATGTCACACATTTGTATTTATGCCTGTGATATTGAGCCATTCGTGTTTATTGTATATCTGTGATAATTCTTGTTCTTGTTTCTCAGTGTCACTGTCTTACATCTAACTGTTGTATTGTTACCGTGGGCCTGAGAGAAACGCAATTTCAATCCTCTGTATGTCCTGTGCATATTGGAGAATTGACAATAAAGTTGACTTTGACTTTGACTATCCTCTGTATGGGGGCAAGCTGGGATAGCACCCATCACCATGGTTTCCCACAGCAAAATTTATTCAAACTTTCTTGGACACTGAGATGGGCCAGTGATGACACAGGCAGGTGTCCGGAGAATGGAGAAGTGAAAGATTTCCTCACACTCAGCAGTGTCTCTTGTCACTGACTGCATTTGAGAGACGGAGTAACTCACAAGGTCTGCAGCATCACAACTTTCGTATGTCTGCCTGCCCAGGTGTAACCTTTACACACTCCAGTCTGCATTGATCCCTTCTTCATGTATGACACATTCAAGCCTCTCCCCTTTAAGTGACAAGGGCTCTATGATGGCACAAACTCCTGCTTGGGGAAGAGTGGACAGATTTTGGCAACTCATGAAAAGAGACATGACCTCATATCAAACATGACCCAAGAAAGCCTTACAAATTGCAGACCTCTACGTGGATCAGTTTCAGATTAAAACCATAGCCTTTTTTGTTTATGAAATGATTCAGAGAAGCCATAAATTCAAGTATAAAATGTCTTTACACTCTGGTCAGGCAGTGATTGATGGAGAGACACGATATCTGTGAAATCAATTGCCATGCCGATGAACATCAAACAATGAGAAACCCAGAAGCCACATCCTCTCTTCATTTCCACCTTAATCCCTGTTTTGCTTTATCTCTCCTGCGTTTGTTTTTACTCTCTTTTCCAGGGGTCCTAGGAGATTCGGTTTCAGGGGCAAGGAGGACTAGCATTCTCCCCCTCGAAGCAACCGGGCACTGCCATTAGAAGTCAAGTAGAAAACTCGGCCTCCGGGGCTGGGGTAAGAGAGGCTGCTTGTTTTCAGAAACTGCGGGAGCCGTCTCGTTGTCTGTCAGAGGCGGACACACGCGCAGGCCCACCGGTGCTCTGCCCTGCCAAAGTTTAAATAAAACAGCCACCATCCCCAAACAGAGACGTGCGCCAAGGCAGCAACTACAAAAGCTGCAGGACTTCCAGATCTTGTGCCTACAGCCCTCTCACCTTGGGAGCTGTGTTAGAACTCAGCTCCTTATAAAGGCAGACTTTCCTTACTGTAAACATGGGTGAGACGGAGAGCTCCCGTCCAAACTGCCAAGTCAAAGAGTAACAGAAAACAAACCAAGGCTTTAAACTGCAGAGTCCCAGCCCCAAACACACTGTGATTATTTTCCAGGTGTTTCCCAGGTCTCTTGCTACACATGACAAACTTGAAAGTCTGGATTAATTCAAGCAAAATTGGACCAGTTACAGCTATGCTGTTGCAATCCAGGACAGGCAAGCTGGAGTAAAGTAAACACTGCAATCAGGACGAATGTAAAGGCAAAATGGCTGTTATAAGTTATAAGTAATTTCGTAGGGAATGACAGGTTGAAGTAAGGCAAGGGAGAGGAGAGAACCTGTCCAATATTTCTCAAAAACAGAGTGAACAGTATCTTATCTCATGCAAGATCAACGAATAAACGGTCAGTTTATTAGAGCAGCAGTATAGGCTACACATTAGCTCGAGGGAATTTGCATGATCAAATTATCACTGCAAAATACTTTTAAACGTTGGCAAATCTGAATAAGTCCAACAAGTCCGTTAACAAATGTGTAGAAGCTGCGAACACAACTAAATGAAATGGATACCAATCCTCAGCACAGTCAGGTTTTGCGCTCCCACGCACAAATGCAAAACTGACCGAACGTCACCAAACTGTAAGCGTAGCATGTGAAATACAACTAGCAATTTACGGTCATTCTCGGCTGCACGGATAACGTCGCTAGTTTTATGGTTTATTGCAACCACTGCTCTCTCCGTTGCATCATTCTCCACTGACATAGCTGCTACAGGAACCGGAATGAATTCTCCCGATTTAATTAAACCAGTTGCACACCACGTAAACCTGGCTGAAATGCCACGCGAAACAGTTGGTGGAATTCTTCCTCACTCCGGTGCGCATTCATATTCACCGGAATGCACATGCACTGGTTATAGCCCAGCTGTGAGTAAAAATACATCCCTTACTGTAATACATCCCAGTACTGTAGGTATTAATACCTTCAAAGCGCGTGCACAGTCAAATGGGCTATTTGCACCTGAGATTTAAGGGTGTATAACCAAGGCGAGTCGCATATTTTAGGCTTATCGTATTTATTCTTTGTCAGAAAACAAACTGCCTCTTTACAGACACTCGTGAGGACTAATGTTCACCTAAGTGTTTGCTCGTAAAATAACCGCTGAGATCTAAAGACATACTCCACCCTCTCCAGAAACAAATAATCCCATTTGGTATACAAACATTAGGATTGTACTAAAAAAGTAACAATCGCTGGGTGTTACACTTGTTCCTTTTTCACTGAAGAAAATGTAAGAATGCACGTTGTGATACGTACAGTTAACGGTGTTGGTCTCCATACCGGCGAAAGTCACAAATTTTCCTTAAATGAGTGGCCTCCTCAACTTAAAACGGCGCTGCATGACACTCCGCGGTCCCATGTGTAGAGTAGTGACAGATAGCCTACAGTTGATACAGTCACATTCTCAATGAAGTTACACGGAGGCGCTTACTTCCTCCGCCGCAGTCGCTGGGTCCTAGTGCAACTGTCAAGTGTCGCAGGGGAAAAGGTAAATCGGGTTCGTGAAAAAATGAAAAACATGCACTACAAACGATTGCAAAATAGCTGACAAGTGGGGACATTTGTATATATGTTAGTTCGTTAGCTAATTGCCTACTTGTCAAGTTTAAATGTTCATTTTCGGTCAAGCTAGAGCTTCTTGGCAGAGGGAACCACGTTTTCGGCCAAATTGTATTGGTATTGGCTGGAGTTCATGACTCCCTCCGAAAGTCTGTCTTAACAATGGCTCCAGGAGCCGTAGATGCCAAACAACCCCATAACACAATAGACCCCCTGCTGTATTTCACAATGGGCACGGGTTTTTGGCAACTTAAATCCCACCATAAATCCAAAGATAACGGGCAATTTCAAAAGATTTTCGTTTCATCCCACCCTAAGACATAGTTTCAACTGTCATTCTGATGTAGGCTAGGTCGGAAAATTCTTTTTTTGTGGTTTGCTTTAAGAAAAGGCTTTCTCCTTGTTACCCGGTCACAAATGCCACATTCACACGGGCCTCGTCGAATTTTACTTTTTGCTCTTGTATCCTGCCGATGGAAGTTTGTTTGGGACATCTCCCAACTGTTTCCTTTGGATTTATCGTTGACGCCCGAAGCACTTGTATCGCAGCCCGTGATGACAACAGGCTGCCATCACGTGTGTCCACATAGGGGTTTGGCAGGTGTGACATATTTGGTAGATGTAGCCGTCCTGTTAAAAGCCTTGCATAAAATGCATTTTTTTTTTTCAGAAAAAAATAAAATTTTATAGCATGTTTTTGTTCCTGTTTAGTCAGGACTTTTAATAAGGACAGTGTATGTATTTTTCTACGATGGCCAACAGTTCAAACTGTCTGTTGCTCATTTCATTTGTAAAACAAATGTAATGTCTTTTATAATATGCAACACATTAACACAAGTAGAAAGATATGCACAGCAGTATGCAACCACGTTTTAGGCCTCCTGTTATAGTTTTGCTTAGCAGATACTCTTTATCTTGAATGAACTACATAGCCTAAATGTTTACATGCTCTTCATTTATACAGCTTGGTATTCACTGAGGCAGCTCAGTTAAGTAAGTTAAATATCTTACTCCAAGGGGCTACAATAGCCTGTTCAAGTGGGCATTAGACCTGCAGCCTTTTGGGTTATGAGGACTGTTCCTTACCACTGTGCGACACTTCTGACCACCAAGTTCCTCAAAATACAAATTTACAACATCGACTAAAAAATGAATGTCAAAGTACATTTATATGTACATTTGTATCATAATTTTATCACTTTTTCCTTTGGCAGAGGTTCACCTCTTTCATTTTATCCATTTGAGAGGAAGGTGGAACTTAAATAACACTTATAAATATTCATAAATTATGGAAGCAGATATGTGCATATTTGTTAAAGTTGCTATCAATGTCACAATTATACCTGAATTCTGTTATAGGTCTGTAACATGTTCAAAACCTGAAGAGCTTAGTAACATTCTGATTTTGTCAACTGTCTACAGAATATCCACACAGCATACTTTAAAGGGAGGTCCAGTCAGGAATCAAATCTGTCTGTTCTATGACATGTAAAGCACTTGCATGCACAGTTGAGTCCACTTACCTGATTCCACTGCATATTGCTCTCATTGGTCCTCTTTATTGCTGCATGTTTCATTCTCCTTACCATTTGTGGTCCAGCAAAGTGATGACAGATTCCTGTATGCTTGTACGTCATTGAGAAGACCTTCGTTATCTGTCAGATTATTTTGGTTGCCTAGCTTGTAAATTCTACAATGTATGTTTACTGTCTTTGTGCAATAACACATATCGATGTGTTCGTGTTTTTCTGCACAGTTCTTGGCTTTCAACAGTCAGAGGGCTATACTGTTAATAAAAAACAAAAAACGTCCCTCCATTCACTCTAATGAAAATCTCAGCAGAATTCAGTGTATTGATTTCATCTTTGGAAATTCAAAACCCAGCAAACACTTAAAACAATAAATGTTAAACACTTAAACATCCATAAAATATACAGTAAAATAAATAATTTAGTCATTGTAAATAATGTACTAATTAAGTGTTAAAAAAATAATAACACTTGAATATACATATTAATGCAATAGGTTTGAAATGCAATATTAGACCACACATCCTAAACCGTGCACATGAAAACAGCATTTTATTTAAATATAAGATATACATAATTTGTTGGTACAGTACTGACTGATAAATAAAGTATAGCTAGGTTGTTGTATAGTTACAAAAGAAAAAAGTACAATTAAAAAATACTGCTATTTTTCTTTGAATCCTCCCTTATTTTAAAAGCTTTTAATTACTCAGTTATTTAGTACAGAGGTGTACTACTCCAGGCATTACACCTGTAAGTACTGTGACGTTCCAAAAAAAACAGTTCATGTATGGCAGGTTAATATTGCGAGTGGAGTGTAGTTCTTAACTGGTAATGAATGACTGAATGCATGAATACAGGAACGGGTGAGTGACATTCATGAAAACTAAGTTCCACAGTATATAAATGGCCAGAGGCCTTCCCAGACATTGATTGAATACCTACGACATTAAAGCTAAGGTCCACTACAGACAGTAGATTTAACAGTGCTGATTTATTGACCATGTGGAACTTGACTGCATTTCTTAAAACCATGTCATTGCGTAAAGGTTTTCTAGCTCGATGATCGAAAACAACATTCTTTGATTATACCGTCACCATGTCCTCTCAAATCGGTAAAATACAGTAAACCAAAAGGCCACCGTAAATAACAAGCTGATGATCGGCTCAAATCCCACTAAATGTGAACTGCAGCACTTGCTAGCAGACTAAGAATCGATAGCCTAAACCTCACAGCAAAAGTGCAATCCTTCTGGTGCATTAGGTGGTACTAGCTGCATGTGGCATGAAACCCAGACACTTTCACTGATCGTAAGTGTGGATTTGTCACCATATCATTATCCATCCCACCAAAGACAGGAGCCAGTGCTCTACTGTCTCATGAAATCCCAGTCTCCACCTCACTCATTCTTCTGCAGGGAACACACAAAGTATCATTCTATAAAGTTTAAACAATGCACCCAATTTTTTTAATTTCTTGTGTGGGTTTTCTTTTTACATCACTTTGAAAAAAGATAAATAAAATAGAAAAATACCTGTGGTAACTACTTCCACAGTTCGGCAATTAGCTCTATTATTACTACATTGGATATTTCTTGATGCCTTGTAACTGAAAATACATTCTTCATAGCAACAGCTTCCTTTACATGGGAGGTCAAATTCAGTGCTCAACAGTCCAAGGTGTGTGCAAGGACACATAAGAGAGATATACTCCATACACTAGCCAGATTAAGCATGGACAGTTTTTCCATATGACACGTGCTAAAGAAATCCACTTAACCGCATGTATTTTTCATGTACTTTGGTTTGGGTCCTCTAAACTGATGTACATCCCAAACTTTTTGCACATCACCCCTTTAAACATCAATCCAGAAGGAACCCTTGTCTTCACTTTCTTGAAATGAAATACATACATTTTACCGTTTTTTCAGCATAAAACATACTCACTGTTAAAAAGCTCATTTGGTTACTTTTAAATGAAAATGGTGGGAGATGTATACTGGGAAGATAATGACTTCGTTTCTTGTATATATTTTTGAAAGCGTTTCGACTAAAACAATATGATGCTGCGTTTTCACTCGACATTCTGATAAAGTGGCTGATATGATATCAACATTCAGTTCCCGTCATTCAGTTTTGCTGGTGCGCATTTACAACTTGAAAGTAAGGCAAAGCCCATTCTATCTCCAAGCCTGGTGAGCTTTCGATACAGCTAGCGTAGCAGAGCAGTGTGGTTGGGAGCTAAAAACGCAACCTATTGAACATACAGAACTGAAAGCGATTGTAAAGTTTGGGTGTTGATAAGTCTTGTGTTCCGACTTCCTCTGCGCTGCTTGCTGATTTAGTTCTGTCTCCCTCTCTGAATCTGGTCCTCGTCTCTGGGCTAAGGATGCTCGGTAAGGCCCGAGTGGTTCTGCTTCTCTGGGCCTGAATGCGTGTTGGAGCCGGCTCGGCTCTGTTCCTCTGGGCTGGGGACAGGCCCGTGGGGGCTGTTAAAACAGCCTAGCTTGCTTCTTCAGTTCGTTTCTCTTCCACAAGGCCAGCCGGTCGAACTCTGTCATCGTCATCCCAAACACCTGATAGAACTCCTCAGGCGACAAGTGGCGCTGCCGTGTGGAAAAATAACAGAAAAAAAGAGTATATCATTTTGTCTGCTTTCATTATAAATACTTCATTAGAAAATTATCAACAGCTGCACAGGGTTGGAGATTTACTCCAGCTAGATGCTCTGCTGAATGATTTAAATGCTTATTTCTGCTGGCTGCAGGAATCTTAATAACTCTATTAAGATTATGCTACTGAATGATCTGTTTGCCTAAGGTTTGCATATGCAAGCTGACTGCAGGCATGCATTTAAATCCTTGTTTTAAATCATAGCTACTGATCTTATGCTGGATTCTCACCATCAAACTGGTATTTTTTATGTTTGTAGAATGTTTGCCATACTTTGTTTTAACAAACTTATTTAATGTCTTCTTGTGTGTATATTTTGCTCATTCTGGGACAAACTAATTATTTCCTTGGGCGCTAATAAATTTTCTAGTTTGTTATATTCAACTGATTATTTTGAGTACAACATTTTAATGGATTCACAGCAAGAGTAACATAGCTTTGAATTGAATTTCTCCAGTGGAATATAAACCACAATGAATGGCTACTGCTGAATACATAGGCGTATAGATCAATTCATTTCATGACTCACCTCTAACCTTGCCCTGTCTGCATCCTTTGGTAGCCTGTTGCGCCCCCTGGTGGTCACTATCAAGGCTTCATATGGGTAAATCTGCAGGAAGGGAGAAAGAGGGGTCATATTGAAGTTGAGTTCCTTTAAATTATGGCATGAACAGATGCTTTGTAATAATGTCAGTATGCTTTATATTCGCTCAGTGAAACCCTCTTACTGTGGTTTCACACAGCCATGTATTTCTGGCACAGTGCAGTGACTGGTGAGCCTCCATTTCCTCTCTTTCCAAAGAGAATTTCTTCACATCCCAGTTTATGACCACTGTACCTCTGTTTCTCATCTGATAAGATGCAGATCATTGGTTCTGACCCACAGCAATTAAGGCAGACAGGAAGCTCTCCCACCCAGGCAGAGAAGGACTTTGAGGCTAACCCTCCATGCACACTTACAAATGCACGCATACACACACACACACACCCACACGTGCACACACACACACACACACACACACACACACACACACACACACACACACACACACACACACACACACACACACACGCGCACACACACTCAAACACAGACACACATACACACACACACACACACACACACACACATGCACACACACACACACACACACACATGCATGCCCACACACTCACACATGAGCACGCACACACAGTAACTGTACTGTAACACAGGGTTGCCCAGGGGTTAACACCTCCTCAGGGACAAGCCGTAAGAAATGGCCTATGGCCCCGCCAGCCAGGACCTCACTCTCTCACTTCCTCAGGGCTCAGCAGTAGGGGGTGCCCTTTGACCCTGCGAGCGCAAACAGAGTTGGGCTTTCCTCGTGGCTTCCTGTAGGATAGCCGTACATCAGTCTGAAGGGCTTGCTTAGGCCAACACCCCCCCCCCCCCCCACTCTCTCACGCACTCAGCCTTTTAACATCCTCCTCAGCTGCCTTCCTTCTTCACAAACACTCTTACCTTGTATTCTGTGAAAAGAGAAAGAAAGAAAAACATGGTCATAGTGAAAAGCGTGATCATCTCCAAAGAACTCCCATTATTTCAACACTTTGCTTCTAACTCTAATAACTCTAATAACTCTTTATATTTCCCATATGGGCCTTTACTGTAATTGCTGATCACTTGTCCAACACCCCTAAAATATTTTCCAAAGAAAACATAGCAAAACGTTAAGCTTGTGCTCTATCCTCAAGGCATGCAGTGGTGCCACAGGACCCACCTCTGATCCCCCAATTTACTGCATTGCAGCTATCGTACTGGAAGTAATCTGCACTCTGTGGCTGTGGAACAAAGAGAAGAAAGACAGTCTGGTGATATACAATCAGCGGGTGCATTTTCACAGGAGTTGCACGTAACAATTATCTAAATCCAGCCTTCATAATGACTTCAGCTTCACGACACATTTTTACAGCACGTAAAGATAAGCTCAAACTCTCCCTGTGGGCAGGGGATTTATATCAGGTAAATACATCAGCTCAGCAGGGTGTGAGATTTTGCCCGCACATTCTTTTCGGTCTCCGAATTTGGCCTGGGGAAATTTTATAACCCTCAACCCCCCAACCCCCTGCCCCGTTCTCACCCTGTGAAGCCCGTTCCTGCCGTAACCCGGTAAGGAGGCCGACTTGGAGATGTAGGAGTCTGGAGAAGAGCAAAGGGGAGAGCAGCTTTAGTATGGTGAATTGCGGATCACCCACCTCCCGTTCATCGTCACTATCCGGCTGTTCCCTCATCATGCGTGAGTTAGCAGTGTGGCTGCCCTCACCCACCAAGTACCATAGGCAGATATACAGCAATGTTTAAATGCAGCAGCAGGGGGCGCTGAATGCATAGCTAACAGAGCTCTGTGGCTGAACGCTGTCTTTTGTCATCCCGTACTGAGCACCGGCCAGCTAACTCCACTGACAGTCCTTAATGTGCGGTATTCGGCAATGCCCCTCTACACCCCTCCCCACCCCATCCTAATCCCCTGCTGAATCGACCAGCCCAGGCTAGGAGATCAAACGTGCCCTCATTTCTTCCTCTTTTAATGCATCTTTAAATCCATGCGTCACCACCCCCTGGAATTTTTGTACTTTTTTTTTTTTTTTTTTTTTTGGCTGCTCTAAAAACCAGAAGGCCTATGACAGGGCCGAGTCACTAATCCCACGACCCTTAGAATCGATAGATTAGTGGATGGATCATGGCTCCCTGTTGCGGAACGGACAATGAATGTGATTTGGCACGCGGGGTATTTTTGGACCGCAACTATTGTCACCACACACAACAATGAAAAAATGCAAAGTAGACAGATTAGGGGAGTAAAATTTGGAAATTTGGTTTCCACTCCCTCAGCCCCTGTCCATCATAAGGTGCCCTCTCTTCCTCTACACCCCCCCCCACCCCCCCATCTCTCTGTGTACTGAGGTGTCCCAAGCACACAGCCACTTACCACTGTCTGTGCTGTAGTGTGACCGGGGAGCTGAAAGACATGAGAGACACATCACACCATTAGACCAATGAACATGCCCTGTGACAGCACACTGCATGCTCCCACCTCATCTACAGGGACAAAACTCCCACCAATTCTCAATATCATTAAACTTCATCGGTACTTAAAAGACAACAGCAAGCAAACAGACAATTCTTATTGACCTATTTAATTCTTATTCTTATCAAAGATGGGGAGTGGCACTTCTGAGTGATGGAATCTGACCCACACAGGTCGAGACACTCATGGGTGGGGGTGTGACTCTATGACATATCATATAAATAAATCAGGAACATTATGTCATGTTCTTGCTTAACAGGTCACATTTAAACACATTTTCCATTTATACAGCTGGATATTTACTGGAGTAATTCAGCTTAAACATCGTGTTTGAGAGTATACCACCACCTAACGGAAGACCCCTTCCATGGGTTGCTTCACTAGTTATCTATTACATTTCATCCCATTACACAGCCAATTTACCAATCCTCTGTATGCTGTTCAAGAGGACAACAAGGGATTTTAACCCATGCTCCTCTGTGGTTGGGAGAACCCACCTTATTAAAAATACTTAATCAGGCTTATCCTTCCATACTGGCCCTCCCCTCAGGACAACTGTATAAGCACTGTGGCTAACCACTGATGCTAACAAGTGAGGCCAGCGGAAAACTACAGTGCCTGCCCTTTCCTGTATCCGTGTATTGCAGTGTCTGCTGTGAAGGCTGGAAGACAGCAAACCACCACAGCCGGAGGAGGAAGTGCCAGACCTGGGCCTCCACATCAGCCCTTTGAGCACTTCCAGCAGAGAAGCCATTTATACCATAGAAAAACAGATAAACAAACAGACCCATGGAATTTGACAAGCCGAGGGAAAAGTACAACACATCAAAGCAGTAAATGAGGCAGAAATACATCTAAAAGAAGCAGAGAGAGAGAAAGAGAGAGAGAGAGAATACCGCAGTTTCCAAACAAACACATACACACACACACACACACACACATACAATGCACACACAAACACATGCACACAGATACACACACACACACACACACACACACACAGGCATGCATACATACACATAGTTTATACACTTCAGGAGGCACAAATTGAGCACCAAGAATTCCATCTCTTTCTGCAAATGCGATGCAGATGCGTTAAATCTGGGCTCTCGGGGGATGCTGGAGGAGTGGCAGGTAGCTCTGAGACTCATTTTAAGAACAAACAGATGAGTGGATTGATGTATTGTGTAGAAGCGGAGATGTAAATGGTAGCGGGGAAAAAGCAGTCAATCCCAAAAGCACCCTGGAGAGGACAAAACACACAGCTTCAAAAGGGACTTTGAAAACTGGGCATGGGGCTGGGTTCTTTTTCTCCACTTGTCATATTGTTCGTGTCTGTCTTCGCTTTCATATTAAATGTATGCAAAGCAAGCTAGGCGAGCTTTTAGAGTTAAGCTTAAGAGAAAACTAATCGGCTCGTATGCAGATCAGGGGTGGCTTGTGTGACTGTTCCCCTGACTGGTTGTTTGTCCAGCCTCATCCCACCATAGCCATCGCCATGTGGGTCTCATGCCAAGAACGCTACTGAATTCCAGAGCCCACACTTCCCTTCAGTTCCCTGTTTCGTTTTGCTGTTGACTGTTTGTGTTGAAGCTCAGCTGCCGGCCCCCTCCCCGTCCTCCATTCTTTCAGTCAGCTTCCTTGTAATACGTGGCTCTGTGTCATTCACAAGCTACTAAGGCTGTGTGATGGAGACAGGGGAAGACCAGCACAGAGGCGCAAGCAGTGCGCAAGGAGTGTGTCTGTAACATATGCCATACAGACTACCACCTATTACACAGCCCCATGCTGGCAGAGAAAGGCTGCTGAGGCAGTGCAGAGGGGGGGAAGACAACACTATCACTGTGGGTGTTTCTCTTCCCGGAATGTTTCCTGGTTAATATTGACTCTACATTGTATCTGTATCCTGTGTCAAAATCGTACCCAGCTATCTGACTTTCTACCTGTCAGTTCTCCCATCTGTCCATCCATGTAAGAGTTGCTCTGTGTTGAAGTATCGCTCTACCCAGTGGGTTGTGTCATTGGTGGTTTCAGCTTCTCTGGGCTGTATGGCCTACTTTGTGTTCCTTCTTCCATCTGAGAGGAAGTCGAATGTAAGAATCCAAGAAAAAAACAAAAAACATGCCACCTCTTACAATTCATGAATAAACCAGGACAAGGGACACCAGCTGGGACATTAAACACGAGCGGAACGGGGGGGGGAGGCGAGTAAGGGAGGGACAGAGGGATGGGGAACGTGTGTGAGAATGAGAGAAAGGAGGCGTAACATCCGAACGACTTGTGCTCGCTCCCCTGGAGAATCACAGACACAGAAATGAGGGAAGACATACGAAAGCGCACACACATACACACGCACACGCCCACACACACATGCGCACACGCACACACACACACACACACACACACACACACACGCACACACACGCTCACACACACACACACACTGACACAAGAACAGATATGTGCACGTGTTCATGTACATGACACGTACGCACACATACATGTTCTCACACACACACTCACACTCACACACGCAGGCATGCACACTCATACAGAAAATGAAAAAAATATAAAAATATGCTGAAACGGAGGAAAATGAAATCCGAATACAAATCGGGATAGCTTAAGACCCGCTCTTCTCCCCAGCCTGACAGCGTGGTGCAAACCACAAGACTCCGCTTTGAAACACCATGGAGATCAAAGCGGCGTCAGACAGCAGCATGAACAACAGGCGCATCTCGCCCCCCTCGTGACACCGCCTGCAGCTCAGACTCATTTCCCCCGTGGGTTGCCAGCCGCCGAGTCTCCATGGCGCTGTGACCTCACCAGTCTCTCAGGAACCCGTGCACATCCACTAAATGAACTCTTACACACCTCTCCGGGTGTGCTCACCCTCACTGCTTGAGAAAAGGAGGTGATAAACGGCTACGGTCAGCACGGGCTGGACATTTGGAGCCTAGGCTTCCCCCTAGTGGTGGTGCAGGGTATAGAATCGGAGGGTAATTGGAGAGGTGGGGGTGTGGGGTCTGACCCTCCTGCCCAGTATGGGGGCACGGCAGTGATGTGGGACCATGTCCTTAGTGCCCTTTCTTCTGCAACCTCACGACTTAAGCACCACGTTGAACTGGCCAGTGCATTACGAGTGGGAGAGATCTGAGACAACCTCCGCATTCATTATTCAAGTCTTTACAAGACTGGCGTCCTCTCCTGCCATACTCAGCCAGAGGGCTAACGCTCACAGCTGCTACTCTGACTCAGGGTGCATGGATCTCAGGCGTAATGTGGCGACAATGTGTAAATACCAATAACGTCAACATATGGCCCGCTCTTTAACATACTGAGCGAGAGAGAGATAGGATCTCAGTCATCACATAGCTATGGCACACTATAGACAGCAATACAGGCATACAGTCAGGAGGATTACGTTTAGGATGCAACCTGAAACAGAGGGGATTCAATTCAACGGCGTGACAAAATTGTGCTGGTTTCTTTGACGTGAGAAAATGTGCATATTTTCAGATGTGCTGTAACTGGTAACCACAAACAATAAAGGCTCAAGCCCTTCCAGATTGCTCTCGGTGTAAATGTAACTGGATCTGGCCTCCAGAGCTGGATCCAAAAGCAACGTGATGCCGCACCTGCCCCGCTGTGTGTTTTTCCTCACGCCTGTGTGTCAGGTGGGGGGGTTCCCCAGCTGTGGGAGTCCCACGTGTGTATGCTGTGCGGCCTGCGAGGTGTGTTTCCATGGCTACTGCCTCACACGCCATCCAGTGCTGGCTCAGTGACAAGGGCTCCCCTGGCAGTCACACTGCAGCCTCTGTGTGCCCGCAGCTGGGGGCCCGGTGCGCCCCCCCCCCCCCCCAAAGTGCCCACTGCCACTATCTCTCAGTGTCGCTAATGGCTAACAGTGCAGCTGAGTGCTTTTGTGAGGGGCTGCGCCACAGGACACTAAACAAGAGCTATCTGTTCTCCGCTCTGCATGTGACCGCAGTGTGGGTAACGTGACATGGGCTGCTCCCCAACCACAGAGCGCCGGGCTGGAACGCTTCAAAGGAGGTTCAGACAGGGATGAAATGCAACGCAAATGGCCGTCACACTGACAAGAGGTAGAGTAAGGGAGAGTGGTGTCCTCACAGCCATTCACAGTGTTGTTGTAGCCCATACTGTGCAGTGTCTCCTTGCTGCCGCTGCGGGAGTTGCGTGCGCTCGCCCAGGGGTCGTTGTCATAGGAACCGGACCTGGCCTTCATCTCCTCCTTCAGGATCATCCTGCCGATCCCGCTCTGGATCTGAGGAGAGAGAGCGAGAGAGGGGGCATGAATGAAGGAAGAGGAGGGCATTGGAGGAGGAGGGACGGAGAAGCAGGCAGATATAGCAAGCAATTTGAACTTTGATAGACAGATAGTGGGAGATAGCTAACCAAACCAACAGGACATAAGCTACGCTAACAGTAGCCACAATCGGATTGTCTTGCTGTTAGGGGCACGAGCGTGCAGTTTGAAGAGGAAAGGTACACCATTCGGGACAACAGATGTGATGTCACTGGCTCAGCCTCGGAGGTGTGTCATCTGCATAACAAAGGCAGAGGCTGACCACGGCTCGGAAGGCACTTCTTCTGACGTGACCATAGCAGGCAACCACAATCCCCACCGCCTGTTGTCATGGCGACAAGCTGCAAGCAGAAATCTAACTCTGGGGGAGAAAGACTTTTTCCATGATCAAAAGATAGTAGTGTCAGGATACTGCACGCGGTCCAAATCAAAGGCCGCTCAGAGGCAATTCTGCGAAGAGCGCGGCTGCGATTACATCATTATTCAGATTTTGCTTTCCATTACTGTGGGGGCCTCTGATAGGGTCCCCGGTGCTGCATATGTATTGTGTCGATAGCCTACGCATGCGCTCTCTTTGATCTGCGAGAGCAGCCTGACAAGAGCAGAGAAAGGCGGCCACAATGCTGCCGCTGGCACGAGCTTTCCCTCCGGGCAACATTCATAAAACATTTACCACAACACCTTGTTGTTCCAAAAAAAGGCCAATACACAAAGATCATCACATGGCTCCTCTGCATGAATCTTTAAGAACTTCAATTTGAGCTGGCCAAGGTGCACAATGCATAGATTCAAATTTCCTCCTTATCCTAAGGCTATTGTTAAAATTGCTCAAAACAGTTTCTCTCGACAACTAAAATTGTTTCTGTTTTTAGTTTTCATTTAACAGTGAAAATTTAATGTGAAACATTAACATTGAAAATACTGCAAGGGAACAGTAAATTTTGCCTTTTGACAAAATCCCTCTCTCTACAAAAATGCAATTTTTTCCTGAGCTATATGTGTGTTATCGTACTTTGAGGGAAAGTTATAGCAGAGCTTTAGTGGGATAAAAGGGAAACCCTTTAATGCCATACTCTGTGGAGACTGTGATTCCAGCCGTCCTCTTCTCCTCCAGATGAAAACCTTCGACGGGGAGCACGAGAGGCTGTCAGAGGGAATGAGGGAAAACCAGTCAGGCTAAACGTCCTCAGCAAAATTGGTGAAATGACTCAGAGGGGCGAAGGGCACTTCAGAGACAGAGTTGGAGATGTGCGCATGGAGTCGGACTGATCTGGTGTTTGCGGGCCGCTTAATCAAGGCTTAAGAGAATCGCAGCCTCGTCTCAGGAAATGGCGAGAAATTAGGTTTGCGAGTCAGGGGAGAATGGGGCAAAAAAGCACACAATAAGCCCGCAATAGAGGAGGATCAGTGAGAGACGCTCCTTGCCTTGTGTAAAACAGCCCCTTATCAGCTGAGTGCATCATTATTCTCCCAGCTGCAGATTTGTGCTGTAAGCTCAGCACGAGGGGCAAGCCAGATAAACACTAAACAGAACTTGCACTGTTTATTGTGCTTCATTAACGGCTGATCCGCCGGAGGACTGACAAGTCATTACAGCAGCCCCCGAGCCCCCATCCTGTCTGCACGGGCTGTTACACAGAGTACTCCGGCACACAGCATTATTATAACGTTCTGGTAACATTGCAGCAACATTGTTTTTCCATAGGGGCACAGCTGCAAGGTGTTGGGCTAATGAACATGTAAACTTGTTGATGAAGCACATGGGTGAGATGCATTCGGCGGGAACACGTTTATGGTTAAACAGCCTGTTCGCAGTTGTGGGGGAGGATGGAGAGGTGATACCTTTAGGGGAGCCAGCGTAATGGTAGTAGTCGGATTCGGAGTGCTGGTAGTGGTCGGGGGAGAAAGCCATGGGGAACTTGGAGGAGTGGACAATGTCCTCGCTAGTCTTGCTTTTGGTGGCTGGGGAGTTGTCTGTGGAGAAAGACAGATGTACAGATGAAGGGACTGCCATGTAAGAGCTGATAGCCATTCCTCTACACGACGGCGGAGGCACAGGAAGGCATGTGGCCTGGGAGAGAAAGTGGAGCTGAATCAGATCCAGAGAGAAAGGGAGAGGGAGTGATGTCATTCCTGTCCTGCTATGATCCTACATCGATTCTGGCTTGCGAGCTCATCTAATGTAACAGGAAAATAAAACAGCCAAGATGCCATACAAAAAATCCAAGAGGCTTTACTACTGCACTGCAAGATGACCATTGAAAAGATTCTGTCACACTATCTAAGCAAGCTCTGATTACTTAACTAAGAGCAAATGAAAACGCAAAGGTGTGTAAACATCAGACAGCACAAGGACAGTTTTCCCCCTGTTAAACAGACATCTGACTGCACACCCGTCTAATTCCAAGGAGTGTGTTACATCAATGGTTACCGGGCTGTGGAATATTTTCAAAAATATTACTGCACGAATGCCTGCTTCTGATTCACATTAGAGCGCACCTGAGGGAGTGCCATGTGAAAAGGAGGTGTGTCTGCGGAAAATAATCCTGAAAAAAAACACATCACTCCCTGTGAGAAGCAGGAAATGTGCAAAATGTAATAAAAGGATAAGATCTCTGATTAATGAAAAACCCATTTCAGCCTTGGTAGGAGCAAGTCATGTTAAGTCTGTTTAACAGGATATTCAGAAACACAGAGGCAAATGAACTGTGTCCAAGAAAGTGTTAAAATCCAAAAGGACGTTTGATTGAAGTGAATGAACAAAAACCACAGATGCACTCCTTGTGACTGGCATCTGCGGGGCTGACAGGCAGACAGAGGGACGGAGAAACAGACAGACTGACGTGGGATGCGGAGAGGTACTTACAGAGTGAACAGTTGACCAAGGAAAGTACAGCGGTAGGTGGAGGGAGAGAATTATAAGTGAAAAGTAACAGAAAAAGAAAAAAAAAAACAGAAAAGGGAACATTATCGGTAGTCCAAGAGAAGAACACACTGAGACAGATGTAGTACCAACATGGAAGAAATATAATACTTTTCTCTATTAAATGGGTCACTGCATATAAAAACCACTATAGTCTATGGATAGTGTATTTTCTAGCTCATCAGTCCCCTCTGTTACTGATTGTCATAATGAACATGGTGGGAAATGTTCTGCATCTTCCATATTGGTAGCAAAGGCTTTTAATTGCACATTACAGGCCAGTGGTCCAGGTGGAGATATGAACCCCATAAAAGAGCAATCTGACTTCATTGTGTGTCTATCACAATGATCATTGTCTTTAAACACCCGGATGTGGGTGAATAAGGGCCAACACGGGTGTCAAATGTAAGGGCATTTAGGAACACACAAAGGGATTGATATGACTTGGGGGGAGGTGGTTACGCTGCATAGCAATGTGTTCTTGAGGTGACGTTCAGGGTTTAGCGGCAGTCAGCAGAACGCAGGTGTCAATGTCAGAGGGGTAATTTTTGTCACGGCACACTAAAGAGTGTACACTAGCGTGTCCAGACAGTCAGAGCCTTGTTGCCGCTGGGGACTGAGGACAAAGACGGTCCTCCATTCGAGCGTGCGCCTAATGGATATCAAATCGTACCCCTGATGGCCTGCCGACTGATATTGGCTCCCTGCTCATTACGTGGTTATCACTTTGATGTGACCTATAGCTCTTTGCAGAGCTGGGAGGGGATTCGTGTGGCATTTCAAACAGCTTCTCTCTAAGCCCATGACTTTCTCCTGCGACAACCCAGGAGCACTGTGAGGGTATACATTATACATGAGAAGCAGGCAGTACACATATAAGGCTCTCCTCTGCTCTGATATCTGCTGTAGAATTACTAAAGGACAAGCAGTGGAATGGTGTAAGATTTAGCTCTGTGTGAATTGTGCATGTGTGCTGCTCTTTTGTAGGGATTTTGCACAATCTACGACATAAGCCCCCATACATATTTATGACTCCTACTAACATTTGCCTCTGAATGGCCATTGTTGTATATATTGAGAGCATGGCATCTGTGACAGTGTGCATTTGTGTGCGTGTGTGTTTGTGTGTGTGTGTGTGTGTGTGTGTGTGTGTGTGTGTGTGTTTGTGTTTGTATGCGGGTGCATTTGTATGTGATTGGGTCCACTTTAGTGTGTGTGTTTGGTGTTTTTAATTCAGACACATTCTACCATTTCCTCCCAGCCTTGTGGTTCACCCTCACACAGAGACCTCAGCCCTGTAATGTACACCGGCACAAAAGGCTCACAGTCACACCTCACAGAACACACACACCACACGCGCAATGACATGCAGGTCACAGGTAAAGATGCACTCCTGCTTCTTTCCCTATGATAGCAGAACTGGATAGCTCAATCCAATTGACTGAAATGTATCAAACATAAAAGAAGGTGTCGTCACACGTTCCAGAACGAGCTGCTATATCAACGTCGAAAGAGGAGTGTGCATCTTTAACTGATAGCACTAGTGCTAACACACAAAAACACAGACACAATATGTCACATGACAATATGTTGTAATTTCTTTACATGGGCGTGCTGCTCTAATGTCTCTAAGATACCCAGCAAACTCAATTCACTCTAAAAGCTTTTACTTGAAGTTTACGCGACCTATTCGCACGTGGACACCTTGTGTGAGACCCACAAGTCTATTTCTAAAGCACGGAAATGTCTCCAAAATGCTCTCACATCCCATTGAACATTCGCATATGGGGCGGAGCCATGCTGTGCACATAATACATTTATTCATTTGGTAGACGCTTTTATCCAAAGCAACTTACATAGGTTACAGTTGTTTTACAATGTTATCCATTTATACAGCTGGATATTTACTGAGGCAACTGTGGGTTAGGTACCTTACCCAAGGGTACAGCAGCAGTGTCCCAGCAGGGATTGAACCGGCAACCTTTCAGTTACGATTCCTGCTCCTTAACCACTATGCTACACTGCCGCCATGTTAGCACAAAACACAGCCTTAACTTGCACAAGCAAGAGGCAGCACTACAGCTGATTGTTTTCAGATTCCCCACCTGAAGTACCTGAGAGGGACAAGTGCCACGATGGCATGAGAGCATTGCTTCCACTGCACCTGGTGCAATAGGCTTATGTGTTGCTAAGGCATGTGCTGCCCTCTTTGGCAGGGGCAGGAGAACCATGGAACTGAAGCATGGCTTCGCCCTGGCCCGGCATTTATATCACTCCCCGTTTCATTTCCACTGCAAACGGCAGAGGCTGAGCCCGCAGAGCGTCCAGGAATCTCATCTGCTTCAGTTTATGCAAAACAGTGACATGCAGTTTTCTTTCCATTAGCGCAGGTGTGTGGATGCCTGGAGAGAAATGTTTTGAATGTAGCCAATTCGTGATATAAAGCTGAGGCCAAATATAGATCTGAGGGTTGAGTGGGACAGAGTGATCAAATTAAAAACATAAACCGCATCAATCCATACTTATTGTCCTCCATGATTGATGAGATTTTATTTAGCCCATTGGGAAATACCACCACCGAGGGTCATGCACTTCAAATAGCCGAGGTGTTTGATGAGTTAATCAATAAAATAATTTTTTTTAATCAATACGCGTGCTGTTTTCTTCACAATGCTCTCTGAAGAATATGATGTCAATGTAATACACTTCATTAAAGGATCGAGGCTGTTCCACGCCTCTTTTTCATTCGCTCACAACCCTCATGTGACCCGGCGAAGCAGCACCAAAGGACTATGGGACGGCAGTGTCGGTCATCCTGAAAACCCGCGAACCTATCCTTCAGACAAAGCAAACCAAGCTCAACCCTTTGATGGCAAGGCAAACTGCATTGGATTCCAACAATCTCCTCAAAGACAGAAAAGCAGAGAGCAGGGGCTCATGGGGCAGAGGAAGAGAGGCGGGCTGGGACAGTTCAGCCACACTGTACCATGGCGCTTATAGATGGGAGGCCTCCTGTAGATGTTGGGTTCCCCTGTTGCTGAGGACAGAAAGAACAAAGAGAGAGGAGATGTGAAACATGGAAAGAGGGAGTAGGAGAGGAGGAGGGGGAGGAGGTTGAGCGGGACTTTTATTCAGGGATGGGGCCAGATGCTCACAGTTATCTCCCCTACTGAGTTAGTCTTGTACACAACATGGAGGGAGCACACAAACCACAGATCCCAACATGTAAGACTGTTTGGAAATAGTCGTGCACACCCATCTCAATGAAAGAAATGTTACTCTAGGGAAACATAGTACATTCATACACCCATACTATTGGTTTTGAATATGATATTTGATAGAGGTTCTTCCTGGGAGAGTCTGTAAGCGAAACAGGCATTGTTGTTTTGTGTTTTCACAAAACCAACAAACTCCTCTTACATATTCAAAAGGAACAGCTATAAAAATACTGAGATGCTGGTTTCACTGTAAGATACAGTATGTTTGTTTTGAATCTCTGCAGTGTTCAAAGAGAGCAAAGGTAAAACAATCTGTATTCTTGTTGAGTTTGGGGAGACCTGGGGCTCCTCTAAGGAGTACTCCTCCCTCCAGGCTTGTACCCTTGAGACCAGCTGTTCCCAGATGCGGAAGGGGGCGGGGCAGAGAGGAGGGATAGAGGCGGGGTGAGGGAAGGCCAGAGTCGAGGCAGACGAGGGTATCTACAGAAGTTCATTCTGGGAATCTCTGGGAGGGTGCTCATGCTCAGCAACTCAAAGTCTTATTCTCTGCAAAGGTCCTGCTGCAAATATCCATTTACTACCAACCTTTATCATCTAAGATCGAGAAAACTACTTTGTGTAAAGACCTTGCCAATTACATTTACATTTATTCATTTAGCAGACGCTTTTATCCAAAGCGACTTACATAGGTTACAGTTCAATTCATTGTTGCAGCTTCTTTTACGGTGCCTTAATAACCAAGCAATAAAACTCTAACTTTCTATTGCTATACTGTCATTTACAATATTAGGTTGATTTTAATTAAAGTAACATACTTAGACCCTTATACTGCATTATCCGGCACTATTTCACATTTTTGATACCACTTGAACTCAGTCTAAATTTCACTTTGTTCTTTTTGTCACTGTAATGGTCCCTTGACTCTGGAAAGACTGGGTGGTATCATTTTCTACATTATTACATTTTCCTGAGCAGTAATGTAAAACCCAATTGGCTGCTGTCGGAAGCTCATACATTGGTTATTGGGAACAAATGGTAATGCATCATACCTTAAACATTTACTAGTTGGTAGAAATCATTAAATTGAGTTACTGTACAATACCACATTGTTACCAGCCAATCACATTATTCATTTTGTATGGGTGCATCTTACATTGTCAGCTGCTTCACATGACTAGCTGGGGATAGTGCAGTCTTTCTGCTCAGTGCAGTGGCTACCCACTCACAGTAACCACAATCACACAGATTATCCACTTCAGCTGTCAATGAGTACTCTATTTATGCAAATGCTGTCTTGATGATGTAATGGTGGGACCAGCACAATAAAACTGGCACTGTCGATGAAATGTAGAGCTTTGTAATGTATACACTACACATGTACGCGAGTCAGGATGTCCAAAGAGACACGGAACACATTCGCAACTAGGGTCACTTAGTCACTCAGTCAGAAGAGAAACAGTCGAGAAGCGGCTACTTCACACGGAAATCTCTCCTGACTGCCAGGAGGCAAGGAAGCTGCAGCAAAACCAACCAAAATAAGGAGGGAAATGGCCATGGCGAGAGATGGGTGAGAGAGCGATGAGGAGATAACGGGTGGAGTGCCAAGGAGGAGAGAGGACGGGGCGGGAGCAGGGAGGGGAGGTGCTGATTGGTCGGGGCCTCCCGCGTCCATGCAAGAGGTCCGCACTGTGCTGCAACACCAGGGTTTGGGGCACGGGATGGGGAAGAGGACGAGGGGACGAAGACGGGATGCCTACCTGGCACATGGAAATGCTTGGGTGCCTGGTACGTAGTAGGAGTGCTGGATCTGGGATCGAGCTGACTGTAAAAGGGAGAGCTCCTGCCACTCTCAGTGCCTGCAGTCAGACCCCAGCCAATGACAGCAACAGAACAAGAACATGAGTGAAGGCTTGCCCCACCCCTCCCAAATAATAAAAAAAGATATGCTACTGCTTGCTAAGTAGCCAGCCGGGGACAGTATGCATTTAAATACTGTAAGAAAAATGCATACTGTGCCAACCTGTGCAAAGAAAAAACAAACAAAGCCATTGCCATTTCCTGGCACAATGCCTGTCTGCGTTTCTCTCTTGTCACCAGTTACCAGCCTGGAGACCCCAAAATTCCTATGGGGGTCAAACAACCAAACCGGTTGTCTCTTCAGCAAACCAGTTGTTTTAAGGTTTGTTGAGGGCTGATCCCCTTTTTCTGCTGTTCTGCTCCAGGGCTCATGTCCAGAGGAGAGGCATGTTGCTAAGTGGGAGAATGGTGGGGAGACAGAGCAATCCCCTGCAGCAATACACTGGTGAGTTCTACACAGGGCGGCCATGTTGGAGAGGGGGAGAACGGGCTCATGGGGCTGTCCGTGTCGGCAGTGTATTATGCCCACAGTCAGTGGGCCTCCACTTAGCCTCCCAGCATGGCAGGCCTGTGTGGGTGATGTGATGGGAGGATGTGGGCAGTGAGTTTGGGGGCTGCTGCAGGGGATTGGCTCCTGGGTGCATGGATGGGTCCTGAGGACCTGAGGGTTGCATGAGGTGTGACTGAGTGGGTGCCTGGGCAAAAAATTATAAAACTGAAGCCTATAGGAGTATAGGTCAAACTTACATTATAGGTACAGAGTAAAGGAGTAGAAGTCAAGGACTGACACTCTGGACTGTGCTTCAATCCTAAAACCCAGGTCATCTAGGTTTGCGGTCTGGCATGACTGACATCTCTCCAAACAGGACTTCTTGGCCCTCTGAGTGGACTGCTAGCTGCCGGGCCGCCCCTGGCGAGGGGTCCTGCATTGGGGCAGGGTGCTCCCCGGACTTACCCGGGCGGTAGTAGTGCTGGGGGGAGCGGGGCATGGTGGGGGACATGCCGTGGCGGCTGTAGGTGGGCGAGTCGATGTAGCCAGGGCTGGAGGAACGCCGCTGCCTCAGGTCCATGCTGTCGTAGATATCCTGCCAAGAGGGAGGGTCAGTGTAACAGGACAGCAGCCAGACACACACACACACACACACACACACATATATCCTAAGGCAGTATAAATACATTTAATTGATATATTTCTTTCTGTGGATTGTTCCAGGCATTGGATGTGATGGCTCTTTTCTAGCCCAAGCTAAATATTGCTTTCACTGTCTAATTTTATTGCATAGCCTATATTGTGGCTGCTTGCCCAGGTGATACTGAAGTGATTTTCTGTTATGCTTCACTGTATTGACATGCAAATCAGGAATTGGGGTGTTTTGTCATTGTTACTGTCCAATACCAAATGCAAAGGCAGCTGGTATCACTATTAATTTTTCTGCATGAACCGTTCTGTGCTCTCATAGTGTGGAGCTCAGATCTGGACAAATCCGCAGTGTGGTCTGACGAGGGTATAATAGCCTTTGATTTCTGATTAATTCTTTTCGCTTATCCCAGCATCCTATTTGACTGCGTTACTGCACTGTCCACTCCTGAGCTGTTGAAACAGATGGCTCAGCTGCCTGGTCAACAGGCTGAGGAATTACAGTAGGAGCCAAATGAACAGGTTTCACTGACGGAGCAGGAGCTCTGCGTATCAGTGAGGCTATGCCCAGAGTTTGGAGAGAACTGTAGGCCATGAGGAAGAAAACCTGCTAAGCGAACAGATCAGAATAGAGCAGCAGTTTGTTCTAAGGAGTCGTTTGTAAACTCAAGAGGTGTCTCAGTCCAGAGTGCTGAATTAGCGGAGGAGCTCAGTAACTCACTGATGTGTCTTTGCAGAATAAAACTTGTGAGGGGGTTCTTCAGGTATGCACTGATAACCTCATGGTGTGCTCCAATGAGGTACGCACTGATAACCTGGAGGTGTGCTTCAATGAGTTACGCACTGATAACCTGGAGGTGTGCTTCAATGAGTACACACTGATAACCTGGAGGTGTGCTCAAATGAGGTAGGCACTGAAAATCTGAAGGTGTGCTTCAGTGAGGTACACAGTGAGAACCACAGGGGTGGCCCCCCTCTGGAAGACCACACTCACCCGTTCAGCCGAGGGTAGGGCGGGAGGGGGGGGTAGTTACCTGCGAGTACGGAGAGAGCGTGCCCAGGGACTGCGGGGAAGACAGAGCGAGAAGCAGAGAGCGGGAGTCAGGGTCTGAGCTGCGGCGGGGTGATCCATCTCTACAGAGCCTGTGAATCTGCCACGCGTCGCTGTAACTCATGGCAGGGAGATTCACAGCACGCCGCGGGCACTCCATCACGGGGCGCGGGAGCGCCGCCCCTCGCAGCTTTTATTTACCCACCGTCCACCTGTTCTACCGGAGCTGACACCCAGGTGAGTGATGTCCGCCCCGCCGAAACTGCTCTGCTGAGAGCGTGCTGTGCACAGTAACACTACACCACTGTGTGCTTTTCTGTTCCTGTTCTCCACAGCTCTGCCGTCTGTACAATTCAAATCATTTTCCGAGACAGTTAATTCTGACTGACAGTCTTTCATATCCCCATTATCAATACATGGCTCTTGAATTTATGATTGGGCAGCATGATGAGTGCAATAATTTCGCAGGATGCTTTGCAAAATGGTTTGATACAGACATACACAGACACCACACTAATGCACCACAGATATCCACGTACTTTCTTGGCTTTGCCTGGTCACATGTATCAGCCTAATGGGTCTTTAACTGAAGCGCAGACCAGGTTAATTGCACTGGAGATTACGCTGTTAATTACAAAGGAAGTTAATTTATTATTCATGGCCATTTCGCTTCGAGTGAACTGTTTATGAGAATCGGGTCTTGATTTGGAGCAGATACAATTCCTGTCTGTGGTGTATTTGTTTGTATGCACAAGCACAGCACCACCACAAGCTGTATGGGCAGAGCATGGGTAGGGTAGGTCCAGAAGAGGGAGTGGTATGCAGGGAAGAGGGCGTGGCATATAGATACAGGGGCGGGGTGTGAGTCACATGCACACAGGGCATAAGAGGAGATTGGGTGTCTCGGTACCTCCCCATAGCTGTAGCGTTCTAGCCTGTCATCGGAGGTGTATCTCTGATAGGGCTCATAAGACATGAGCTCGGGCCGCTGCACATCATAAATAGCTTTGACCTTAGGCAGAGCTGCGAGATCTTTGTAATTAAGGATCTCGTTTTCCACTTTGGCCTGGAAAAAGGACAACAGACAGGACAGACAGACAAACAAACGACAAAGAGCAGGTGTGAGAGGAAGCTTGCAAGCCTTCATGCTGAACCACTCCCATGCTGATCTCACATCAGCACTCCCGCACTGGATGAGCTGATCACTGATCAGAGATCGACATGGAGGGAAGAGGGAGTGGCCCGGATGATGACTTGTCCAATCAGGGACACCGATAGAGCACTCTGTTTAAAATTTACATATGTGTGTCAACCATCGATAAAGTACCACTTCACATGTGTGGGCCTGATGGGAGAAGACTACTAAAACACAGACGACAGGGAGCAGGTTATACCTGGCAGAAGCCTGAATCGTAGCCCTCGCTGGCTCTTTAACAGCATGTTTCTGCTTTCCTTAGTTTATCTCGGTTGTGTCATCCCCCCTCTCTTTAAATTTGCATGATCCCGGCTCACAGGATCCTGCCGTCTGGGTGAGCGACAGGAAGTCATTAAACCACCCTCCCGCGTTAACAGTACATACGTGACCACGCTGGGGTGTCTGCGTCTGACCTTCAGCTCTGCAAAGCAGCAGAAACGAGAACGCCACAACACGCCTGCTTACACTGCTGTTTCCCCGAATCACAGATCAGACATGCGGAAAGGTCGAGCCTTAAAGAGCCAGCCGTGCCTCTGCTGTTCGCCGTTAGAGGCTCTGACATGAAACGCTGAAGACAGATGAGCGTTAAGCAGAGACACCGCCCCCTTTCAACCACCCCTCTCAGAAGAACAATCTCGTTCTGAGCGGTAACACTCAGCCTCCATTTCCTAAATGGGAAAGGCATGAGATAAGAAACGGAGGGTTCTTTTTTTACTTTAACGACGACTGTGATCTCTCGCTGTCTGTGTCAAATAGGAAATTTTGACTAGTGTCCCTTACTGCCTCCAAAAAAATCCATACTACAGTCCTGGTTTTCACCTAACCTCCCCTTAGTTAGGACTTGGTTATCTCACCTTCATTCAGTTGTTCTGATGGAAAGATCTACAGCCAAATTAAATGGAGCTAAATCCACTACAATTAAGAAATGGACCGAATTTTTAGAAGCTATAAGTCATTTGTTGTAACCTACCCAGGGTATATGTGTGTGCGTGTGTGTATATACATACAGTATATATAGATACACGTGTATGTGTATGTATATATGTGTATATATATATATATATATATATATATATATATATACATGTATTTTTTTTTTTACATATACTCAACTATGTATTGTCATTCTTATTCTTTAATTGCTGCTACATTTGTGATATACTCTGTGTATGTATGAGTGCTATTCCCTGCATTTGCATTTGCATACAGTTTTCCAAATTGTTCAATTGTACAATTGTTCACAAAAAAAAGAAACGGAGGGTTGAGAGAGGCTGGAAGCGGGGAGCTGGTTATCTTGCCGTGGGGTGAGGGGGACGGCTCCTGCCCTAAGCATCGCCACCCCCGCGATGCCAGCCAAGAACGGCGGGCACGCAGCCGGCCGTGTGATGCCCGAGCCGGGTGCCGGTGGTACTCACGCAGATGATGCGGCTGGGGGAGCCGATGCTCGAGCCGGGCGGCGAGATGGAGGTCTCCGAAGTGCGTCTGTGCTGCGGAAAACAAGCGCGCAAACACAGTCAGGGTCCACCTGCAGGGTGGCGCTCCAAAGTCACCAATACAGTTTTAAGGAGACATGAGGAGGCATGTTTGATATGGCAGCAGTGTCACTAGAATGCACTCTTAGCAAGAGCAGGAGCAGGTGCTGTTAAGCACTTTGGTGGATCTTGTTGTTATATATATATATGTACATATGTATATAACAACCAGTAATATGGTGATTAAATTAGCTGCCAGGATTTAGATTCTGATGAAGCCACTCACTTACTGACTGACTGTATCATTTCTACAGCTAATTATGCTCAGCTACACAGACAATTTATTCTGGGTGAGCATATGCTCCAAAATACATGTCAAGACTGTAATGCTTTGTATTTTTTCCCTTCATTAAAGACATTTGCAAAGAAGAGTTGCAATCTTCCACAGGCACAACACAGCCGACCCCTGGTTCTCACCTTCAATTTCCTCTCTGCCCGTTCTGCTTGCTTACACAGTGGGTGCCACACCTCTGAACCTGTAGCACAGACAGCGGGAAAGAAAGTGTCAGATGAGCCTCTCCCCTCCCATCCCATGATGCACTGGTGCTCGTTCTGATCAGGCATGGGAGTGCCCTCTGTTTATGGCAGCAGTCGCTTTCTCGCAGGGTGGCTGCACTCCTCCCACAGTCAGGGGAGACACAACCCACTCAGACGAAACGGCCTGGCAGTGACCTGTGATGAAGATACTACAGGGACAAGCAAAAGAGAGGAGACTGTACCCAGGCCAGCCAACGCGCACAGATCACCAGCCTTGACAAGACAGCTCTGGGACTCGCAAGGACAGATGCTTTCAGCACTGAGAATGTTTCAACATGTGAAATGTTTTAACAGAATGTCCACTTATATAGCTGCATATTTCAATTCAATTAAAGTGCTCTTAATCTTACACACAAGCAGTGTCCTTGCTGGTATTCGAACATGGATTTGAACTTTATGCTTACAAGCTCATATTCCCAACAATCATATCACACAGCTGACAAGCATGTTATGTTTGCTCATTATATACCTGAATTCATCTGCAAATGTTTACAGAAGAAGTGTGACTGTGACATAACATTGTGATTTGCTGTTGCAGAAGGAAGTGACAAAACAAGATACTGCTTGGCCTGCAACAATACTCACTAAGCCCTAGAGCATGTGGCCCATTGTTTTAAAAATGCCTGGCTGTAGTAGAATCACAGTCGTGGAGACTGGTATCAGGGTGTTTGAAACTGTGTGGCCACCTCGATGCAGCTAAGGACTCTTGTTTGTAAGTTTTGGTTTGGTGCCATACGGCTTCTCCAGGGACGGTGATCCCCTGCACAAAAAGCACTTACTCACTTTTAAAATAGCATCTGTGCACAAGACACTGGGGGGGGGGCATGACTTGTTTTCAAGGTAAGAATTTAAACAATTGGCTGTTTACAGGATGAACTGAGGAAAAGTAACTGCTTTCACCGGAAAATAGCTAAGAAAATAGCTACTGGAAAACCACTGCTTGCCAGACACAGCAGCAGAAAGACTGGTTACATCGATGGTCATTTTTCACTGGCTGCTGTCAGCTGCTATCGTAAGATCAGCTATGAGCGCTGACACACGCTATGAGATAATCTCCTAATTTTCCAGGAAATGAATTAGCATAGAGGGCCGCAGAAGCAATTATTGTATCTGGAAACAACCTGACTCACTACAAAGCATTCTCTGTCGTGATTTCAGCAAGCATTCCTTTGGTGTTCTGAGCACAGTTGGTGGCGATAATGATCTTGATGAGTCCGAAATTGGGGCTGAATCAAGGCTGAAATTGTTCAGCGTGTTCCTGGCTTCACCCTTGGCTCGTATCACCTGATGAGCAGGCATGCGCTGGAAGGTCTCTGCTTCTCAGGAATGCGTTAGCATCAGGCACAGCCAGGGACGCCTGCACTCTCAGGAAGGGGGCCTGAGGCTGGGTTTACAGCCTGCCTCCCTTCCCCTGTCTCTTGCTTACTTTCCTATTCTATTTTAAAAAAGGGAATGCTCACGAGAGACATCCAATCTGTGAGAAGAAGCACTTGGAGTACTGAAAAGAGAGACACAAATGCTGCCAGAGTTCCCCATGACTGAGATTTCTCTTCCCATAAGGACACAGTGAGATTTTATAAAGCTTTTGACATTGCTTATGTGAGCTGTTTGGTCTTCTCTCTGCCTTTAGGGGGCAAAATGATTTGTACCATTCCTACTGTATAATGATTGCTCAATACCACAATAATTGCTTTGGCATTCATCCAATGGAATTATAAAACATTTCAAATAAAATGTAATTTTCAAGTTAATTTACAGCTGTTATTGATAACATAAATCTTTTCCAAAGCTGTGCATGGAATTTGCAAGTGCAAGTAAATTGCCTAAAGGAGCACCACCCCAGTAGAGGTTTAATCCCAAAGCCCTCCTTACCCTTCTGTGTTGACCTTCCTAACTGAACCCTGTTAATAATATCACCCATGTTCAGAGCACGTGTTCAATATTCCATTCATCAATAATAAAAACAGCCTTTGATACAGGGGGAGAAAGACAAATAATTTATGAGTTGAACCTTTGAGGATAGCGAGCCTAAGTCAATACATTCTGCTGAACTTACATCTGGTGCAGCAAAAATGGTCAGAGCAATCTCCCGGGGCAGGAGCGCATGCAAGTCAAATGGGTTTTTTAAAAAACTTCACTCTCCCTGCATATGGGCTATGTTTTCTCCCTTTGAGAGAGAAATAAACTCTGTTGCAATGGGAGGAGACAGTCCAAACACTGTGATCCTTCGTCCCACCCTGACCCTGGCTGGCCGGCCTCCCTCCCCTCTGGCTCTGACTTCGCCCACTAAAGATTTATAGCGTCATTTGGCTCACTTCACTTTTTAATAACTTCACCCTGAAGCATTTCACACAGCTGATAACGCTCATATGGGCGCTTGCTTCCCATTGGGAAACAGACTCCTGAAAGATGGCTAAACTTGCTTCATACGCCAACATGCTGAGTGTCAATCAGCATCATCTGGACCTGTGTTTGTATCCAGAGGAGGTGTTGAACTGTTGGTGAGCAGCATTCAAATGCTGACACTAAAATCCAACAGAATAATTTTGTGAATTTCACAGTAGAGATACTCTCTCCCTCCTGAGCTCTCATATTGAGATCATACCAAAAAGTAAGGAACAATAAGTCCCTACTGCAACCATAAGTATTGTGTAACCAGATGATGAGGGCTCAGCAATATAACAGGTGATAGGCATAGTGCTTGCATAATATACTGCAATATATTATTTAATCTGTTACCATTGCAATATATAAGAATGCAAAGACCTGTCGAGGCTCACAATCAATTCACACACAATTCTGTCCAACAACAGAAGTTCAAGGTTGAAGTTCAAGGTTTTTGCTTGCCAGATAATGCTACATTGAAAACCATCTTTCACCTATTTAAACTCTGCTGGATAACAGCAATCGGACAGGCACGCCCCTCCAAACTCAGGTCCAGACCTGATCACCACTAACGACAGGGCATGGCCCTGGCACCTGTGTCCCGCTCACCTGTCAGGTACATCTCCTCGCCCTCCGTGAACATCATGTGACACCTGGCGCAGCGAGCACAGGTGGGGTGGTAGTGCTTTCCTCCAGCCTGAGAAACGGACACAGAGGAAGAGAAGAGAGACTAATGTAATGTGTAAAACAACAGCTGCCAATGTAAATATGCAGAGTCCTCTGCAGGGAGAGAAAACAGCGGTTTAAAAGCTAATTTTTGTTAAAACACTTAGGATACTCACAAATACATTCAAAGTGCTTGTCTACAGATTCAAGATGCAAATGATGAATGGTTGAAATGGCAGACGGTAACAGTTTAAATGCAACCCACACCTTCAAGGCCTCTGTGAATATTGCTAACAGACTCCGTTTTTATGTCTTTTATACTGCATCTCAGTAATTACTTACATTGTGGATCATCTTGTTACGGTCTCTTCTCCTAACAACCCTCACTAACATCCCACCCTTCACTTAGCACAGGAAGAGTAAATTCATGCACATGTCTAATTCATGAAGTGATCCCACTGGGTCAATAAAATGATCAGGAACATTACGTTAAATACAGCAGACACAGTGAGACAGAACGGACCAAGATATGAACTATATTATAGTATATTGTATTATACTTTTGGAGACTAATTATTTTTCTTTCCCTGTTTCCATAAATCACATTGTTTCTTTTGTAAATGGCTGGTAATGGAGTACTCCACTCAGGTCCTGGAGGGATGCAGTCCTGCAGGCTGTAAATAGGTAGACTGAGGCATGCACTTTCCTCAAGAATGCCCAGCTGAGATGTGAGCCCATGAACTTCCGGTAAAAAATCCAATACCCTCACAGCAGCTCTACATTACTGCTCTCCTATTAATCAAAGGCAGGCGTTTCAAGAGATGGAAAGAGACAGTTTAAATTTCCAGGTGGACCACAATACCGCCGAGCGCTGCTCCTGCACTTAAACTGCATGCCACGGCGTGGCGTGAAGCAATAGGGCACGGCTCCAGAACTGTGAGCAGCTACATTTGCCGGGCCATTAATACAAACACAGCCATTTGAATCTTTTGCGAAAATATTTAAACGTGAGAGGGGCCATTCCACACTTAGGAAGCTGTAGAGTCTGCTGGTTTTTGTCCTGCTTCAGCTCTGTTCAAGACTATTGTATTCTGTCATATCATGGATGGATACACTTCTGTTCTTTTGTGCTGGAAGCTGCTCTGGATCAGAGTGTCTGCTGAATGATTGTAATGTAATGTAATGTAATATCAGCTCTAAAACCTGCAAAGCTCTCATGGTCTCAGATTACCCAATGCCCGTGCCTTTTAACTGAAGGAGCACAGTGGACAGCTTCATTAAGAGAGCATGGTGCTGCTGACATGTTGATTCATGTCAAAATGCAGCACTCCTCTATTTACTTTACTTGAGAATGAGAAGTTCCCACTTCCAGCTGCACTGCTCTGGGCTGTCAAACCTGTGCGCCTTCAGCCAGGATGACAGCACATTAAAAAGGCAACTATTTTTAGGCATCTGATGGCATGGAGCCTGAATACATTTTAATGCACCTCCCAGCTCAGCATGTTTGAAGTTGTCTGAATGATTTTAATCAGCACCATTAATCAGATTCGTGACCACTGTAACTGCCGGCTTCCCGCTGACCCTCTGAAACGGCATCTCTTACTGTAATAGTTCTTGTGACAGGACTCACACTGTTGTGATTTTGTATTAGTCATTCATCTATATGAAAGTGAATCCTTTTTTTCCCTGGCAACTCACAGCTCACCATCTGAGTTAAGTTTTTCTGTGGATATTTCCTGGAGATTAGTGTTTCTCACCACCGCCAGAAGAGGGTACCCTTTCACCTGCCCCACAGGATCAGTGGTTGGTTTTCTAAGATAAAAGTACTATGGGTAATGACCCAAAGTGGATCCCATGCAGTTATGAACAAGGAACAAGTCTGATTCAGGCCATGAGCGTACTAGGCTTTCCAAGAGCTAAAAAGGTTTCAACATTATTAATTATTTATCTCTATATTTACTCAGTTTATATAACTGAATTTTTCTTTATACGCCTGCTTTTTATTTGCTTTCAGAACCTGGGACGGGGCACAGAAACTCCTCTTGTTGGGTCCTACAGTGAAAACTCTGGCAAAACCCTGCTGCAAGGTGCTCGCACCAGATGCGAAAGAGCATTTCTGAATGACAAGAGAATGTTTATAAGTCTGCATATAGTCTTGGCGTCTCATTTTTCTGACCTCAGTGTGGCTCATAAACAGATCATTCAAACCCAAGAGCTTCCCTGATGGTAAATAGTGTTGACTGTCCCCATCAGGGCGGCCGTTTGGGGCATGAATCATTCCACTTGGTCACAGCCCAGACAGCAGAGAGAAGACTCCAGGCAGCTTAAGCAAAGAGCAAAGTGTTCCTCTCTGCATTAATCTCCCATAGATCTCAAGACTCAAGCGACTTAAAATACTGCCATATGCAGCTTCACATTTTGTTCTGCCTCTTGCTTAAGAATGGCTGTTCAAAGGTAGGTTTAGTGTTCTACTCACATATCAATACACTTCTATGAAGTGGCTGAAAAGGTGCAGGGACCTTTTAAATTGTTTCTTTTCTAACACGCTATCTACCACTCAGCACTGTGTAACACACCTTTAAAGAGGACATGGATGGATGTGATTTTGACTTCTGGTAATATCACACTACTGGACAGTCGTACACAATGGAAGGTCCTGCCATCACAACGCAGCCCTTTTACCTAACCCATTAGGTACAGATTGCGACCCTTGTTTTCAAAACCCCCTGTGCAGGGGGATCTTAGCGGCGGGTTGACATCATGACGGGGCGTTGTAAGGCCTTTTTTTAACGACTTCCTTTACGGGCCTCCTGGAGGAGAACAACCAGGAGCGGAGGTATGGTTTCCATGAGCTTCCCTCGTCTCCTGTTTTTTAAAGGCCCGGCCGCTTCCTCGGCTGCGGTCGGGACGGCAGCCATCGTTATTTTTAATGGCATGTCATTAAACCTGGAGAGGCAGGAAGGAATGCAGCTCCTGTATTCTCAGCGCTGATTAACATCTTGCAGCTCGACCAAAAGGTAAACTCCTGGCCCTCGCTCGGGTCCTTCCCGGTTTTTCATCTCATGCCTCCGAAGGGTGGAGACAGCGCACATATCATGCAAACATTTTCTTAGCGAATGGACAACAAATGTGAGCAGCAAGTAGTGAGGGAACGCTGCTCACAAACTACAGGAAAGCTGCTGACGACACGTGGGTGCTGAGGAAGCTCCAGCTCAGGCTGAGGTAGTCATAAGATTGATGTCTGCTCTGGGAGCTGATTTAACTGCGTTAGATTCAGACAGCTGTCAGTGATGGGTGGCCAGAGATGTGGCATCCCACTGTTTAAGGCAGAACAGGATGTGGAGATAAAAGAGCACATGGACAGTGAGTAGCTATAAACAGGCTTGTGGAGGGAGGCCCTGAGAACCTCAGAGAGCACTGGCATGGCAAGGGTCTGCTGATAGGAGTCTGTCTGATAGGGCTCAGACTAACTGCTGACACCTTGTCTCCCAGTAAATGACACCCCTAAGAGGGTAAGCGCCATACCACAGCCACTCACTACTGCACCGCCAACTTTTCTACGCTATCTTGCCTTCTGTTCCTAACTGCATGTCCCTCCCCCTTACACTCCCTTTAAACTTATTCTTTATATCTTCCACTTACTTTATTGTTTTTATTCTCACCTATTCTCTCTGCACCACCTCACCTTCTCTCTCCACCAGCTTCTCCGCCACCCTCACCCTTACACCCTTAGTCTCTTTCATCCTTTCTTTGGTCTTCTCCCCCCCCACTCTTTCTGTCCTTGACCCCTTTCTCTCACTCTCCCTCCCTGCCTCTCTCTCACCATCCCCTTCTCGTCTTCTCGTCCCACCTCATTTTTTTCTTCCACTCTCTCTTCCTCCTCCTCCACCACTTGTCTGATAATGATGTTAACATACTCTGCCCCCTACGACTGATCCTGGATCAGCTTCAGCTTAATACAGTGGAAGGGATTAGGAGCAGGATCGGGACTGAGGACACTGCTCTTGGATCTACCGTTGAGTATACAGCGGAGCTCTGATAACGAGGTGCTGGGGCTCCAGCAGGTGTGAGCCATCACTGGGGGGGAGGCGCCAGCCAAGAGGCCGCTTAAAGCTGACAAGCTGTCAACACACAGAGCGGGCGCTCCCAAGGTGTGAGGTCAGCTGGGGGTAACTGGATGGGGAGGAGCTGGACATTCGGAGGCACAGAGATCATCAAAGAGACAGAAGAGGCCTCTGCTTTCCTCCCCAACGGTTACCAGACTGCTTACTGAAACAGCAGCGGCCTGGGCCAGGAGGAAGGATTCTGGACACTATCGATTGCTGGCGTTTGGTTTCCCTCTCTCTCTCAGGATAGGTCCCTCCTCCTGTTCAGCCGCCCCCGGGTTCCTCTTCCTGCTCTCACCATGCAACACGAGCAGCTTGATTTACCGCACGCTGCCAGACTCGGCCGAAGAAGACGGTTTTATGCGAGAGGGGAAAAAAAAAATCCCTGCCCTGCCGAAGCAGGCTCCCCAGGGAGAGCAGGGGAGACAGCGGGATTCAGCAGCTGATTTTAGCCCTGGCTCAGAGACAGGAAGTCATGCCACAGCCTCCATCTCTCTCTATCCTCCCCCCATCTCTTCCCTCTCCACTCACTCTTTCTCTTCCTCATATCCCCTCTCTCTACTTCCCCCTCTCTCCTCCCTCTCTCTCCTTCTCTCTCACTATCTTCCTCCTCTCTGCTCAGTCTCTCTCTCTCTGGCCCCCTCTCTCACTTTATCTCTCTTTCTTCTCCCCCCTCTCTCATCACAGGGGCAGCCTGTCCTTTGTCTTCTCCCCTTTTCAACTTCTGCAGAGGCTTTCTGCGCATTTGAGAGAACGCGCTCTCAAAAGCCAGTTTTATCCTCCTCTTCTCTCCAAACCCCAAAACGCTCCCCTTCCTCCCCCATTTAGTCTTTGATCTTTTTTGTATGTGTTTTTTTCCTGTTTCTTTTTCTCTGCCCTATTTCAATGCCGTGGTTCTCTGCTCTCCTAATTGGCTTCACCTGGCCGCGTCGCAGACGTACGACGTTTCTGCGCTGTCAGCAGAAACTAGCCAGGTGCGGAGGGTGACCTTCAGCCCCCCGGCTAACGCCACTGCAGACCAATCCCATCGCAGCACTGACTGCTTAATTAAAACCCAATTAGTCAATTAACCCTGCGGTGAAGGATCGTGTAAATAATGAAGGATGAGCTGGAACGAAAGCTTGCGAAGCTGGAATGGTCCGGTGAGCAAAAACGCTGCGGCCACAGTCACTGGCCGCGTCCCCTCAGACCACTGAGGGCTAATGAGTGTGAAACGCCGGCCAGCTTCTGTCGCAGTGACCTCTCTGCCTTTGATATGCCTCCAGCTCCACTCCACCAGGGCAGCAAGGATAAATGCTGCTGGACACCAGGAGCACAGACCAATCACTCTCGATCCGAGCTGAGAGAGCCAGAGGAGGCCCACCCTAAAGCTGGGGAGACAGACTGAGCAGCTGTGAAAAAGGGAGAGAAGGAGAGATGGAGGGGGGAGTTTGAGGAGGTAGAGGGAGAGAGAGGGGAAGCAGAAAGAAGAAGGAAAGCCAAGGTGCAGGGCTTGGAAGGAGGTGATCTTGGAGTGAGAAGGGAAAGGACAAATGGAAAGTCCTCGCCATCACTCTTAAAGTCTCAGCACTACAGACAACACAGATTTAGAGACTCCACACAATGAAAACCCCTTCCTTGGATAGCAGACAGAAATCAGAACAAGAAGCAGAGAACCTGGGTGTGTTTTCACAGGGCTGCTGCCTTTAGGGAAAAAAAGGAGTCTTTCATTGAACTGCAGGCAATTCGGCACACCACAGGGGATCAATCAACCAACCAACCAAAGAATCAATCAATCAATCATTCATTAATCAATCAAAAAACACATCAATAACATTCATGTGAAAAGAATGTCCACATATTAATTTCCATGGTCAGTTTACAAGGTAAATCTTGGTGACTGCTGAATCATGTGAGAAACACAGATCAGATTACAGAGACCCTGTGTGTTGGCACCAATGTAAGTGTCTGGTCTTTGTCTCACCTCAAGCACTCTTCCACTGATGTATCTGTTGCAGGTCTCACACTTAATTCCAAACTGGGCGTGGTAATCTGACTCACAGTATGGAATGCCATCTCTAAAAGGGACCAAAACACACAAGTCAATGATTAAAATATCCATAAATATTCTAAACGTTCAACAAGGACAAACAAAGGACTTGCTGCCAAAGAAGTGCAGCCATGCCAAATATCACTAAATCATTTATGTGAATATAATCACATTGTAGGAGCAACATTAAGATAAAATCACAGGCTATCTGGGATGGTACAGTATGTACAGCTTATTTATAAATGTGTTTTGAAGAGGAGGTGAACTCTCTGTATAAAGATATCATAAATCAGTAACAATGCTAAAACAACACTAAGGCTCTTCAGTTTATGGGTGTGACCCAGGTGGAGCGGGAGGTTAAACCTCAGGAACAGGAAGCTCATCCCGAGGAGGTGTGGCCTCAGCAGGAAATGCACACGTACTTGCTGATGTACTCCCCCGTGAGGACGATGCCGCACGTCTGACACTTGAAGCAGCTGACGTGCCACTGTTTCTCCAGGGCCAGCAGGGACTGGCCATGCTTTATCTCCTCCTTACAGCCCGCACAGTCTGGGAGAGAGAGAAGGACAGAAAACGTCTGCACTTTTATCACCATTAAAACCAGTGATTATATTGAATTTATACTACTTATGTGTAAATGATTTATTTTTACAGACTCTTTACTAAACTCTCTGGCAATGTTTACAGAACGTATTTCATGCCAGTAAAGCATATTGAATTTAAAGGAGCTGGGACTAATGAAGTACCACTACAATAAATACAAAGGGAAGGAAAAGCGGATATACAGTACTTATATATAAAAGGATACACTACTGCAGACTCTTACAGTACAGCATTCTGTGTAACTAGCTAATTTTATCAGGTGCTTTCTTCTGCTCGATAGCTTGCATGCATTGACATCGAACGTACACGTCGATGTCTCTGCTGTCAGTCATGAGGTTTGACTTGCGTCGAAGCAGCTTGAGAGACAGGGAGAGCCGGTCATGTGACCCGGTGTAGCACACAGCATCGCAGACGCATTATTGAACCCCGGGGCGCACGGCGGCTCCGGCCCGAGGATTTATGACAGCGGATGATTCATGGCTGCAGCTGCGTTTCGCGCGGGAAAAGGTCGGCCTCCCATTTGTTTTCATTTGGCGGGCGTTTAGCTGCGTCGCGCCCCCCCCCCGCCCTCCCCTCTCCGGAGAGGGACTCCTGTCAGAGAGCGATGGCGGCCCTGAACCGTTGGCCGGACACGGCTTTGCTCATTCCCTCTCTCTCCCAGCGCGTGTCTTTAATGTTCGTCTGTCACATATGAACAGCTCCTCGTTCTATCTCCTTCCTTGCCATGCGCTGTTGTGATATACATATTTACACACGTACAAACACGAGCACACTCACACATAAACACACACACACATACACACACGCACGCACGCACGCACCACGCACACACGAACTCTCACATACTACATGCACACACACACACACACACGCCATACCTATCCTGCCATTGTGACATGCCCCTTCTACGACCTTGTTCTATGTCACTGATCACTGAATGGGACCGGTCATCCCTGGGTGCCAATAGGAGTCAATACAGATGTATGGAATCACCCCATCACTTGTGGCTACCTGGGAAAAACCAATAGAGCAGGCCCTGGAATAGATCCCTGGGAATTCCCCTGGCGGCGTGGGGCTTGCACTTCTGGAGAAATACGAATTTGCTGACGCGGTGACACACCGCTGGGGCTGTCAACAAGCTAAACCACCTGACAGTGGCTGCGGTCGGATGCAAAGAAGCGACATGAGGGTTGCGGGTTCAAGTCCCAGGTGAGATGCCGCTGTTAAGTTAACGCGATTATTCATGCTAGGCAGTCTGATCAAAGGAAAAAAAAAACATCTTGCTTTCTGACAGAGAATGCTCGGCCAGGCGTAACGCACGGGGGATTCGCAGCTTACCAGCGCTGTTAATTATAACCCTGCCTGTGCAGATCATGACCGGCAGGCCCACAGCCCCCTGCGGCAGGTGTCTGGGGCCCAGTCTGGGCTCCTGTCATCCCGACACGAACATGCCAGTGCATGTTCTCAGCAACAGCCCCCGGCCCCACTGTGGGCACAGCAAGACACCTCACGGGCCCATCTGCGGCCTCCTTTACTTTACTACTCAGGGAGTATCTGGGTCACCAGTCGCATCCTGCCCCCCGCCCCCAAACAATGGACAGGTGCACACCTGTCTTCTCCTTTAGGGAAATTAGGTCAAGGTGCACAAAAAAAGCCTATCTGGGTTTCACTCCAAGCCTTTTTTGCAATGATGTTGGACATGTCATGTTAGATGGCCATATTCTCAAAAAGGATAGCTTTGTGTCATATCCCTACACTGGCTCAGTTACAACACCTCTTTGTTTCAAACAGCATTGCTTATGCTGTTGAAAAATCTGGGTGAATTTTCCATAGGGGCAAAAAGGGGACATGATGATGATGACAATAATCACAGTGATTAAGGCTTGTAATAAGGAGCCACTGCAGTAATGGTGCCGGGGGGAGAGAGCCAACCAGCTGTTTAAGAGTAAGCATGTAGCGTGCACCCTTCAGAGCGGGGCCTAACTCCAGCTCCGGCTCGACTGATCAGATCCCAGAATCCCCGGGGAATGTTCTCTGCTCTCGTCTGCTTCCTGCCGACAGTGCTATTACGGACACCTGGGGAACAACTGGATTCTGCTGAACCAGCAAACTGCTCTTTCCACTTGAGAGCGCCGGGCTGGCAGTGCCAACGTCCCGTTTTTCCCCCAGCTGGAATGGGGCATGCTGGGATAGAAACATCCAGAGGCAGGACCTTCACTCCCACCTGCTAGGTTTTTTCATGATTTTATTTACTGGACAAAGGCTAGAAATCCCAGGACTTAGGACTGCAGTTTTGATATTATTGCTAATGTCAAGAATGTGACAGGATAATAATAAAATGCAGAGCACTGAGAATATGCCATGTATAATTACAGAAACTTTAGGCATCTTGTGAGTTTTTAATTGTGAGTGAGACAACTCAATATGAGCTGATAAAGCACCTTAATTAAACCTGATATTAAAACCATCAAACATGTACTCTCAACATATACTCTCAAACACACACAGCTGAGTACACATATATGCATGCACATAGACACACGCAAACATGAGTCCACGCACTAACTCACCTACATATGCGAAAATGCACACATGCACTAATACACAGGTACAAACGCACATGCACCCACGTACATGCACGCATGCACTCTGTTAATCACTCATACACGCATACCCTTTGACACACATAAATACACATACAAAAAAACACCAACAGACACGCACACACACACACACACACACACACACACACACACACACATACACCTGGCCTGAAGGCTGAGAGCTGTCATTCAGTGATCAATGGTACCATTTATTCCCTGACAGAGGAAAATATCAATACAAATCGCGAGGCAGATTGCATTATACAGTAAAGGGGAACTGGTTTTGTCAGGTAGATTTACGAGGCCCATTAGAAGATAAGAGCAATTAATGTAGTGTCAGGCATATTTACAGCACCTCGGCGGGCTCTCCTCCTACCCCCTCCTCCTTCGGTGCACCGTGCCTCATCCGGCAGCCATCGCCCCGATCCCCACCCTAAATCATCGCTGCCTATCATGAAGGTAATTGACTAGTTACAGTAAATGAATGGAGGGGGGACCTCGGAAATTGAGCTCTTTTCCGGCAGGCCCTCTCCGAAAGCTCCACAGCAATTACGGAGTGACAACTGATCGCGTGCCGACCGCACACCTGACAGCGCTAAACTATCCGTCATCATCGCCTCGCCAGTAAAGCTAACGCGGAATTAAGAGGCGCCAAAGGCTTTTTCCAGGAGAAAAAAATAAACTCCAGGGACAGTTTCTGCTTAGACTTGGCACGCTTGACGTGCCCAAGCAAACCCTTTCCCAGGGGTTATTGGTTTAGGTATTGGAAACGAGGACCTCATACATTCAGAATGCAAAAAAAAAAAAAAAATCACATGCTATGACACCAACTTGTAATTTTCTTCAGATATGCTTGTGCCAGTGACTGATTCCTACTATGAATATTTTTGGAATGGGCAGACATAATGGAGTTCCAGCTGAGAGACACAGCAACACGAACAGACAAACTTTGCAGACTTCACACTCAAGCGTGAGATGGGCAGAATGTTGTTTTGTTTGTTTTAGCTGAGTGGCGTATTGAATCGCAAGCTCAAGAGCTGAGGTGATATGTACATGCATTCCACCAACGATAAGGATAAGTGCAGAGAGGTCTAGGGATGAGCGAATGGTTTCTGCCGGCTTCCTTGCCACTGTTGTGTAAACTGTCGCCTTGTGCATGTGAGACACATTAACCACACATTAAAAAATAATAAACCCTTGCTCTTCTTAAGTGGAGTGGTGTGAAAAGCACTGGTGGACAGCACGTTTAGACCGCAGTCCTGCTGTTGTGGTGAGGTAATGAGGTGGGTGGAGCTTACGACTGGGCCCGTGGATCTTGATTGGCTCGTTGGCGCTGACCAGAGTGTGGGAGCACTGCTGACAGATGCACTCCTTCCCGCTGAACGTCACCCTGTCTCCGATCGGGAAGGGCTTCCTGGAAAAAAAAAGGACAAAACGCCAAGAATAAATCTCCTGAAATAACCACAAGCCAACATTCTACTGTCTTACACTCAAAGTAGCTGACATAGCTTTTGGAATCTGTTACTCAAATACTAAAGCACGGGCCGATAAATATAGTAACAGAAAAAAAGAAAACATATCTGCCTGTATATATATACGTACATATGATACTGCACTCTGTGATTTACATTTGAGGAAAATTTTCAGAGAAACACTGAAAGGTAATAGCCCTTGGGGACCAGTCATCTCAGCACTATGGAAACATGGCTGGAATTTTGAACAGTGAGGACATGGCCTTTCACTCCCAGGGATAACCCTGTCCTTTCCTGACCTCATTGCCTGTATGGGTATTATAAGTTTATCCTTATGATTTTCCATGACCCCATAAGAACCCACAAGCCAGCCTCACCCATCCTTTCTTGACACCACTGCATGTATGGGTAAGGCTGGCTTGGAGGTTCCTCTGGGACCGGATCAAACTGGGGTCATGGTATATGACGAGGATAAACTTATAATAAACTGTTAATGACAGACCCTTTTGTTTGCCACAGGGTTCTAAAGCGCGCTCCAACAAGCACCACAGCACAAAAGGAGATGTAATTAAGGCTTCAGCCACAGCCGGACAGTGTTAGTACAACATTAGGACAACGTTAAGGCTCACAAAACTAAAAATGCTCCAGCAACAGAGTGACAGCAGAACTCCATATCTCACCCTTTACACCAATTCATGGGTTTTGCTTATGAAAAAGACTGGCAGTGGTTGTTTGATGTGTTACTGAAGACAAAATACTGTTGGAGGGAAATGTTTGATGATTAGGATAATTATTTTCTTTGTACACGGACTTGAGGAGTTGATGATTTTAACGATGAGTTTAAAGATATTGGATGTCTCCAACAGCTGTATTAAACACTGAAGGAACTGCACTAGGAAGAAAACACACACCAAAACTGCTCGGTCAGGGAAGGCAACTGCATCATAGCCGACCGGTCCATTATCAAATTAATATCCGTTGGCTCTCTCTACACAAGCACATGAAAGGACACAGATAAAGCTTCCCTTGGAAATAGTCAGCAAAATAGACTGATGTAAGTGAGATATTCTTCTTTTCGCGATTAGGTTTGTGGTTAATTCTCAGCTTCATTTGCAGAGTTTCCGAGCTGCAGGGAGCAATGCAGTGATTCAGCAGTTTTCAGAGATCATTCCGGGCACGCATGCACATGGACGCGCTAGAGGCCTTCTGTGCACTAAAAACACACAGCAACAGGAGCTCTCGTGATAAACACCAAGATGTAAGGGATGAGAAAGAGAGAAGGGGAGATACCAAGATAGATCTGGATCCCAGCTCTAAATGGAATAATACATAATTCAGGGTGTGGAAATGGAGGCTAAAGATGTATCAGAATCATAGCAGGGGTAGACACAGTGAAACTTCCATTATTGCCAGCAGCCAGACAGAGCAAAGTCAAGATGCCATGAAATGTGAAATAAAACATCATACACTCTAGCTACATAAACGTATTGACAATGATCATATAAATACTTAATTTGAACTTTTTAATGTCACCAAAAGACTTGAGAGAAGTGTACATGCTATCACTCTTAAGAGAAAATGAAATCAAAACGGATTCCTCGTTTCAAACCTGAGAGACTTTTAACAATATAGGGGGGGCATAGAGAATAAAAACAGGACCGTCTAGCTTTAGACTGATGGTTTTACTTAGGTGATTACTAAAGCTGACATTTATCATCTCATTATATTACTAAAGTACATGTTACTAAAGTACATAAGGGCAAGTTAATGTAGTCAGTGATACATAAATCCATAAATCCAACTTGCTGTGCTGTTCACTGCACAATCCAGTCTGAACGTAGACACAAATTAGAGTTTACACACACACATATATATGCATGCATGCATGCGTATACACACACACACACACACATACACACACACAGACACACACACACACACACACACACACACACATAATCTACATATATGCAATTGAAATGCCACAAACTCAGGGAGCACATCTCCTCAGCTGTGAGAGTACATGCTGTAGCACATTTCTACTAGTAGCAATTTCAGCTGACAGAAAACCAGGAGACGTCACAGCAGCTAACCAGGGACCGCTGCGCTAGAGTCCTCTCTTCTGCTGCCTGCTGTTGCATGACAAACTTTTGATACCTTCCTCCCCGATTTCAACACTCCAGGTGAATTGGGCGTGACTTAAATTTAGGAGGAAGGCGGTGTGCTTCGATTCCGATTCTGAAGAACAGAAAACAAGACAGCCCCAATCACTAGCCCCATTTTAGAAGCTGGGGTTGGAGAAGATGAGTGAGTAATGATCGCTTTACACACTGGCTGCCGTCGAATATGTGTTGGCTGCCTGCTCGCCGCGACTGCCAAAAGCACAGAGTCAGCAACTGTAATGGAGCTGGCGGTGAGCAGGCCAACTTTCACACTATATATAGCCTTACGCAAACACCTCTGCACAGACCAGGCGAACGGGCAGGTGATTGGGGCAGCGCTGGGGTGTGGGACGCAGGTAATCTAAACAGAGACACGTCACCGTCAATCAGATTAAGCCTTAGTTCACTCTGTCAGTGTTAATCAGATTCATTCTGAATGATGGAGGCTGGATGCGCGTAGCTCACTGTGACGGAACATCTGTCCATAAAGACAGTCTCTTGGGTGGATGTTTTTGTGATTATTAAAGAATCCATCACAAGCGTCTGGAGCATGCATAACTCTAGCAGAGATTTCTTCAATGGGAATATAATCAGTAGACTCATTAAGTTATAAATACTGGCTTTGCATTCTGAAAAGGTGGGAGGAGGGGCCTTCCTTCCGGCATTAAACTAATAAAGAGTTCAGATCACTGAGCCGTGATTATAACAATCCCTGCAAGTGAAAGGCTTCTTCGCCATCAGCAAGAGACAAAAGGATTTTTGTGTTTTAAAAAGATCCATCTTAGAGAAATGATCAATAATTCTGCATCTCAGAGAAAAGCTACAGAATTAAAAGAACAATGCCCACAGACAGCAGCATGATGCCAAACCCACACAATGCACATCACCAAAACAAAAAATGTACAAATTTATCCTCTATTGAGGATACCACACACATACGTGGGAACACACGCACATAGAAACATGCTGCAAATACACGCATACAGACACTCTCACACACACACACGCTCTCTCACACACACACACGCTCTCTCACAAACACACACACACACACACACACACACACACACACACACACAGACTGATATCCATTGGTACAGATGGTTGTATGACCCCTGGGTCCTGAAACCACTGCACTGAACACCACACCACATGCTCCAGTTAAAGTGACTTGCTTGAGCTAACCCGAGCCGTGTGGGGAAGTCGCAGGGGTCGTCACCTTCTCGATCACTTCTCCTGTTAGTCTCACAAGATAAACAAAATATACCCATACACACGCACATGCAGCCTTCCTCCCACTCGTGTGATTCCACCTCGTACGCGGACTGTCCGTGTTGGTTGGGTTAGGGTTTGAGTCAGCGCTCCCACACTCACACACGCAGAGATGGACACGCTCTGTCGGAGAGCCAGGACTCCCGTAGGGAATTGGCGGCAGTTCCACCCAACACTAAAGAAACTAAAGGGATTATTCCCAGCATATGTCTCAGATTAGGGCTTAAGAGACTTGTATTGATTGTCCTTTTTTCCTCACGCAGTAAAACACGCGAAACGTTCTTATGTCTCCCAGCCTGTAAATGTGGAGTGTCTGAAACACTCCCACATCCTTTGCTTTTACTGTTGGCAATCCTTGGCAAGCTGACAAATGAGAAACAGAAAAAGAGAAAAAGCACGGAGAGAAGAAAGGCCCATTTTCCCGCTAATTGATTGAATGACACTGTAACAGGACTGAGTGATTGTGGGTGCAGCCTGGACGAGGTTGTTGCTGTGGTGGTGGCAGTGTGTGTGTGGTAGCGCTCCAGGGCATGCATGCGGTTGGGGTGACCTGTGGGGGTGAGGGTGCGGTGACGCCTGACCGCGGGCGGTCACCACCAGCTGTACCGGAGCGTGTTCACGGCCTGTCACCCCCTGACTAACACAGGAGCTCCCTGCTGTCCATATGGCACTGCAAGAGGGTGTGTGCACGTGCACGCGCGTGTGTGTGTGGGTATGAACGTCTGTCTGTGGGTGTGTGTGTGTCTGTCTGTGGGTGTGTGTGTCTGTGCAAGAGTGTATGGGTATGCACATCTGTGTGTGTATGGGTGTGTATGTGTGTGTGTGTGTGTGTGTGTGTGTGTGTGTGTGGTTGTGGTTGTGTGTCTGTGTGAGAGAGAGACAGTGTGTGTCTGTTTGTGGGTGTTGGCCTACACGGGAGTGTGAGCTGGTATATAAGTCTGTCTGTGGCTGTGTGTGTCTGTGCGTGTGTGTAGGAGTGTGTGTGTCGGAATGCACGCTTGACTGTGGGTGTTTGTGTGGGAGCGCGCGTGTGTGTTTGTGTGTTGGAGTGGATGCCTATCTGCGGGTCTTTGTGTGTGTGTGTGTGTGTGTGTGTGCGCACGCGCCTATGTGTCTTGTGACAGTGTCGGGACAGTCACAGAAGTGTGTCCTTGCTGTGAAGATGAATGCAGGCAGAAATGGCTCCCACAGAAGATGAGGCTGCAGGGTGAGAAAGAGCTGCACCGCTAAGCACCGCCTGCGCTAAAAGATGAGCGATGAATGACTAATTGACTCGAGTGAAAACAAACAGACTGCTAACCCGGTTTCCCTAAACACAGGCTCATGATCTGACCTTGCCCTTACCTGCTGCGTGAGTTCTGCTCCCTGCAGACACTCTGCACCGTCAGCTCTTTCCCCACTTTAAAAATTTACACTGTTTACATATTTAATGTATGCTTACTTTTTTCTATTCGCAAAAGGCACCGCTATTTTGGTCTTTCACTGACACATTCGTTTCGGTCTGCCATACTTCAAAATAAAAGTGCAGGAAGCACAGTTAGCCCGTCCGGCGAGAGCAGGCTTTGCTGCAATGAGAGAATTACAGAGACGCCAAAGAAGGGCGCAGCTGTGAAATAGGACTGCCTGAAGTGCTCTGCCGTCTCAATGTTTATGGTCCAAATGCTGAATCTCGTGGTGGGCTCAGCAAAAGCCCTTCTGTCTTTCAACTGGTTGAATCTGCTGAAAAGATGTTACAAACTGTCGCTGCCAAGAAAACCCCATCGGCCACTTCATTATCTTGATTGGCAATGCCGCTGTACGAAGCAATCCCAGAACTCCTCTGCAAATGGATTACCCCCAACTATTAGGAAGTGGAAATATATCAAGCGTTAATTGCTCTAAGCTTGCTAACGGGAAGAGGAGAAGCAGTTTGATTTAGGGGAAGTGATTCAGTGCTACTGCACTTAGAAAAACACACGGGCTTGGATGGGCCCTTGACAGTCTGACTGTCTGAGACAGACTAGGTCCACATTTACAATTTCATGTATGTATAGTAGGATGTATTGTATATTTACAGTGCATTCTAAAATATAGGCTTTGGGATTTATAACTCCATGTAAACTACCAACTGCAGTATTTAGGTGAGGTGTGTTAGTGAGGTGTGTTAGTTGTGTATATGGTTCCTTGAATGTCATGATCCACCTCTGCTGTTTTTACAACCAACCACCAGGTCCTGGCTCACAGCTTGAGAACTGCTGTGCTACAAGCCTAATTTTGCAAGGCCCAGTGATATAACACAATATATCCTTAAAAGTAAAAAAAGTAAAAAGTAAAAAAAATTGGATATGGCAGGCTGGATGAAAAAGCTATGATATATCTGACATTAAAGAGATTTGGGGGAGGAAGAGGATGAGAGAATAGAATTAAGTATAACATAGCTGGTTATAAATTGTTCAGAAAGGGCCGATCAAAAAATAGACGGGGGAGGAGTCCCATACATAAAAGAAAATGTACAAGAATTTGAAGTTAGTGTACCATTTAAACCTACTACTGGGGGAAATGAGAAGGACTGTATTGTAAAAATATGTCATAAGTCACCAGGATCAGACAGCAGCTTTAACACAAGCATGAAAAAAATAGGGCCTGGGATTGTCCAAAGCAAAAACTGAGAACAGAGACGATTTCACTCTAGCCAAGCTGTCCATTTACTTGTCTTATTGTTTTGCATGATTGTCTGCCTCATCACTGTGTTATTCTTATGTTATCAGATCACGTAAGGCAAGCTTTTATTGCTAAAAAAGAAAAAAAAAAACTGATGAACAGAATTCACTTCGTAAGAATGGCCCTACACGGCGCCGTGCCCGGCAGGTTGCTGGAGCTTCTCAGGGAGCTAATGGAGCGGACGGGCCTTCAGCTGAATGCTAAGAGCTGGACTGAATGGCCTCCTCATTGACATTCCCCTCACCTCTATGCACCCACAGCGGGGGTGTCGGGCGGCCCTCCCCGGGCGCGGCCCGCCCCGGCGCGTGTCGCATCTCCATCCTCCTCCACCGCTCCGCCCCGCATTCACAGCCTCCTCCTTTCAGACAGGTGCCAAATATAGAAACAACCGCTCCCCTGATGCTCCCCCCGAATAGCCGCGCAGGCTGGTCCCCTGCCACGGCAGACCTCTGTAGTAACATCCTCCTCTGAAGAACGGCTTTTCCTTTCGCAGAGGGTGGGGACAGGGAGACGGGTGGAAACAGAGAAACACGCTCTCTCTGTGCTCAGGATGTTAGAGCTGAGGCCCTGGGACAGAGCTCTCTGTGAATAAGCTGGTCACAGAAGCAGGAGAGCTGATCTTCACACCACAGCAGCGCCCCGAGCAAAGACACTGAGCCAGAGCCGGTGCCCCAGTTTTTTTGTTTTTGAAGGCATTAAGAAACATGAGAAAACTCCCCCCCCCCCCCCCCCCCCCCCCCCCCGTCTTCCCAGATACGAGCCATCAAATCCCTTCCCTAATTTCAAACACCTCTGTTAGGTCTGCAACGCGCTCTCTTTTTTTCCGGAGGGCTAATCAAGCAGGCCTCTTTAACCTAGTTTCCGTGGGTGGGAGGGAGGGAGGGGGGAGATATTGGATAAAAAGTCAGATTCCGGCTGGGTGAAACGTCAGAGAGAAAAATGCAGATTAAACCAGAGACTTGCTCTGGGACGGCTCCGAAGCAGCGGGTTTTTGACACCGGCCTGTTCTCAGAGCCTTATTAGCGCGCCTTCCGAGCAGAGGGCAGAGATTCTCATTCCGATGCGGCTTTAAGATGATGGGCTGTTACGTAAGGGCACGAGAGAAGCCGGCGCTGCGCGGTGCGCAGAGAATGAGCTGGTGAGGAAGCATCCCTCATGATTCACGCTCATCATCTGCTGAGCAAACGCTACGCTACTCCTCCGGCGGGCCCCCCCGCGCTGCTTTTAATCTGTTTAATGGAGCCCTTTCTTGGATGGCTCTTTGATGCATCTTTTATGTGCGCTTTTACTGAGCGTCATAAATATAATTGTTTCCGTTCAGCGGAAGAAAACAAATCGGTCCTGGCTATTGTAAAGTCAAGTGCAACAGAAAACAGAGCGAGGGTGATGTTTCCTCTACTGGTGAAGAGGTTATAACCTTGTGTGAAGAGGGTATAAGTTTATGCTAAGAGGTTATAACCTTCTGGGAAGAGGTTATAAGCTTGTGTGAAGGGACTGTATCCTTGCTCAAAGAGGTTATAACTCTGCAAAGAGGTTATAGCCTTGTGTTAAGAGGTCATAAGCTGTGTGAAGAGGTACTAACCTTGTGTGAAAAGGTTATAACCTTGTGCAAAGAGGTCATAACCTTGTTGGAAGAGGTTATAGCCTTGTGTGAACAGGTTGTAAGCTTGTACAAAGAGGTTATAACCTTGTGTGAAGAAGTTACAACCTTGTAAGAAAAGGTTATAACCTTGTGCAAGGTTATAAGCTTGTGTGAAATGCCAGAATGCTGGACAGAATGTTCCCGCTTGCACAGGCAGCCGGGCGTGCATCCGTTTTGCTAATTCCAGAGAGGAGGCAGAGTATGGAATGCCAGGGGTGACCTCAGACCCCACCAGAGGACACTGGCCAAGGAAATAACTCCTGACCAGTGCTGTGAACACTTAACACATGAGCTTTCCTCATAAAATCCGAATGTGACCAAGGGTGAGGGGCCAGTCTGACTGTGGTCATCTCCATTCACATTGAACGGTAGGTTGCGTGGTGCTGTCTGGTGCTGACTCTGGACCTGGAGGGAGGTGAGCTGCCTAAGGGAAGGATCATGGGTCCTTCAAGGGTGTGCCTGGGTCAGTAGCTGAGTGAATGAGCTGCCACATGGACTTGTCACCTTAAATGAACCCCATCTACAACCTGACAGCACAGTAAAGCTAAGAACATTACTTATTAATTATTTATTAATAATTATTTATTAATTAAATTATTTATTAATTATTAATTCCGTACACAGTGGAGCTGAAATTAGTTGATTATGTGAGTCCTGCGTAAAGCCAGACGGATAGTAAGCAGTAGAGTGGTTTCATGTCTTCCGTGGTGACATCTTTTCCTGAGACTTACTTAGCTAGCGTTGTTGCTGACAGAGCTAGGGGCGTATTGCCTTCAGCTCAACTGGTAATGACGCAGGCCGTTAAGAGTTCAGCTAAGCGACAGGAACATCGGTTTGAACCCCGCTCGGAGGCCCGCTCCCACACCCGTTACTCACACCGAGTGGAGGCGGCAGGGAGAGAGCCTTACCTGCAGACGCTGCAGACGAAGCACTTGGGGTGGTAGGTGCGGCCCAGCGCGGACACCACCTCGCCCGTGATGAAGTCCCCGCAGCTGTCGCACTTGGTGCCGTACAGACGCTGGTAGTCCGCCGTGCAGATGTACTCGCCGTTCTTCTGGAAGAATCCGGAACGGGCCAGGTCACAGCCGCACACTGCGGAGGGGAGAGAGGGGTCAGTGCAGGAAGTACTGGGGCCAAGCGGTGGATCGACGGGCACACTCGTGTACTGTAAATACTGGTGTGTTAGGCCATTACTGTTTCACTCTTCAGGAAACCATTTAAGATGAAAAACTAAAGAACAAAAATGTATCACAGGATACAGACCTGGATAAGCATATCTATGAACTAATACTAATATGAAAGAATTTACCAATTAATCAATCAAATCAAATAAAAATAAAATGTAGCTAATGAACTTCATTGGATCCAGAACAGAATTAGTCCACAGCAGAATCCAATGTCACACTAGTATGCTAGGGTCTTCAGCTGATCGGAACGGAGGATGGGAATCCAAACCTAATTCGACATTGTTATGTCAAATGTTGCTAATATGATCAACATCATTACAGATCACGAATAATCCATTTCTGAAGTCAACACAATATGATCAATGACATCAGAAATCGGGTGACTTGCCTGACCCAGTCGCACCCTAGCTTTCCTGTAGTGAGTAACACGGGACAGATATAAAGAACACATATGTCTGATTACTTAAACATGGATGCAGACTAAGGACACAGTGTATGACACAATTAACAATACGTCCAAGTATACCCCAAAGAAGATTCTTTTCACACATACAGAATCTGTAGTCAGCGTCTTTCACACATGGCAAAATGCGTGTGACTAACAGAGGCTGAAATGCAGATGTTCACATTTGCATTGATGCAAATGTGATCATTGGAAAATGAATTTTAACTGAAAGGATGTGGAAACACAGGGTACGGTTAGTAAATTTCCTAATTATAATTTAATGATGCACATCTACACCCCCTTTCCTCTGTGCTTGAAAGTCATCCAATTCAGCCCTTTTATGTGTGTATTTATAAGCACATTCACTTCCCAAAAGTACTCAAATCAGGCAGAAAAGTGACTCAGAAACTATTTCTGTAAATCAAACGCCCAGGCTAGGTGAAATCTGGAGTCAGGCTATGGCCTTCAAGCTGCACTCACAGCACAATAACATGCTAATTCAGAGGGAATGAGCAGACATTACTTAAAAGAAGGAATTGATTAGGAAGACACCCTAAAGAACCCAGGCGTTTTTTTAGCTTGCCTTAAGTTGGTAACAGCATTCAGTTTAACTGGAGTTTGACACACGTACACATGTACATGCATGTGTGCACGCATGTGCACGCACACACACACACACACATACACACACACAAAGGATTCTTAGCACTCTCAGGTTGCCGGTACACCTCGGTGAGACCCTTCCTCCCTGACTCAGCACGGTGCCAGAGACGCATCCACGTGCCAGCAGGCGATCTGATTCGCCGAGTCACTGATCTGATTTGAGGACCCCTATCGATCAGCCAGCCCTGCTGACTCACAGCTCCACCACGCTTTCCGGACCGCAAAAAAGAGCCCGCTCTTCTGAAGCCAATAGAAACGGAGGCGAACTTTAGCAGACCCACGGGCAGTGAGAGAGACGAAGCAAGAGAGAGCAAGAGCGGCCCAGGGGTTTTTCCACATGCAGAACACATCTCACGGAGTACCCTTGGAGAGAGCCGTGTATTGAGTGGTTTAGTGAGATGTCAAATCAGAGGTCTTGTAGTCACTAGATGGATGGATTACTGTGTGGGCAGAGAGGAGAGGGGAGAGGGGGGCAGATGTGGGAGGGGCTAGCACTGACAGAACCAAACGACAGACAGACAGACAGACAGACATATGTGTCCGTTTCCACCTCATTAGAGACTGAATGACATATGTTAAACAGTCTCAGCTCCTCAGAATGGCAGATGGTTTGGAGTAGGCGGCGGGCGAAATGAGCAACTGGTTTCTGCTGCAGCTTAAAGGAATGATAAAGGACAGATTACATGTGTGTAGCCTTCTTTCTGTTCGGCTTTCACTGTCTGCTTTTCTGTGAGCCAGTTCTGATGCGGTTTGCTGGATGTAATAAATGTGTTTATAGCCACAAAAGGCAATTACATCAAAGAACTATGCAGTCACGAATATGTCCTTCTATAGTCACACACTTGACACTGCATGTGTGTGTTTGTGTGTGTGTTTGTGTGCACTGACTTGACACTGACTGTTCAGACTGCAAACCTTCAGATGAGTACAAATACTATACACAAGACACAGGAATGCATTCTTACTCTTTTTGAAAGAAAAAGTCTGAATCTGATATAGGTTAAAAACTGTACTGGTTCACAGAGAGGCTGTTCCAAAATATATGGTGCAGCTACAGTCTCATACCTTGGATGGCTTCAGACATGGAACGAAACATACTGGATGTATACAGCATTCAGTAAAACAAAAATAACATAATGAACGTGAATTATTTGAATGCAGTTTTCTCATGTTGTTCAAGCTGCTAAGAAGCAGCCCAGTCAACATCCTTAACTAAATGAAAAACTCAAACCATAGTTTGAGTCAAATTAATTTTGTTAAACATGTATGATATTTGGCACTTGACAACTTGACAGAATTTCTTATAAGTGGAGTGCACCTTAACACCAGTCTCCATTGCCTCTGTCACTCTTTCTCCTAATCCCAGACAATAATCATCACCCCCATCATCCCTCATCATGTGGACAGACCCATCCATCTACTCTCTCAGTCCTGCAGGATATACGGACTCCAGCAGGGGGCAGCACTGAACATTCGATAACTGCCCGAGCCTATCCACGTGAAGATACAGTGTATCATAATTAGCTGTATTGTTTCAGCTGTCACTCAAACAGGGGATCATGGCAATACGTGTCACTATGCATTAAAGCCGAGACAGCTGAGCTTCAGCGGAACGTGGCGGAAGCTCGCAGGGAAACACACTGTCCCAGTCAGTCCTCTGCTCTTCATCTCTGAATTCGGCGGTTCAGTCTGTCACGGGTTTTCTGATTCTGGTCAGGGGGAAACAATGCTCACGTGGAGCAAGCGGCGCGCTAATCACGGCACCTGAAAGCCATGTTGTTTACTGTGTGCCCCGGGGTGCGGGGAGGAGATTTACCGAGGCCCTGTTTCAAAATTATCACCGGCCGTCACCTGCGCACTCCAATGAATCTCCCGCACATTCACTCCTGTAATCTCTGGCGACCTGCTGTATTAATTCAGAGGCGTGTGTGTGCGCACGCATTCACCCCCATCACATTTCTGTATGATTCAACTGACAGATTTTATTGATTTGGGAATTGGTAATCACTGCTTCAGAGAAATATGTCTCTGCGAATTATTCATCTAAACAACTCATATTTCATAATAATGACAGTGTAATTTTGACTGTTGTAGAAAAAGGGTAGTCATCTGAGAGAATAAAAGATGGCTGCAGCCTGCAGGTGGAGAGTGAATCACTGTAACTACAGTTGAGACCATGGAAGTGAACAGTTCAATGAAAGACCATTAATAGGAGGGACAGACACCTATTGGAAATGAGGTGGTTTGTTCCCCTGGTGGGTACTGCTGTCACAGGCTGTCGGTGATTTCCATCCGGGTATATACTGTAGAAAGATGTGGTGACCTTAAAGCCCCTTTCCCACACAAAGTCCCAGATTTTGCACCTCTGTACAAGGATTCTGCTTTCTCTCTGAAGGCCACCTGATCACCAGTACAGACAGGGCCATCACCTATGCCAATTCAATATTCAAAAATGAAATTATTAACTATTAAAATGTCAATAGAATCGGCTGCAAATTGCAAAGACATTATACACCACACAGATGCTGAAATTAAGTACAAACACCACAGCTAGGTTCCTGTTCTAAATTATATAAATTATATGGACCGCTATTTGCACTCTATGCAAAACAATGGCTTGCACACCACTGTTCAGAGCCCCTTAGTGCTTCAGTTTAAGCATTTCATTAAGATAGGCTGGAGATCTTGAAAGTCTGTTACTTATTTAGCAGAGTCAGACTTTATGAGTTCTAGACTGGTGGGAAAATGCCAGCACTTCAAATAAACAAATTTAATATGGAGCAATATATGTGAGAGAAAAACATTCACTTCATTGCATAATAAAAGATCAATAGCATTTTAATTATGAGCGCTACATTTTTTTTTTTCCAGAGAGAAAGAAGTGAAAAAAGACCAAACCACAACTGCACAACCTTGACTCTCTATATTCTAAATTGTGATATTTAAGTTGGAATCTTGACCCTTTTGGAATGTTGGCTCTAAGCTCCTCAAAGGGTTATTTTCCAGGGAGCCTTGCCACCTTATCTGGGTCTATGTGCAGAGGAAGGGAGTGAAACCTTATTTTGTATGGAGCCACTCCAGTGAGGTTTGGCCCGGGCTGCTGGGTTTTTTACGCTATAATACTGTGTGAGAACCTTCTAGTGGAAGAATTAGAGGAAATCCCGCAGTCCACTATTTTATCACAAGACCAACACTCAGACAAGTTTTTATTACAATGTGTTCTTTAGGGCAACATGAGTCCCCACTAAACCAGCCAAACTGAAAGAGAGAATTAAGTGATCTGCGAGCAGTAAGGAAGTGCCTTTCTCTGAGGGCTTCGGGTGAGACAAACATTCTGCTGATCGCTTTTTTTTTTTTTTTTGGGGGGGGGGGGGGGGGGGGGGGGGGGGTTGCTTCTGTGATTGATTATGATGCTGTACCTCCACCTATGTTTAAAATTCCAGGAGGCTACACTCATTTGCAGTCCTCCGAGCTGCTTCTCACGACCCACCCACACGACAAAGAGAACAACACCGCTTGTTGCAGCCGTTTTTTCGGGACATCGAAAGAGAGAGTGAGCGCCTCAATTCTGAACATACAGACCGCAAGCCGCAACGCACCGACACTGCACTTCAAAAAATCCTAAAATATAACTGGGGTTATCCCGCCGCAAAAACAAAAAAAAAAAGGAGAACCGTTGAACTCTGGGGAGCTTGAAATGTAATGCCGCATGGAAAAACGGGAGAATTACAGGCCTGTCTCTCCTCTCTGCAGCCTCAGCGTGCGAGGCGACGGTATCATCCTGCCTTTCCGGATGAACTGATTCAATATAAGAGGGGAAAAAAAACCGGCTGTATCAAATGTCTGCATTATTTATAAAGCAATAATGCACGTGATATGTTTAACGGGCTCTCTTGGGGTGGTTGGGGGGGGGGGGGGGGTGGAGAAAAATGGAATACTACAGGAGTATTTCTGATTCTTTGGTCCGAGGGATATCGTAAAATTTGAGAAACTGACAGCTCTGCTCTCTGCTCTGCTCGCTGAGCGCGGACGCTCCCTGGAGCGCTGCCCAAAGCGGTGGAAACGGGAGGTGACCGTGCGTTACGGCTTGTTTGCCCTCGGCGGGTCACGGGAGCTGGCTTACGGCCGCGGGGGCGAGGGCCCTGTCCCTGCTCGACGGGGAGCGCGCACGCCACCCCATTAAAATGACTCAACACGCCTGCCAAATGTTTACTGAAGCGGTGGCCCTTCTCGCTCTTGCTGCATGAAATCTTTAACCTGCACCTCCAGCGCTTTACTTTGAAATGCTCTGCTCTGAGGAAGGCTGGGCTAACATAGGAATTCAAGGCACATGCAGGCATGTGGGTATGGACCCAGGGAATAATCTCAGATCTGTTCAGCATAATCAGTACAATCTTCTGATCAATTCAGCTTGTGGACTAAAGTCCCTAATGATGAGACACACATTTTTAACACCTGGCAGCAAGCTATTGTGCTGGTACCTCATATTGTAGCATTATTGATTTAGAACCTGATACCGTTCTCTAGTCCTCCAAAAACTAGGGGCACACCACAAAGGTCTGACTCTGTCCTAACTCTTCCTCAGGGTGTAGTCACTGTCTGCCACTGGTCACCAGGATGAAGGCACTCAAACTCTTCTTTTTACACTCCCTCTTGATATGTGTCCCCCTCTCCTATTTCAGTCTTATTTGCTATATTCATTTCAGTATGTATGTGTTTCAGTGTGCATTTAAGTGCTCTATGTATGCCCCAGCCTCATGTTACCAAGCACAAAAAACTAACTACTTCCCAGAGCAGCCTCTGAAATGCCATGACAAATAGCATATCCTGTGGAGAGGGCACTCCCCATGACTTCTTATTCTCTTATGGAATGCTTTCGTACTGTGGCCATTTTTACACTTACTTTTTAAGACACCTCACAGACTTTATCATTATGATTTGGTGGTAAACTGCTGCAGTCATTTCCCAGTTAACACTGGCATTACATTTTAATCAGACCCTCTGCTCTAAAGTAATGTTATTACTGCCTCTAGTTACATTTAATCTGCTTGTCAGCTGCACTAACAAAGGCATCATTCTCTGTTTGGCATCTGCACAGAATCCAATTTGCTCTTTGAAATAATTTTTTTTTTATTTCCGAGAGAATTAATCGGAAGCAAACACAGCATGGCCCTTCAATGGATTGCAGGCAATTAGAGTGAAAAACGTCCGCATTGATGATGGCATTCCTGAAGAGGGGACCGGCGATCCAGCGCTGGGCGGGACGTCCCCTTCCGCAGTTGCCATAGGCAACTTGCGCATTCCGCGGTTGCCCTAGAGACAGCGGGTCCCGTATGAGAGGCAGGCAGAGGCTAGGGGACTGTGTGTGCAGATGTGTTTAAGAACCACCATAACAAAACATACAAATGATCTTTGCTTAAACAAAGATGGAATTTCACAGTCCAGTTGAATGAGATAGTGTTGCTAGCACTATGGAACTGAAAATCATACACACTATGTATCTCGCTGTTAAAAGTACTTGTTCTTGCCCAAAGCTGTCAAGAGATATGGTGGTCAAGCAAAAGCTGACCAAGAGCACGATTTCAGTCACTGTGACAGAAAGCATTTAAATGATCAAATAAACAAACTCTCGCAATAAAAAACCTCACGGCATATCTTGCTCTACTACAGTGACCATAAGGCAACAAATTATTTATAGGCAACCTGCTATGTGATTTTTATCTTCACACAATAAGGGAAGCTATCGTGCCTCTACTTCCACATCAGACACAGTGTGGCAGAGGCTGCTTTGCTGACACTGAATGGCACAGAACAGGAGGGCTTGATCCTTTCAACCCGCAGAGGGTGGGCAGGTCCTAGGTCAGGGTGTGTCGAGATTACAGGTGATCCGCTGTGACAGGGAGAGCGGGTATCCCTGCTGTAAAGACTCTGCTCAACCCTCAAAGGCTTATGGTCAACACGGCTCATTTAAACCTGTCCCTTTCTCACGGCCGGACGCTCGCCCGCGGTTCAGGCAGCGGAACTGGGACGCGAACCGCGCAGCCCGGCCTGGCTGCCGTCTGTCATGCCGCAACACTCTGTGGCTTTTAAAACGCCGGGTCTCTGCGAGGTGTTTCATTAGCAGTGTTAATTGAACTTCCACGCCGAGACGCATTCCTTTTTCTCCCACGATCCTGCTGGCTTCGTGCGCTCGCCTCCGTGCGCCGGTGTTGTTGCGGAGGCCACGGAGGGGGCGTGTCCCCACTGGCCCGCAAGCGTTCAGAAGTGGTTTGGCCAAGGAAGAAAGATCTTTCCCAGCAGTGCTCTGCTTAAATAGGGACCACATGGAGGAGTGGTTAAATCCACCCTTAACCAGCGCCAGAAGCATAACACCACCGGGCTGCCGGGTTTTAGCTTCCAAAACATGACTTTTTCAAATATTTCCCTAAGTCGGAGGTAGTTGACAGGGATTGCAAAGGCTTCTTTATTATTGTCAGGACTCGAGACTGAATTAGCTGATCAGTACTGTTAGTATAGGTCATTATGCAGCCTTATCTTTAGGACAACTGAAATGTCTTTTACTTACATACTTTAGTAAGTACGCATATTGCATGACCTCATTGTTCAGTTTAATCAGCCCGCATTTGAATTATTTTTCAGATTTTCAATGATTCAATAATGCATGTGATAAAGAGTTGAAGAGTAAAATGCTTTAATGTTCTGGAGAAAGTGTCCTGACTGCCCTATCTCTGAGCTGCTGGATACATCGGCTGGACGTTCGCCACACTGCATCACAGTACAAATCAGTGACAGGGGATGCATAAAACCCAGGGACGCAACTGGCACCGTATTCAAACCACTGCGCCTACACCCTTCCATAGGCATGGCCACACCCTCCTGTTTAACCCCACCGGATTCCTGAATAAGTCACTCGGATAACCCCCGTAAATAAAGTCCGCTTTTGGATGTAGCGTCTGCAGTCCTACCCCGGGGTCATTAAAAGCGAACTGATTGGGACCAGCAGGGGTGGGGGTGATTATGTATTTATCAGCAGCCAACAGACACAATTCAAATTCTGCGCTGTAGGACGTCTCAGCAGCGAACACCCCCCACCCCCCTTCTCCCCCCTCCTCCCCCGGCTTTCCTCCGATCCCCTCTTAATAGCATGCGGTGCAATTACTTTCCATCGCCTTTATGCGCAAACTCTCGGCAGCGGTGGCGGCGGGCTTGACTCGGCGAGATAAGCGGCTCCGGCCGCCCCCCCCCCCCCCCGTCGCCCCTCGCCGTGGGGAAGAGACGGCGTCGTTTAGCCCCGCCTGTGATCGTCCCGTTGGCCTCCCCTTTCGTTCCGGCCTGGAGATTGAATATTAACACATCCGTCCGTCCGCCAGTTAAAAACCCCACAGAAAAAGAGTCCTGAATGCCTTCTGTTGAACGCTGTGGAGAGGCCAGCTGGATCTGCGAGGCTCAGAATAGAAGCGCATTGAGGAATCAGCTGCGATGACTTTGGGGCTCGCAAGCCACATGCCAGGCGGGAAGATTTATCGCTGGCACATCGCCACAGTGATGGCAAGAGCCCCCCCTTCCTGCCCCCACCCCTACTGCGGTCTCCTACCCGAACACACATGCACACTCACACACACAGATACCAGACAGCAGGCTGGAGGAATTGTATAAATGCATTTGCTACGCTGGTCTGATTAGGGGTTACAGTATTGAACGATCTTTAGGTGTCTGGAATCACTGCCCTGACCAAACCCGAGCCGGTGTGCCTGACTCAGAGAGTCCTGCTGATGTGATGCTGATGTGCTCAGAGGCGAAGAGGGCAGCGGTGCCTACGCGTCCCTCCTTTAATTTACGGGACAGTACCCGTCTGCACTCCGAGGCTCTTTTCCCGTTTGAGTCAGCACTCCAGACGGGGGGGAGGGGGAGGCCAGCAGCGTGATCACTGAGGTTAATTAAACAGTCACAGCATCGCTGTACCTGTACATCACCGCCACAGAGCAGGGTCGTAAAAGCGCTGCGCGGAGACTCTCTGTGCATTGTTAAACCTCTTCTATTCCTTCTTTGCACTCTTGCACAGGACATGACATTCGCTCGAAATAAAGATAACTGTAACGATTATCGATCGAATCATTTTTTTTAAATCAATCTAATCGATACGACAAGGGTCATTCATCTGAATAAATTATTCATCATGTTGATGCCCAACTTCTCGCCTGCCAGACTGGATAATCGATAGTGGACGTGTGTGTAGCAAAAGAAATTCAGATTGATTGACAGGCTGTCGGTGGTGAAGCTAGTGACTGTGAACAATGAGAATGGAGATTGAGAGAAAAAAGAGAGAGGGAGAGTGAGAGAGAGAGAGAGAGAGGGAGAGAGAGAGAGAGAGAGAGGAAGAGAGAGATGAATAGGGTGGGGGAAGAGGGAATTGATTTACAACCTTTCATTATGAATCAGTGAATTACCCGCATCAAAGGGTGTTCACAAAGAGTACAAGCCCACATCTGCAGTCAGCCTTTGATTGGCTGTGATAGGACCTTTTTATCTGTCACTTACATACCGGTCCTGTTGATGAATTCTGCTGCTCTAGACTCTATAGATACGTCCGGGCATAGCTAGTGTCACGTAACCCATCCAGGCTTTGGCTGTCACGTCACTGGACGACCTGCACATGAATTATTCAGCTCTGTCCTGTCATTGCCCGATTGAAATGCCAGCGTGACCTTTCAAAGGGGTCGAGCGTAGCGAGCGCTGTTCAGAACGTGAGCAAGCTGTCTCATTTGTAGGGGCAGCAGAGTCCTACAGAACGCTGCTGCATTCATCAGTGTTCGGGTGCACACGTCACACATTCACAGTATCTGTGATCCCGAGGTCTTTCCCAGCAAGAGTGCTCAAAGCTTCCACAGCAATTGCAAAGCAATGAAGTATAGCAACCTAAATGGTACACAACAGACAGGTCTAATTTTCATCAGTATCTAACATTACATATCTGCTCTGCAACACTCTGCTGGGTTTCCATTAGCTATGATTTACCTTGATGTGTCACAGTGAGTTCAGGCGTAATCATACTCAACCCTGTGAGCACGCATAATGTTTTTGTTGCGGTAGGAAAAAAACATCATTTGGTTTAATGGCAGTTTACCTCACTTTGGACAAGGGCACATGTCTTGCTCATAAATATGACTTTGTACATGAACACACTTGAACAAGAGACAGAGATGAGTATGAGTGTCCTCTTTATCTCACAGAGAACGCTGTCACCATGTACAGTATCTGTCCTGTCCTGCTGGGGAGACTGGCTGATGGTCCACCACTGAGACTCACTCCCTGGCTTGGGAAGGATCACTCGGTGATAATGAGGGACATGTCATCTGTAATTAATGTAGTGTTCCAGCTGAGCCAAACTACAGGAGGGGAAAAAAAATCTGAGAAACAATCGCTGATTACATTCCCAAGGCCTTTACACGGATCTACACAGTGACCCAGATGGTCAACTGCCTCCGGAACTCAGGGGAGGAAAAAAAAAAATGAACTGGACGCTCCTTATAGAGCTGTTAAATCCTTCAAGGGGTTAAGCGTTCATCCATGAGGAAGAAAAAGACTGAATTAGTGCCACATTCTATTGATCCAGGCTCCCTGAAGTCTCAGAACTCCTCGGTTATGAGATGTACTTGGACACAGTGATAAAAAGCAAAGGGTCTGACTCATAAACGCACAATGGGAAATCATTAGACAGCATGCGTCCCATGACGCCGCTGTTTTCGCGTTTTTCAAAGCACGCCCTGATCCAATGTGACACTGAAAGTCATGTGATTATTATGGTCATGAAGGCATGCCACAGGTTTACATGTGGGACCCATGAGGCCAGAGCCATCGCAGACGCGGCTGACTGCATTAACTTCAGATCAGAGGCTGGCTGCTCCCCTGAGTCATGCACTCTGCAGAGAATCCCGCCTCTTCATCCGCCAACCCCCTGTTTTCTTGACCCTGTGACCTTGTCGCTATGGCTGGGGGGGGGCCCTGACCCTGTGCCACCCACCCAAATCAAAGTGCGTGACCTGCTGTGGTCATACACCGCACATGTGACCACTGTCCCTCGTTTCCGTAAACCCTGAACAGATCAGCTTTTTTATGAAATATTTTGCATTCACATCCAGGCAGCTGTTCACAGAGGGGATGAGGAGAAGTTTATCACTTGCCTCGGACCATTGCATTTAATGAGAGAGTTGGTTGATGCTTGAATGTGATTGTGGAGGAGTGCATTATCATGAAGCGGGCATGCACAGGTTTTATTATAACTTTGGCTCTGTGACACTGCAGGGAAGATACAGGGGTCTTGCCCTCATCTAAGATGGGATATTGAAACACTGCACAGTGTTAGCTGTATGCCTTCAATGTAGCAGGTTAGCCCAGGGTCATCTGCCACATCAATTTACCTGTCGGAGAGCAGTGTGTCACAGTAGGGTAGCTGTTTTTAAGGGCATGCAGAATGCATTCCGTGGAGTATCCGACAGGACGGGCTAACATGGAAATTCCTTAGTTATCCTATTGGACAAGGCCTGGCTTTGGCCCGGCTGATCTAGGATCATTCTCAGCCTCCACAGACACCACCCAAAGTGAACCAGAAATGAGTCTCTGGATTCCCTTTCATGGTCTCAACAAACTGAAAGTGACTACAGGCAAACCATGCTCCTAAATCCCCTCTGGCTCGGATGTCAAGCAACGGGGTAATCCCCGTCATCTATCCTAAATCTCTGCGCCAACATGCCAGGGCCACTGTTGGGCACCACTACCTCCGAGCCGCACCAAATCCTTTTCAAAGGAATGTCTCCCTGGCAACCAATTGGAGGTGTAGTGATTGGAACCAAGGGCTAATGTTGCCATGGCAACAGGAAGCACATCTCTCTCTCTCTCTGTCTCTCTCTTCTTCTCTTTCTCTCTCTGTCTCTCTCCCTCCCTCTTTCTCTTTATTACCCTCTCCTCATCTAAATGGCAGGGAAAAAAAAGGATATCCCCTCCCGCCAGGATGTCATAATTTCTACAGTCATATACAAATATACGATGGATTAGATGCGCACACATGGAATCCCAGGGCTGCCAGTGTGGCACGTGGTAGAGGGTGGCAGCTGGTGCGCCGTTTCCAGGAACTCCGCCACCTGTTGGGATCATCTGTGGAGCTGACGGACAGGGCACGCGTAACCCTGCCCCCGGGGGCCATGTGACCGGCCGCGTACGGGGGAGCCGAGCTGTTAAAGCCAACCCCGCTCAGCATCGTAAACCCCCGCCACACCTCTCCCCCCACTCTCCCACTACACCCCCCACGACTACACTCTGCCCCCTGGAGGATAACAGTGTACCTTGTTGGCAGAGGCAATGACCTGAACTCCACACATCCATACCTATGCGTATTTTAAGTTACACTAACCAGGTTTAATCTGGGATACCAAAAAAAAATGCTTTTTTCAAAATTATAACTATACATTTTTTCCATACGGACAATAATACCTAGACACCAATGTATGCGCAGCATCTTATTGGCTGGAAAAGTAGGTAAAGATCAGCCATGAGCAAAGTCATCCAAGCTCTTCGTACTGGTATGTTTTATGACTGCAGCTGCATTCCTTGATGAGCCACTGCATTGGCAAGAGGGCACAGATGCAGAGACACACACACACACACACACACACACACACACACACACACACACACACACACACACACACAAAGAAAAACAGCCATGAAGCCAACACTCAGCTGAAGCACTTCAAAGAGGCGGTGAATAGCTGCACATATAGTACACTGGGCCATTCATATTTCCTCTCATTGCCATTCTGGGGCTATCTCTGCCCTTTTACAATGGGCTTGAATAAAGAGCGAGTTATTAGCGCAGGCTGCTTGGATCAGAGCTGACTGTGCGCCACCTGATAGGACATTTTACACACCCAATTAACTCCCGGACTTCCTGAAAGCCTGCGCTGTTACAGGCATCTTAATGAGTCTGCGCTCTCGAGTGGCGCTGCTTTGAAGGGGAACCTTCTGGAAAGAGAATGGAGCTCTGTGCGGCGCGTCTGAGTGTTCCTGAGAGCAACGACACAGTTCCGTCTGGTGATTCTGAAGTGTCCCAGACACCCATCCTTCAGCCAAAGGTTTTACTCAGACACTGTTCAGGGTCACCTCATTCACTCGTGTGGCATGGTAGTTTGGGAACTGGTCCTGGGCTGTGGGAGGGTATAATCCTGGATGGGACACTACCATCGTAACCTTGTGCAGGGTACTTCACTCATACCGCTACAGTAAAAATCAAGACACATAAATAGATAATACACCAAATGTAAACTATGCAGGCTACCCATGAAAAGACAGCCTTCTAAATAACAAGGGAAAACTTACCATTTGAATGTATTGATTGGAAACTGACACAAACCGTCTATAATTGAAAGCTTGTAAAGACTGTGCTCTGTGAACTTGTTGACAAGAGAAGGGATTATACCACCTGACAGTCTAATGCTCTAGGGTCAAATCTGCTGGTAATAATGAAGAAAACAGGAAGGGTCAAATGTGGTCATTATGTCAAGATGAAAGCATGTCAAGAGTCTGATCGTTTCAATCGCCAGTTATACAATACCATCTTTGTCATCTTCGGAAACCATTTTAGAATTCTTTCAACCATCTGATGAATGCAAAATTCAGATCTTTTCTGACTACAGGAATTCACTAGTTTAGGGGTCATCACGAAATTTAAGATCAATTGCAAGCAGATGTTTGGGATAGATGCTACAGTACATGCAGTTTTGCATTATCTAATGTTTGCACGTATCTCAGTCAAAGGGGTGTTCCCTTCCTGGCTCTCTCACATTTTTTTTTTCACATTTACAAGAAAAACAACTTGAGAAAGCCAACAAGACTCACAGCTGCTTCCCTCCAAGAAAAAAAAAACAAAAAAAACAAAAACATATCACATCAACAGGTAATCCAGTCCTTCAGCAGCAGCTGATATGTGCTGAAAGATACAAAAAAAAAAAAAAGCTGAGAGTGAAAATAAACATGGCGAAACAATTTTTCTTGAAGATCTCTTAAGAAGGTCGCACTTTCTTCCCCTCTTTTCGCAAGAACGGAGAGTGCAGTCACCCAGAGGTCACTGGAAGCTGCTGAGGTAAGGGTATGGAAATCCGGGTCAGCCCATGGCTCCTGGGGATCAGATACTGTTTCAGGACCATTCAGGGGTGAGATGGGTGGGGGCTGGAGGACGGGAAGGTGGGCGTTTCCTCCTCTGCTCTCAGTGTGCTTGCGATTTCTGCAAATTAAGTGTTTCTTTGCTTGATAATAATTACTATTTTTGTCCGTTTTCTTACAGTTATTCACAACGGTGATTCTCCACACTGTGATTACTTAATTACCGCCTTTTGTCCTTTCATGCAACTTTGCCGGGTGACATCAGAAGTTAAATATGAGCAATTAACACCCGGCCCGTCCCCCTCCCTGCTGCATGAAGAATTTATCAGTGCAATTTGCCAGCCCTAATCGGAAGCATTACTGAAATGATAGGGTAATTGAGATATTCTTACTGCAAGGTAAAAAAAGGGAGAGGGAGGAAGAACAGACTGCACAGCCAGGGAACAGGAGAGCAGATTTTGAAAATGGGGGGCTGGGGTGGGGGAGGTTCCTTATCAATTAAAAAGCTGGTTCAAATCTGCACCCCGGGGCCTAGAGCTGTTATTAAAAGAGAATGTCATACACATGGCGCCGTGGTGCAGGGGAAGGATGCGGTAACGATTTAGCAAAACTAAAATCCCCGCTATTAGCCGCCTTCAAATTGAAAGGAGGAGAGAGCGCGGCGAGGGAGGATAAAGCGGAGTAGCGGGAGTTGTCGCGGTTTATCTGACCCGGCGATCGGGCTGCCGGAGGAGCTGGGAAAACACACTTAATGGATTCTGCAGAGCCGAGATGTCGCACGAGATCCATGCGAAATGACTCCGCTTCCCGGAGCGAGCGACGGCGGGGTCTGGCATTTCGGATCGCCACCGCGGCCAGCCTCTCCCATTCCACGCATGGAAGAGCTCCCATTTGTTTCTGTGGCTGACTTCTCTCAGCTAAGGAGGAGCAGCTAGTGTTCACAGAGCTGCGAAATGCCCTGCACGCCAAGCAACACCACTCCACAGGAAAGAAAGAGGAAAAAAAACAAACAACCACGACAAGGAGAGCAGGAATTCGCCCATTCTTTGTACCTCATCCACTTAATCAGTCGGAGGCAATGATATAGATGTACTTGTCCTTGCGAACTCCTTTTAGGCCTGAGAGCCGATCGAAAGACCAGTCCTTAAGGGGAGCTTATATTTCACACGCAGCGGAGAGGAGGTTCTCAGCTGAAACTTCTGAGGACTGAACACGGGCGTGGAGAATACGTGCAGCAGCATTTTTGTCACGCCAAATAGCAGAATGACTACACCGGTCACATTGATAGCTTGTTTCTCCTTTACAGACGAGACATTCCTCTTTGTTGTCTGGGCTGGAAGAATCGTGCCCATTGATCTGTCTGAGTCATTGCAAGTCATGAGGGTCAAGGCATGCGAACAGACCAAGATAGGTTAGCAGCTGATAAGAGTCAGAGGATGACAGACTGCCTGCGCTGTATAATAGAGCCAGACCCAGGCCCTGTCCTTGGATTCTGTGGTCCCTTTGGCTTGAATGTGTAACGTTTAATTTTTACCCAAAGCAAATATGCATATGGTACAGAAGGTTCCACTCTGAGAGGGAAAACAACATGGCCTTTCAAGTGGAGCCCTGAAAAAAACATTTAAACTGCTGATTGGGTTGCTGGGTCAGAGAGATAGGGTTAATTAAATCATTAAATCAATTTGATAGAGTGGAGATTGGTCTTCTTAACTTCATATACAGCATTTTGTTATAATTAATTTTTTCATGTGAAGTGCACAAAGGTTACAAAGGTAATGCCTCCACACTCACTGCAATTAAGTGAAAAAGAAATTAGCCACTGATGGGCGATCTTTATTAAAACTGGCACGTTTTTAACCACATAATCAAAAACAGATTCAGGAGAGTGAAGGCTTATTTCTCCTGCATATACAGAAGAAACTAGGTGGATTGTTTTTCTCTATATACAGCTGACTCGCCTGCTGCCAACAAATAAATTTTTAATTTGCTCAAAGTTGCACTGGTTCCCAATTGCTCCTACTTGTTTTCCCAGTCCCAGGATGAGAGAAGTGGGGCTGAAAAGTGGTTGATGTTTGACGTTCTTCCGAAGCCAACTGTACCTCTAGATAATGTTCAGGGTAATACAATGGAGATGGACCTCCGTCCTCCGGCTCAATGGTGGTATGGATAACCATGGTGAATAGAAGGCATTGGTAGTTGAGAGGTATGTTTTTAGCCTCTCCTGTTTCTAGCTCATGAGCCTCCACTCGCTCATTGCTATTTAATGGATAGCCTGCCCGCACAGTTTTGTGCTGCAAAGAGACTATGAATTGAATTACTTTCAGAGACTACTGGAAGACAGGTCCTTCTTATATCCCTGTAGTCAACCTCTAGATCTGTAGTTTACTGTGATTTATGTATTGAACCTAAACTGAGATTCAGAGCACAGTTTATTACCTGATCAATAACAGCAATTTCATGCCTTCGAAATTAGGCTTGTTGTTGCTTATGGAAACTCACAGTGCCAGCATAAAGCATGTTACCCCAGAGTGAATTTTTAAAGTAATCCATTTGATGTTTTTTTTTTTTTCCCCAGGCTTAACAAACAGGGAACAGTTATGAGGCCCCTTCACAAGAAGAAACGAAAATGTTACAATCTGGGAGACATTTTAACATTCGCTGCTGCTGCAAGAAAAGAGCTTTTTCACTTGCATTCCTCCATTCTTTTGGTTGTGCTTTGTGCTGGGGACTGGCCGCGCGTGCCCATTAAGCACAGAATTGACTGCAATGTCCCCGTTGAGGCTGTGTTTTTTTTTCCACAGGCAGCTGGTGGTGAGGAGGCTGGGGCGGCACATGATGTAAATCTGCCTTAACGTTCATCTGGAAGCCGTGGATACGACCCCCGTACCGGCGGCCGCTCCCTCCCAGCTTATTTCTCCTCCTTCCCACCGGTGGGCAGACGGTTTCCCCGCGGCCTCCGCGCAGTTAAAGCGCCTTCTGTCTCCAAACTCAAAGTGCCGGCTGGCACAGCCCAGCTCTTTATCATTGTTTCTGCAATTACTGCAACAAGGTTTGCTAATTTTCCGAGCAATCGCAGAACTGAGAGGTGGAGCACGTTCATTACCGTACTGGCAATAGGTTGTGCGCATTTATCGTGTTTTTTTTTTTTTTTTATCCTGTTTTTCGAGAGATTGCGTTTGGCGTTCTGCGTGCCTGGAGACTTTCCAAGGACATTTGTTAACATTTCCAAGTCAATATTAATTGCTCGATTGTTCTCTTGAACTCGGAGGAAAAGATTTACAACAAAAGCGTTCACGGTTTTTCCAAAACACTGATGGAGAGATGTAATGCGTCCAAAGCATGAAGCAAGAAGGGAGCGGTGCATTCCAGACAAAAATGAAAAGCTAACAATGACCAGGTCTAGAAGCCTAGCAGTTTGTCCGTTTCCTGTGACAGTGTAAACTAAAGGGGATGTCGATAGCTGGAAGGGAATCATTAGCTTCCTCTTTGCAAGGCTTAAATTGTAACTGCTTTATCGATTCAACGAAGTAATTACATTAGGCCGGAGAAAAATATTGTCTTTAATAAAAACACCATGAATTTAAGGATTTAACGGCCCGCCGTGACAAAGGAGCTCAAGAATCGTGTTTTTTTGGGAATTGCCTGCAGTCAAACACACCTTACAATCCCCATCTCTATTTTTCTCTTTAAGTGATCCAATCTCAGACATCAAATAGGCTTGCTAGCTGCTGATGGCCTGATGGCCTGATGACCAGCAAACTGAGAAGTAGGAGGGGCCTCAGTTTGAAGATTACATACAGTAGCTTGATCACCAGGGACTCAGATAGACAGATCAGAGTGATTGGCACCTGACCAGTTTAAATACCCATTTTGCACACCTCTGTCATTTACACTGCCCTGTTAAGTACAGTGGGCTTGAACTCCTCTGAACTGGAACCAAAACCTGTTGAGGGACACGAGTGTGAGCTGTAGTGTAAGTCCCAGAGGCTGGATCCTTTCCCAGTCTCTTTGCACACTGCTTATTGATCTCCTCAAGCTTCTCATTTAGAAAAATAGCAGGAGTTAGAGATTCACTCCTCCGAATCATTCCGTTTGCGCTTCCCGACAGAGCGCCGCAGTGGGACGATCGCTCTCGGTAACAAGCTCAGCTCTGTCACGTGTCTGGCTCGTCAATGGCTGCTTGTTTCTCCCCGGGGAGTTGATTTCATGCATGGCCTGCCGGGGGGACCCGGGCCACAACAACGGCCGTTATTGTTGCCTTGGCAAGGACACCTCCCAGGTCTCTGCACCCTCCCCAGCTCCCGTTTCTCTCCCATTCCCTCCGCGTCTTTCTGCTTCCAAATCGTGGACAAAAACCCAAACAACAACAACATCCACAAAAGCGAAGCGGATGACAAAAAAAAAAAAACAAAAAAGCAAAAAAAAAAAAAAAACAAGGGACTGTTGCATGAAGCGCGATGTGAATGGGGGAGATCACACGCTGCTGGCCGGCGGCGACAATACAATGCGGCTTTAGAAAACCTGCCTGCGTCCCACAATGCCGCTGGAAACTGCAGCGTCTGCGGGGATCACGTGAGGCCGCCATCAATGCAGGGCCTGTTGCTCTGTGGCAGAGCTGAGAGCGGTCTCTCTCTGGAACACGCCGGGAGGTCCGGCCCCTTCTGGATCCCACCCCCCACGGCCACCGTCATGTGACACGCCGCTCACTGCTCAGACACGCGTGATCCGAGGAAATGTGTGATGCAGTGCGTCGCCTCCGCTTTAAGCACACGCCGTGCCCTGCTACAGTGGCTTCTGCCATGTATACAGTACATGGGATGAATGAATAATTTATCCTGCTGGGGGTTCTTCAGCACAAATCCACCCTAAGTACAAACTTGATTAAAAAATGCAAGATAAATATGCAGCGGGCAACCTTTTATTCCAAAGCACATTCACGCTGTGTGTTCGACGGGGCCCACGCGGTCCTTGTTTCTGGACCCTGAAGCCACTGAAATCTGACAGGACTATCAGAGGACTGTAACCACGTCCATCTCTATGCTTTTCAATCAGAGCCAAAAACACAGCCACAAGTCACTTTCTCATTTCGTTCCAGCTCAAGATGATTCCAAAGAGCATACATCTGCCTAGCTGAAAGAACACTAGTGTCTCATTTTCACACTGGACCTAAATGCAAAGGGCTGTTTTCTCACTCTTTGTGAAAATTAATGTGCATAATAACCCAGAGATCTGGAAAAAAAAAAAACATTTGGATAAGTATGAAAACAGAAGGGCTAGCTCACTTGTCGAGTTGTGATTAGCACCACCATGGATCTCCACTCCAATTCAAGGCATTAGAGACAAAGAAGAACAAGCAATTCCTCAAAGCAGACTAGAGCAACTGTGGCAGTGTCCACTGCTACTGTGCTGTTCCATGATGAGAATGTGAACAAATGCTACGATGAACTGTTTCATTAAGGTACTTTGCGGATCACATAAATCCAGATGAGACTACACGACCTAGCCAAGGAGCTGCTAGAGATGAGCATTACCTATATGCTAGTTACTTTTGCTTTCACAGCTACTCCTTTATTCTTTCTTAGCAGTCATTTTGCAAATGTGAAAGGTTTAATGGGTACCATTTTGTTTTCAAACTTGGCAGCTCCACCATTACTTTGCATAATTCAGATGGAAATTATGTTTTCAAATGTCAGAAATGCCAGAATGGATGCTCTTCCAACAGGGCCATGTGAAGCAGTGACAGGAATCATGGTGAAGGAATCCACCTGACCAACAGGTAAAGCACAACCTCAGGGCGGACGCAGCAAATCAACTGGATTCGGCTCCTGAGGCACCTGCTTGACATGTGCGCACGCCTCCGTCCTGCTGCTGGGGAAGGGGGCGGCGGGCTTTGATCCTCCCTGTGCGTCCACTGGGCCGAGACAAAGGGAGAATGGAGCGCAGTGAAGCGGGCCTGAACACTGCTCCTACGCGGCACATGCCACCCGACCCCGAAGTAAAGTGGTTAAGTGCCTGAAGTGGAACAATCAGATCAGCACCAGTTGATGCTCTAAGACACTCGCCCCAGAGAGCGCGGCGAGTGAAGGAGCGGGACAGAAGATTGAGGAGCAGAGATGAGAGACAGCAGCAGATGTGAGAGAGGTAAAGCGGAAGAGAGAGAGAGAGAGAGAGAGAGAGCGAGAGAGAGAGAGAGAGAGACAGAGAGAGAGCTGCTACAAAGAGGGGTGGTAGAATACACCAGAGAGAAAATAAAACTACAAACACTAAACTGTCAGCTCAGGGCCTGAGTGAGGGCAGGGACATATGGAGCTCTGTTTAGACATGAGCAGTGTTTAATGGTGAGAGGGAAGGAGGGAGGGAGAGAGGAAGAGAGAGCACCATAGGTGAGGAAGATGAGATTGTGTTTTTGTTCTTGGGGACTTAATGTGGTCCCGAGACACCCGTGATGTCACAATAGGAGGCGGTATCACTTCTTCCCTCTGCTCACCCCCTTTCTCCTAACCGTCCTGCTGTGTTCTAGAGATTGCAGGAAGGGCTCCCATTGGCTGCTGCTTGGATAGTGTTGCTGAGAATAACCACCAACCAGGGCAGGGTGCCCCTTCACACAGTTACCACAGCAACCCCCTCGCAGGCAACGCAGAGACCATGCAAGCTCCGGCAGTTTGGATACCAATGAGAAGAGGGGGAGATACGGCCCATGAAGCCAGCCAATCTCCACGCTCTTCTAACAATCGACTCCTGGTTTCACCCCAGTCACTCGGCTTTATTACAGAGATTTTTTTATTAGGTTCGCTCAAGGCTGTGTCACCAGTGAGCGCATGAATTTTGCGGTTTTTTTTAGTCTCCTTATTGTTAAATTAGACAATTGTGTTAACAAAAGAGAAAGCAAGAATCCTCTGCTCAAGTGGAGACACAGCAAAGAGCGCGCGGTAAGGCAAAGACTTTGCATGGGACTGAACCACCAAGAATGAAAAGATTCCACTCCAGACAGCTTTGATCATCGGATCATTTGTTTTTTGTTGTTTTTTTTTTCTTCCTTTTTTTCCAGCCACGCTCAAACATCTCATTAGTGTGCTTTACTCAGGGAAGTCCCCTGTCTCCTCGCACGCCCCCTGTTCCCTTCCTGAAGGGTTCAGCGTTACGCTCTCGGCAAAGCCCAGGATAATTAAGGTCGTTAGCGCCGAGGTAGAGCCAATGCTCAGATGATGCAAGGGACCTTCTGAGGCTGTCCACTGCGGCGTCTGAAGGGATTAGCTGGGGGGTGAGGGGTTAGAAGGATGACCGGCGGCGGGCCCTACCTTGGCAGGTGAAGCACTTGACATGGAAGTGGACGCTCTGCACGCGGACCACCTCACCCTTGCATACCTCCCTGCAGCGGAAGCAGTGGATGGGGGCGGAGCTTCGGCTGCCCCCGTAGGAGCTGTGCTGATAGGGTACTGCTGGAGACAAGAGGAGAGGGCATTAGACGGTCCAACCCCTCATTTCACACACCCAAACAATCCATCAATAAATCAATTCATCAGATAGATCCTTATGACCCCAGTGGGCAATCTGGCATGCAGTACAAATCATACATACAGACCACGGCCCCACACAATAAAATAAATAGTAGGTTTAACACACTCAAGACAACCATAAGCAGCCAGAATTAAATAGATTGTGGAATAGAATCCGATAACTGGTAAAAGTAATAGGTGGATAGACAAAATTAATACAATGGAGTTTAATGGTGAAAACTATCTTACTTAGCAGCTGAGAAAAAAATACAGAACAGGTTGAAAATGTGTGACCTCTCTCCCGGTTAAGACCTCTAAGGAATGAATGCTGGCACTTTTGCTTGAGTCTTTGTTTGAAAGGCACATTAAGCAGTGAGTGTGTTTGTTTCACTTCGAGCTCACGTTCTCAATGCCACTTTGTTAAGGGTGAAGACTTCCCCTTATGCATCATGGCCGCCGGTCGCCCGATTGATCAGCCACAAGATACATCCCTCAACACGTCAACCAATTAATGCACACCCTTTTTCCAGAGAAACAATCATTCAGTTACCAAATCAATCACCCCTTCCGGACCAATCAATAAGCCAACCCCTAAATAATCTTACAATGACCTTAAAGAAAAGTATGCGTCACCAGTGATGACATTCTGATTCTGACATTCTGATTTGTTCGCAGTTTTTTAATGTTATTGGAATGCTACTTCCAGTGGTGTGTAGTACAGCACAGGATATTGGCAAACACACAATAAGATATTATTTGTGGCATGATCCAATACTTTGATATGACTTCCAGAGCATCTTGGGTTTAAAAGCCTAGGGTGTCTCAAATCCATGTCTTGGCCTCAAGATCTTTGTCAGATCTGTCACCACCAAAGCCATAAAACTACCCAGAGGGCTCAGCGCAGACTCCCAAGTGTCTCCGAAATGCTTCTCTCTATGACATCATCACGCTGGTGACTCAGACAGTGATTTGGAGTTCAGTCCAATTAAACATTTGCAGATCAACAAATGTTCTGGCATCGACTGGTGAGCGTTGACATACGGGCGGGTGCATTTCACTCAGCAAAACCCTGATGGCACCAGGACAAAAAAACAATCAGCAAATATCCAAATCCGGGACACATGGTGGGGAACAGAGCCCTGTACTGAGGGAATCTCAAAGATCAGCATCACTCTGCTCTATGATTTCTCTGAGCGCCTACTTTACACCTACCTGCCTATTCACCTTAGCCCGGCTAATCCTGTAAGAGCTGCAGCAACACCTTACACCACAAGTTACTCAAAAACTGCACTACTCTGAAACATGCACAGTGAGCACAGACTGTCTCCTTATGGCTGACACACGGGGGGGAAAGCAGAGAGGATGGATCCCTTCATCAGACGGTCCAACAGGCCCCTCCTGGAGACCAGACACCATGTGGTGACCGGACCTGATTTGGGTGCCAGCGCATTCCTCTATGCGAGCCCAACCACTTCTTTTTTCTCACCGCCACCACAATTGCTGTTTATTGAAGCTTCCCCGCTGCTCGTTTCCACTGCTCTTTATTTTCCTGGTGCCGCTTTTCTCCTCTTTAGACATGTGTGGGGGCTGTCAGGAGGCGGAGCAACAGAAGGGCTGAGGGTCGCTGTGGGAGGGAAGGGTGCAATCCAGATGTGCCTTACTTGAGGACGACCGACTGCTTGTAGTAGCTCCGAGATGTGATGGTTGCATAGTTTAATTGATTTTCTCATGGGGCGTGTTTTTCTATGGTGAACGGTATCCTTTTTCTACCCCCATACCATACCATGGAATTCATAAAGAGACTCGGTTTGTATGTTTCCACTATTGGGTGGTCCAGCCGAGCAGGAGCGTACCGTGAAATTTCTGGCCCTGTAACTGAACTGGTCTTTTGCTGAGACTGAGACCGTGGGTGGAGCTGGAAATCTCTGTGGTAGGTATAACTTAATGACATCACATGCATTTGCCAAATGCATGTTGTAGTCATGTGGTCAATGGATTCCAGCTGGCCGCTACAGTTTCAGAATACAGTACAGATTCCTCATTTAGGTACTACAGGAAAGACCCCCACTCTCAGTGTAGTGCCATGTTCATTACTTTACTCTCTTGTTCTTATAAGGAGCAGTTAAGACTAGGCTTTTGAGTCTGTGACTTTGCCTTACTACATGCAACAGTGGGTGTGTAATGTTCAACAGGGGAAAGCAGAATCAGTTATGTGTATCGCCCCCTCAGTGCTAAGGGTACATCCAAAACCCATACTCATTTATTCAGAATTCTCAAAAATAAAACACGTATGCGTAAGCAACCCAGCTTTCGGTGGAAGTAATGATGCTCCTGACAAGAGACCGTGGACACACTCCTCCACCAAGGACGATGAAAATGTTTCGGGAATTTACAGAGTCCTTGTTTCTTTGTGCACTTGGCGCGGTTTTAAAAGTCTCAAGGTGTGCCGAAGCCGGACAGGTCAGAGATTCCAATTCTGCGTTTGGCTGCTTCTGAGGGTGGCATTGTTCTCCACACAATGCTGGCAGCGCCGCGGCGGTCCCGCACTCGGCATTAGCCCTGAGCCTGTTGAGCGGTGGCTCTCACTGATTAAGCCTGAGGCAACAAAAACAAACATGTCCGCGGCTGATAAAATACGCTGGGAATAGGATTAAAATCACAAGTGCATTAATAAAAAACTAATTAAGGGAAGGAAATTGTGTTCGGCGGACCGGGTGACAAATCAGATAAATAAAATGACAGAAAACAATCACTGCTATTTTATTTTTTTAATCCTAGGAAAAAAAGAACACACACACAAATACACACACACAAGCTGTTGTAGCTTCGATCCTGTTCGATCGCATGGATTCTTGCTGATAAGTAAGATGTAAAACCACGTGTCGGACAGGAGAGCCGTGGCGGTATTCCGCAGGGGCCGGTATCAAAGGGAGACACACAAACAGGCTTTAATTAGAGGCAGCCAGCCTAGGGAAGCTGTCGAAACAGCGTGCATGCTGGGACAGCTCAGTGCTCGATAACCACACCCCATCAGCCCCGCACGGAGAGCTGCGGGGTTGCGATGCGCCTCGCAACCCCCTCTCCCCCTGCACCCTCCTCAGCGGGATCCAGGGAGCCACAGGGATGTGCGTGCACGGCTTTAGCTTGGCGTTAATTTTTACAACGCCACTGTGACTGGGCTCGGAAGTTTAGGCCTTCCAGGGGTTTAAGCTTGAAGGGTCACTAACTCAGCCCTTCGATTTTAGCTCTTTTGGAGCCTTTTGGTTGTTTTCCTCTTCTTTCAGGGGGGATCAAAAGCTATGCAGTGAGAGACACTTCAGTGAAAACGCTGCGGCTGAGGGAATGATTGGACACACGACAGGGCCGTGTGCTGTCACATAACGCTGTGCGACAGACCGTGAACTCTCTGCACCTGCAGCAGTGGCCACATGGCTGCTGACCTCCTGCTCTCCAGGGAGATCCAGTGGTCCTTTGTGACAGGGGTGAACTTTGGAGGGGTTAAACCCAAAAAGGAAGCTGTATCTCCTTGCCACAGGCCAGATCGGGGAGATTCCTGTCTCAGCTGCTGAGACAGATCACCAGCCTGACACTGAGACTCCAATAGGCCACAACGTTGGCTAAAGGGCAGTTCAGACACGTGATACATGTATGTAAACCCCATTAAATTGCTTTCTTGAAGACTTGGGAGACTGTATTACCACTACACAAATTCTAACATGGGCTCTGTTACAATGTGGAGGACACACATTTGGGTCTGAATCTGCCCAGAATTAAGGTTTTTTGCCCCAGATAATTTGCCTCATTAAATACCAACATAACACGTTCTATGATTTTACAGTTAATCAGTTCTCTCCAAAACCCTTAAACCTCCCACAAAATGTAGAATAAAAACTGGATATTGTTCATCAGCATTGTAATTAGCCTTCTTGCATTAAAATAAACATAGAAAATGAGTTTCTTTTCAACAAATATTGCATTTTATTACACATAAAAGTACATAACAGTCAAGAAAATTCTGAACATTTAGTTCCTTTTAACCAGGATATAATATTCACTCTGAGGTCAGAAACCCTTTTGTGTTCTGCAAGAACAAACCACCATGTATTCCACAAGGTATTTTTAGCAAGTGTCATGGGATGTCTTTGGGATCCCTCAACCATCAGTAACACTTCAAGCAATATTGAAGTAACACTTGTGGTCTGTTTATTTTATCCAAATAGGCAATAACTGGCTACCTACCAAATGCAAAAGGTATTTGTGTTAATACATTATATTTTAATGCTGTCATTTTTGGAAGGGTTGAGCAACATGTGTCAATTCCATTTAACAATAAGCACTTGCTACAAGTAAAAGAGTAGTTAGGTGGCTACTTTGCTAACTAGGTTGCTGTGAAAATATTTTATTGGCCCATTCACAACAAAAGTCACAGCAGATCCATTGTATGAATGCGACTGCAAACAAATAAAATGCTGACCAGACAGGGTCATGGTACCATAAGACAGCTGACACAATTGTTCCAGAACAGAGGGAGAACATATCACACCACTTAGTGGTCCTAAATGGATCATGTAACAAAAAATGTTGCAACCCTGTCTCCAGCAGAATTGGGGTCAATTCCATTTCAATTCAGTCAGATCATGGACTGAATTCGAATTCAATTCACAAACTGAAAACTCTTCATAGAGAAGGGAATTGAATTTCAACGCATTTCTTGAATTCACTGAATTGAAGTGGGGTTGACCCCAACTCCGTCCTGCACTGGCCACATGCAGTTTTAACAATTACCAGTTCATTCAGAAACAATGAAAAAGCACATCTCGGCTCCAGAGCTGCTTTCACTTCTCTGAAATATTTGCTCAGCTTTCATAATTAAAGTTGCAAATTTCTTGTGGCCGGGTTATGCAACAATTGGGTTCTTTTGCAGTCGATGACACATGACTACGAAAGAACTCAGTGAGAATATGTAGTTTTCCATGGAGAAATTAATTTATTCAGAATGCGCAACTCTGTATTTCATATTTTAAGACATGGAGAAGTTAGGACTTTAAAGTGCAAGATAAGTCTGAATACAAAAACAGAAACCTGTGCCAGTTAGGTGTGAAAAAAGCACTCATCACACCTATGTTGGAATTGGCCACTAAGGGTGCTGTGACACGGACCAGACAGAAGGAATTGATGTTGCTGAAAGGGTTTGGGGGGGCTGATGCAATCTGTCAAGTTACAGTATCACCAGCAGAGAAGACAGCCTGCAAGTTGTGCTTTCACTGACTAAGACTATAAGTACAGTAAATCATCAAAGACAACAGTAACACACAGGCAAAGCACACACACGCACGCACACACACGCACACACACACACACACACACACACACACTTGCCTGCACACACACCCATACAGTTACAGATGTGACCGTGTAGCAGTGAAGATCTGTGTTCTATTCTGACCACGCTTGGATAGCTCCTCACTGACCTTAGATTAAGGGGGATTTTGAGACAAATTAAATACACCAAGTCTTTCCTTTGACGTGGGTGGATACGCTGTGTGGCTGTCCCAATGTGAACTTCTAGCCGTCGAACCCACCCTATAACTCCCCTAACCACACAGTAATGTGACCCCTTCCAGCCCAGGAAGGCCAAACTCTCAGAATTTAGCTGAAATAACCGTCTTGCCTCACTGCTACTAGACTCACAAAATAGCACTGTGTTTAAAGAAAGGCATATTTGGAATTGTCAGTGGTGAAAAAGACATCTCAATCCCTCTGAATAATGTCCTCCAACAATCTCCTTCCAGAACTTTCCATCCCATAAAAAGCAGATCCCTGTTCTTGATATGTCATGATATGACATGGCTGGGACAGACTCCGTTTTGGGGAAGCAGCGCTTGTTGCCAGAGTAATCCTGTTACAAAATACAATCCAATTAAGTTAAAAGGAAAAGACTAGAAAGGAACCTAGAGTTGATTTGCACAAATTAAAAACGGAAAGGGTTTAGTAGGCCATACAAAGCACTTATAAAACAGCCAGGTAAGACTGATTTTTTTGTTGTGTGTTTAATCCATACACCCTTTCCTGGGGTTCATAATCAACCACAAAATAACCTTTTAACCATAAAAAACTAAAAGGAATCTCAATCTCCAGTTAGATACACTTCATATGGAGAGTGATCATTTCAGGATGCGCTAAGGATGATTTTCAGAGAGCAAGTGTGAGTGGCCTTTAAGGGGGTGTTACTTCTGTCCTCCTGCCCTGCTCTGTGACTCCTAATAAAGTGTGAACATGCTGTCACACAGTGGTTTCAAGTGGGAGCTACCCCAGCACTTCTGCCATAATAACATCAAGCCTCCTTCACGCTGGCCGCGCAGGCTGAGAGCTTCCTTTGTTGAGATCCCTTCGCAAAAGTCAACAAATTACTTCACGGCATCCCCGGAAGCCAATAGTTTGCGTCTGACAGTGCTTTCGCGGGCACGCAACAATGAGGTGTTGAGGGGCCCGTCCGTTCCACTCCGGCAGACGTTCGCACTCTAAGCACCGCTGGCCCCGGCTCAGTGGTGAGGCCATCGGATTCTCCTCTAGAGTCAACGGCAGACTGCATTCGGTACCAGGAGGCTGGAGACTGACAGAGCTCAGCCATGCGAACTGCAGTGACACTCTGGAACCTGCCATGTAATAGGCTATGAGTTCATGTGTCATCGTTGGCCACAACTGTTTTTTTAGTTCTTGTGTTATTATAATTTTTATTTATTTATTTTTGGTGTGTGTGTGTGTGTGTGTGTGTGGGGGGGGGGGGGGGGGGGGTCACATAATCGCAGCGTAATCCTATTTCGGCTCATGGGACAGGAGCTGGGGCGGATGTCCTCCCGTGTAGCCATGCTCGCGACACCGGCGTGCCACCAAGGCCCCACGTTCATCTCCCGGGTGGCTTTTCCAGTTGCCTGGAAACAGGGTGTCACAGGAAGACTGCACACTGGGATTACAGCTCCCCCTAATCCCCTAATGGGAATCCTCTAAATCTCTTTTAATGGAGGAAACCTCTCTCCCATTCACAGCCTTTCGGCCTGCATCCGGATGGACATTACCCACCGAGCGCAGACCTGAAGTCCTCCGCACAGAAGGCTGGATTTATAGTTGATTTTGATTAGCAGATAAAGCTGTTCCATGTCATCCGAGTCCCAGTGGAAAAGTGCAGCTCTGTATTTGCTTCTGGTGCTTACTTTTCCCTACGAGCATATGCAAAACAGATCACAACACCAAAAAATGTGCAGCGCACACACATTCAAGATGGTTCCCTTTTCCCTAAATCAGCTGTGGTTTTGAACATGCACTGGAAAAACTAATTTCGCCCTGAACCTCTCTCTGTAGCTGTAATTATTCATGTTTTAGACAAGACGCCACGTGTAGAATAATGGGAGATGCCTGGACCCTTGACCGGACAGGAAGTGACCTGCTGACAAGGAATAATTAAGCAGGCTGGTGACACCCGCCCCGAGTAAAACGGAACTCACTGGCCCGAGATGTACTGCAGGTGCTAATTTTACTGTGGCCTAAAAGCATCCTAGGAGATTAGAGGCTGAGAGGATGTACCGGGGATTGGAGTTGAAAGACTGTGTCAGTGCAACTTGCCCACTAAAGACTATCAGCCTACAAATGTAAACAAGACCATGAGACAATGACGCTCAAACGCCCCTTTGAAAACATGACCTATTAGAAAGGCCAGCGTGTGTAGGATCCACCCACCTCCAACCACCCACCAAGCACAATACACTGAGGTCACAGCCATGTCCACCTACCCATCTGCTTCAACAGAGAGGGGGCAACCAAAATCTCTACACACTATGACACAGGGGGCGCTACCAATGATCACCCACCAAATGTTACCCAGAGCTCTGTACTCAACAACGACTGTTACACCCAAATACATGGAAGCTAGGGGCTGTGTTGAGCTGAGACTACCAACCCGGAACACATAGAATCTCTGCATTTATACCTGGACACAGACATCATAAAAAAAACTCAACACTTAAAACTGTTCTTAATATAGCCTGTTTTTGTATAAAAAGCCCAGTGCCTGACATCAACCACATTAGGTCTTTGTATATACCTGTCTACCAGGCTTGTGGCCAGGGATAGGGTATCACTCAGGCTCTTAAAGTACTGGTCACTCAGTTCATATGCTAGAGGTATTCAAATGGATGAATTACACTTTTTTAATTGAGCACGTATATCTCTCTGATAACAGACAGCACTTCCTCCCATTTAGATTGCCATAGGAATGGACCTGCATGCAAAAATAAGGACAGCACACTTTTTCACTAGCCCAGGTTCCAGGAATGAATTAAAGGGGCGTAAGTGACATTAAAGGCAGGAAGTTATAAATCTATACAACAGCGAGTGTTGTCTTGCTACTGTGCGCTTGCAAGATGTGTCCTTGACATTTTGTTTCGCTGTGCTGCAGCACTGTAGGCATATGGGTTTATTTAATGTGATTTACTGGAATGAGGGGGATGTATAGGGTGTAAATGACACCCCATACATAATACTGACTTTTCAGACAAGTGAAATGCGGGCCAGTATAAGGCATGTACTTACACAGAGGCATTTGCACCGCGCTAGCGAAAGCACAGCGTAGCTTATTAGTTGTATGAAAACCTCCCAAGGTCATTTTCTGTGCACTTGTCACGTGGTAGCAATCTATTGTCTGATGACACTGCTTGGTGATTCGATCCCCCAATTAGAGATGACATCAGACCTCAGTAATTCTCCCGTTGTTATGGTCGCATTGCCCTCGTTGGCATGCAACGCCTTGACGACGATCTCAGATTCCTTCAGCGTTTCTGATTGTGATTTATGGCACTGGTCTTTCCTGTTGGTCCCTTTTCCTTCCCAGGAGTGGGAGGAGTAGCCACTGCTTCGCCCCGAGGACCCCACTCTGTACTGTGACAGTCTTACTCTCTCTTTTCTCTACTCCCTCCTTCTCCCTTTATCCTCTTCATTTAGCACTTTTTTTGCTTTGGTGTGTTTTGACATTTTTCTTTGGTGTGTTTTATGTACAGAATGTCTACTTAGCGATATATGTGAAAACGTGTTCAGACGTTTTCACATACGTTCTGACACCAGACCAAAAAACATGCAGTAAGAACTATTTTGATTGATTTGATTGTTAGTACTGTCTTGTACTAGTACTGCCTGATTTGGTCTGCATTACAGTAATGCTTTGTATACGCAATGTAAAAAATCTATGGATAAATCACAATCATATTTTAATAATTTTGGAGTTATCATTCTTGTTGCTGTTAGACTTTATGTACATTTGTGGCTTATATAAACACACTGAAGCAACTCATAAACTGGGAGTTTTATTTTAGCCACATTCCTCTTCCTGGATGCTAACAGTGTGGGAGTAGAGACAGGAGAGAATAATTTCTTTGTTCTAGGAGCCACAGAAACAGCTTTACAGTTATCTAACTGGGCCGAGTCACGTCCCTGACACTCGCAACGTTGTAATCAACTGGGATTGAGCCATGCCACAGGGGGCATCTGTGCTCCTTGAAAGAGACTATCCATCAGAGGTTTACGAGGATCCTTACAGCACACTGAAAGGGGTCAGACTGGCCCTGATGGCCGCATGATTGGTGGGGTGACCTGATTTCAAGGTCAACCAAACAAAAAAGGCAGGATCCTGGCACTCAAGCACTCAAGCTGTTCTCCACCCAGAGATGGGGTCTCAGTAAGGATTATGGCATTCGCTGCTGTGATCTGCAGAGATCTTTGGGCATAAAGAGTGAATGATGCTTGTCAAATGTACCAACCTGTATCTTAAAACACGCTGTTTCTTGCAGCTGACCATAAACGACCTGATTGCTGTCTTGCAGACTGAGGAAAAAAAGAATACCAGATGGCTTTTGGCCTTCTTTGGCCACCGTGCCACCAAACACCCATCACCCATGTGCCATCTGTGGCCACGTCAATGCCAGTATGTGGGTCGCTCCTTCCGGCCCAGGCAGCTGATCCACAGGAGCTTCTGGCTTACTTGGCTTCTGCCGTCCACCGTCACCTGTCACATTGCTCTGAAGCACTCACCTCCCCTCACCAAAAGCCTGCTCCCATTGGCAATTTAATTAGCATACCTTCCAGAACATTCCTGCAGATAAGTCAGAATTCCAGCGGAGTCCTGCAGGGTTTCATTCCGACCTGTTTCTTTACAGACTTTGCAGCACCAGAGACAGTGCAACTCCTCAGTTTGTGCTCTGGTGCTGCTCATCAGCACAGCAGACATTACTGGGACAGAGTGGCTTTCAGCCAAGCAAGGAAGTCCTGAATTTTAATTCCAGCCTGACATTAGTGAAGACAGTCTCTTTATTTACCTTTTATTTGATATCAAAATCTTACACAAAGGAAGGGCTGATAACGGACTGTTGCACATGTAAATCATAGTTATATCATGATGAATTCTGGAGAGATGGCATCAGAAAGATACATGGAAAAGTTTACACAGCTCATGCGAATTGGAAAACAGTGTGACTCGGTGGTGATATGAAGGGCTGACCAGAGCATGCCGGTCTCACGCAGATCTGCCTGGAAAATGGGCACCGAATGAGGTGCTCCTTTCTGTTGCTTGAACCTCTCTGGGAGATCACTGCACAATCCATTTCCCTGTCCGTGTTTTAAATGGGGGACCAAGGACGATCAAGGACAGGGCGTCAACAAAAGCCATCTCACCATCTTCAGGGAAAGAATGCTTTGAAGGCAGTGGGTGAGCCCCTTCCATTATTAAGCAGTGAAACGTCCTCGATTGGTCTTTCCTTGTGGGCGTTGACAAACAATGCAAATGATTCACTAAACAGACAAAACTGTCCCTCCAGAGTGGTGAACAGAGGAAAAATGAAAGGACGGAGGAGGAAAGAGGCGAGTGGAGAAAAATGGATAGAGGAGAAATAGAAGGATGTGTCTCTGGTGTTTGACTCCCTCCCTCCTCTCCTACTTCTTTCAACACACTGTACCACAGTACCTGCTCTCGGGTTTCAGCAGTGCCCTGCCTGCCGGCCTTATTGCCTGTGCCACATCAATAAGCAGAAACGCCAAATGGGGTTTTTGTGGTTAGGGGGTTGTCCATTGGCAGCCTCTCTTGGCCAACGCAGAGCCGAGAGCGCTCTTTGAATTGGGTATTATATCTTCGCAATGCATCTGTGCGGGAAGACAGATGCTGCTGTTTTGTCTTTCTTTCTTGTTCCCAGACCTGGTAAATCACAGCCCCGCCCTGTTTGGACAAGCAAGCCATGGCTGCGTTTTAGGTTGTTGTTCAGATGGGGCTGGAGGGCACCTGTCCTGCCGCAGGCCTCTTCCAGTTCCAGCACCGCCTCATCCTGTTACATCCTGTTACACCAACATCACCCCGTTACACACTGCTCACATCCTGTTACGCCCGCTTCACTTTTGCTATGCTCACCATGTTACAGTACCATCAGCCTGTTACACTGTCGCTTAATATTGTTATACCATCAATGCAAAGCGACACCAATTGCGGCTGCTACATCAACCTTGCCCTGTTACACTTCATCCATATTTGGTTACACTACATCACTTTGTTATGCTTCAGCCTCACCCTGTTAAATCGATCTCACTCTGCAGCCAAAAGCCCCTCTCACACAGTGAAGGAGACATTTAAAGCCCTATGGCTACTGAATTCATGCTGACCAAGAATGACGCAGCCTAAACAAAACACCTTTTATTTGACTTTAAAACTCGCACTGCGATACATTCAACCATGTTTAATGAGACATGGAACACGACTGCACGAGACCATCTTTGAAATTGAGTAGGAAAATGAGCAGAAATTGTAAAAAAAGGACATAAAAATGCTCGAAGCCTCCTGAGATCAGTGCACATTGAAAGGTAAATGGATGTCACCGCGGGTAAAGAATGGTGCAGTGGCTGTTCCACTGGGAGACTTGATTTGTTTTGTAGGGAGAACAAAACCCTGGGGCACCCCCCCCCCCCCCACAAGGGCCATCTACTTACTTCACACACACACACACACACACACACACACACGCTCACTAACCCACGTAGACAAACAGGATTGATGAGCCTGAGGTAGATAGACCTGCTGCTCTGCACCCTGAATCAGGGATGGTGAAACAGTTATGCTTGTCTCCTGCACACTGCCACACTCTGCAATGTTCAGCACTACAGCCCCACAATGCAACAGTCAAATGCAGTATCTATTGCATTACAATGCAAGGATCACCATGCGATATATATATCACAATACGGCACATAACATGATGCATGCAATGGTATTCTCCTTCACTGCACAAACATAAGCACATAAACATGTGCATGTGCACAGTTCTTGCCTAAATGTCAACTACCCTTTGTGAATGATCAACATCTTTGGTAGATCTGTACCAAAAAAAAAAAAAAAATAGAAATGCTACATTGTCAAAATTAGATGTATTAACATACTCATGAGTCCTAGACAAAAACAAACAAACACACATACAGGCACACAAAATTCAACAGCTGTATATTGTAATGCTCCACTGCCGCCCATTTCTGCAAAGTAATTGGTGGAACAAATTCGCTGGAAAGATAAAATTGTTTCCTACTGCTGTGGTCGAAAGTGCTTAATGAAAGGGCAAACTGAGCATCGTGAACATTACTGGGGGATGTATTACGTGTGATATGATGATTACACGATGTCAAAGGCAGAAGCAGGGATGGACGGACGCCCCTGCCTACTCCCACCCGGGGCACAGACGTGGCACGAACGCCTCTCCCTGTTCTACCCTGCCCACGGCTGACATGCAGGCCCTCTTAGTTCAGCCCCAAGTTTGGATACAGAATCTCTGAATGTTTATTGATCGCAGGCCGGCGAAAAACAACAGACAGATTCGTAATCTATCCATCCGCTGCTCCAGGAAGATGTCTCTGACTGGCACACTATCAGAAAACCCTCTGTCTGTTATAGCACTTAAGTCTTGCCTCTTTGTACAGCATTTTAGATCAACTCTTTTTCTTCTTCTGATTATTATTATTGTTATTATTATTATTATTGCACTGATTTGCACATTGACACTGATTGATGTTGAAGTTTAAATTACTGATGCACTTGGTCTGCATTTTCAGAATGGCAGTGGGTATTGTAGCACTGTTACATATTGATCCTTATTCACATGTGGTCAGATGTATATTATGTGCTGTCCGTTTATGCATTAGCATGCACCTTTGTTGTGAAAGTCTCTATAGATAAGAGCATCTGGATGAATGGATGAATGAATGTAATTGTTAATAAAACAGAGAGAAACAGAATGAGGGGAGCAATGAGACAGAGAAGGGGGCAAGGGAGGGTAAGGAAGAGGAGGGGGAAAAAGAGAGGGAAGCTGTGGTAGGGAGGAGAGGTAGAGAGAGGGGAGAGAGGAGGAAAGGAGAGAGGGTAGAGAGGAATGAGGGGAGGGGAAGAGAGAGGTGAGGGGCATCTCTATGACTCTGGTAGCTTCCCAGCTTGTGCGCCACAGATGCTGCACTTACATAACAGCACTCAAAGGCATTGTGGGAAAACGGAGATAGCTGGGGAGCCATGCGAGTGGCGTAACCTGAGGTGGTGGTGGAGGAGGGGGGGGGGGGGGGGGGGGGGGATGATGAGAGGGTAATGGTAGACTGATGTCAACCCCTCCAATCCACTGACAGCAGAGCTTGCTCAAATGGACAGCTTAAATTACAGCGACCACTCCAAAGAGACAGCAGGAAATATAATGGTAAAAATGCCAAGATGAAAAGTGCCACAGTGAGGGAACATGGCGGCTGTAGTGCTGCTGGAGGAAATATTATGAAGTCAGAGGAGAGAATGTGTGTATTTCAGGGAGGCCACCTAGGGCCTGACCACCAGGTTTTCAATCCACCTCTGCATGTCTTGAATAGCGCATTAACTGTTTTTACTGACAAGAGCTAACATTTGACGATGTGTGCCGGAAAATCCACACTGTCAGAAAAAAGATACAAGTGATTCTAACAGAACCCAGGGAAAGAAACTCATTGGATGTGCCTTGTAGAGGCATTTTTCTTAGCGTGTGTTTGGTATGTCCAGTCGAAAACCTTCTGTTGGGTGGGTTCGATCTCTATCAGCTTTTCAGGACAAATTCAAATGATCTTCAAGCTTCCATGAGGCGCTCAAGTGAAGTGGTAACTGTGAGGTAAACTGCTGACCCTTTTTTCAGAGAGTCCCAAGGTGCCCTTTAAGCCATAGATTCAAGGATTCCCATCAGGCAGCAGGTGCTGACTGAGCCCTCTCTGGAGGTGTAGGAGGAAGGACAGAAGGGATCTCAGAGTGAGAGCTGACCAGCTATTTCTGCTTCAATCAGTTGCCATCAGACCTTCTCTGGCTGCTGTTATCCGATCATGACACAGCAGCATCTAAAAGGAGAGGCCAGAGAGGACAGAGGAAGATGTGGTGGGGACAGTGAGGGACATTGATGACCTCAGACTAGAGTCCCCGGATAACCAGCTGAAGGAATACAGGTAACACTGCGAGGTTGTTAGGGGAGGTGTAAGGGGGGTCACTGTAATGAGAGAAAGCACAGGGAGAGAGAAATGAGGGGGGTGTTTGCAGCTGGACAAATGTGTGTCAAGAAGGGGACGCTTGGAGGCACAAGAGACAAAGAATTACAGATACGAGATAAAGACTCCTCTTTGTGACTCTTTGTGTTTACTGTGAAGCCCCTATCAACCCAAAGCTAAGGTGTTTAAACTTTCACACCTCGAACCAAAATTCTGCAGTTGATGCAGATGGGAGGTGAAGTCCAGACTCCATAGGCTATGGTGCTTTTACACCGGCCATGAACTTCGTCTCCCATCAGCACCTTGGTGGAAAGTTGTTTATTGTTTTGCCTGTTTAGCAGCTGGAGCAGGGAGCAGGGGAAGGTAGATCTCCTCTGGCAGGGCCTGTAACTCCATCCGACTACAGGGACAATATCCCCAACCTGATGGATCACAGCTCTGAACTCCTGCACTTCGGAGCCGCCTAATTCCCCTCGTAAACCGGCGCATCCCTGCTTGTTTACCCTCATTAGTATTGTCTGAAGAGATGGGCCAGAGGACAATGCCTACCGATGACGAGCGTGACTGAAATAAGATAAGCTGATTGGCGGCTGTGCTTTGCAGAGGAGCCACAGCCTGCCAGAAGAGCTTAGCTCAGGAAGCGTCACACAGCGAGGCAGCACGTTGGCACCGTCGGGGCTGCCAGCTTCACATTGCCCGATACACTGAGCACTCCAAACCAAGCTCTCAGAGGCTGCTCACTTCAGCGCTCGACACCAGATGCTCACACAAACCAGAGACTCCGTGTGTTTCGTCCTCAGGGTGACGATTTTCGCCTGAGGAGCTGACAGCATTAGGCCAGGAGACTCTTCCTCGTCCCTGGACAAACCAGCTGTAGTAAACAATTCATCTTTCCCAGGTAGATCCAGCTGTTGAGGAGGTTTTAAGATGACATTGTTCTTTCTGCTGGCCCACACAGACACAGGCAGACTCAGACAAACACGGGCAGGTAATGGCAAACACATTGACACAGGCAGACAGATCCACCAGAGTGTGGATGAGCATAGGCCCACGGTACTCATAGACACAGGTGTGAGGAGATGCAGAGATTGGATGTAACAGCACAGTAAGGCGTGGGCAAAGGGCACGCTTACCACCCACCCCAAATCTCTGTCCCTATTGTACCTCAATCGCAGTGCTGCTCAGAAGCAACCATCTCTCTCTCTCTTTCTCGCCCCTTCTCAATCTCTCCATCAGTCACTCTTTCCACCCCCCTCTAACTCTGTCCTAACCTCCCTCTCTCTGTTCTGCTCTGGCTCGCTTTTTCTCCCTCTTTCTATCCCCATCTGTATCTCTCTCCCTTTCTCCTGTGTGCGTTTTTTTTTTCCCTCCTGGTATAAACCTGGTGGTGTGGTGGCAGGCAGCCAACGCAGGCGCTCTGTGCTAAAGCCCTTACTCTGCACTTCTGCGTGAGCCCCGGCCCCTCTCCCACTCTCTCTCCATCTCCCTGTTTCCCTCTCTTTCACGGAGTACATGCACTGTATATGTTCTGTGTAACACCACGAATGCTATCGCCAGTTGGTCCTATTGTGAATTAACAGTCACGGCTCTGGGTCCCAGACGAAAAAGTAGGACAACGAGTTAGGAACCTCACCTGGACTGCTCCATGAAGGGTATCACTTCGAGCTGATAATGCAGGCTGTTGTGGTGTTATATCGCTGACTGAATGCCAAACAGGAATGTTTGCCCACATTGTTTTCACACAGGATAAAGATTCCTTTCTTCGGGCACCCGCCTGGAAGTGCACTCTTTTAAGCCACTCGCATGAATGAGTGGTAGTGTACTGACATTTGACAGCTTCATAGATTCAATTCATTCACTTGAAAGTGCCACTCACATATTGTGTGTGCGTGCATGGATGTGTGTGTGTGTGTGTGTGTATGTGAGCACATGTGTGTGTTTCATTCAATTCTCAGTGTTAAGCGAGGCACCTCTAACACACCTGCAGCTGACACCTAACCAAGTAGCCACCCTCCAGTTCAATGCTGTCACTCTCTACACAGTGAGAGAGTCAGTGGGAGAGAGGGAAAGAGATATGGATAGATGGAGAAAAAGAAAGAAAGCTGGTGGGGAGGGTGGGGGGGGGGCACTCTGCTCCTTCAGCAGCAGCAGGGGGAATCAAGTCCAGGCTAATACCACAGCGACCGTGAGAGAGACGTGAGGGACGAATAAGCGACGTGAGGCAGGCGATCCAAACAGTAATCGGACCTCTGTAATTGCATTTCTTTAGCTGCCGGGCTATTATGCCCAATGGGCTGTAAGACATTGCATTGCGCGAGTGACTGCCCCGCTCCACTCAGCGGCCCTCGATTCCATCTGCGTGCGCCGGGCCGCGAGCTTCTGCACAGGCCTGGCGGAAATTGATAAGCCTGTTTGAGAATTCACATCAGGTGCTTAATGGAGTAATGACCGTCAGCTGGAGGGTGGCGGTGAGGTCGACTGGTCGGCACACTGCTGCCTCTTAATTCAGTTTCGCGTACTTCGCGAGTCAGTAGCGACAGATCGGCTAAGCCAAACATTGCACAGTATGTATACATTGTACATCATCTAACACACGCGTTAATTTAACCGATGTCATGCGCGGCGTGTCTTCAGAATGGAATTGCATTAGCGCGGCTGTGGGTTTTTTCCTCACTCGGAGCAGCAAGTGGCTATATCGCGTGTGCTGAGCCCGCTTAACGCTGATTGATGTTATTTGCGCTCAATGCCATTATCATTATGAAGCCAAATTAGTCTGATGAACCGACTCCCTGTAAAAAAAATTAAAACTCCAGCCCTGTGATATTAACACCGGGCTGACAAAGTGTTTTAGCATTCTCCTAATGCCGTATGCAGGAGCTGCTTGAAAAGCAGCCCTCAGCATATTTTGCACACTGTGTTGGAGGAGCGGACAGAGGGCTGCTGGTTTTTTTGGATCTGGTTCTGGTTGGCTTTATTTTTGCTCGGAGCCAGCGCACTGACCCATGTCTCCCAGCCATCTGTCTGTGGCCGCACCGTCCGCCTTTCAGATGGTGTCGTGACAGCGACAGATCCGGCGTAATCCAACCGATACCCCTCATCACAGCATTGTGTTGTGTATTTTGTTTGGCCAGATTTAGGCCGCGTCGAATGACCCAAAAAGGCACAAAGTTTTGCTTCAGCGGTTCTCTTCCTGTTATCATTTAACATTTGCATGCAAGAGCTGCACAATCGTTCCATGCTGTCTGTTCAAAGAGGATAAGCATTTGGACATTAGACCCTGGGAAAGCAGTCGACTGGACAAAGCGCACACCGATGGTCGATGGTCCAACGGTATTGGAGAACACTTGCAGTTTACATCCAGCCAAACACTTTCCCCGGGTTTATGTGTTTCTGAGAACGGCTCTCTTCAAATTCAGGTTGAGTCTGAGCTCAGCAGTCTGGGTGTCCCCCTCTGTGGCGCTGACAGCCACGTGCTGCCGTGACAACAACACACACACGGGGGGGGGTGGGGGGCGACCTCACCTCATCAGCTGAGCACCAAATTCCGCAGCTCCGCAAAAGAATTCCAAACATTTCCATGGCAATAAAAGACCTATTCAAAACAAAGCAGCGATGGCACGCGCCACAGTCTCACGGGAGGTCATAAGCCTCTTTTTTGCCACGTAGTACAAGTGAATAAAAAAAATAACTGGACAATGAAGGGAAAGATTAAGAGCGTACTGCAATCTAAGTGGCCGCCAAATCTGACTGCACTCGACAGACCTACTGTGCGACCTGCGACATCTTTTTGCTCCCACTTAAGACCATTTTAGCAATGGCTTATTATTACGGCTCTTATTTGGGGTCAGCTTTTCACTTAGGGGTTAAGTGATTGCCTCTTATGTCAGTTTTGTTGGATGCAAACTAAAGAGAGAGGACATCATTCTGTCAGCTGCAGCAGAGGCCAAAAGCAGAGAGCAGTCAACATGAGGGGATTTCCTCCATTATAACCATGTACTGGATATTCACAGCAGCTCTGCTACCCTGCAAGCACAGAGCACATTTAACAGGATTTAAATATGATAGCTGCGCCCTGCATTTCATGTTGGAAAACAATTTTCCGTGAAGGTTGTTGGAAAATAGGCTTTTCGGTGGAAAAGGCTATTAAAACGATTATTATGATTATGATCGCGGGTCAGGCTGAGGTCGTGGTGGGCAGCTTTATGGCTGCTTTTGCTTGACAGACATAAAACGATTTAACAACCATGGAGCTGAAGACTCTCCTTACTAATCAGTTGCACGTAAGGCTCTGTTTTCTTGAAGTAGGACTCGACTGCAATTTGTGTCTCACTGTCAGTTGTGTCTCATCTCTACAATAGCAGATGCTGACTGCAGAGCTGTGATTGTTTTGTTTCCTTATTAAGTGGCAAAATGAGCGATGTTAAAATTCTTTCTCAGTTTTGTGACCAGCTCCATGGCAAAGAAAGTCTCACGCAAAGCCCTGAAAGTGTTCCGCGTTCGCAACATTTCACAACAGAGTGAGGAGGCTAAAGCTAGCTCACTTTGCCTGCTGGGGACTGGCAGCAGAGAACAACAACACCAAAGGAATCACTGCATTTCAGCTTAACCCCCCATAAAATACAAATGGATTAACTGCTTCACAACAGCCACCTCAACATGCCCCGAGGGCTCATACCAAGATAATGTAGAACACTGACTCAGTCCAGGGACCCAGAAGTTGGCCATCCTTAACTTCCTACTTCCCTGGGAGGGAATGTAGCAACACCTCACATTGGAAATCGGTAAACCAATGAGAGGGTTCTCCAGAGACAATTTAGCGCACTTCATTTGCAAGCTAAACAAAATATAAGGCATGGAAAAATATGGATATAAGATTGCTTTGAGGTTGAGAACTCCTTTGAGGTCATATATCAGTATAATATTGCCTCTGATAATCCGTTCTGTTATTACTTTCCAATTCCGTAAAAAGACTGCAGTACTGAGAGGATCGCAGTTACATCGCAAGTTACAAAATCAAAAGAGATCATGGTATCCAGCCTAAAATGGTACTACTGGCAGAAAGTTTAAGGATATAAAACAGAAAAAGTAAGGAAATACCACATTAGTAATTAGTAAAATAGTAATAAGAATATCCAATCTAAATTGCACATGCATGGTAATGACATATCCAATTCTGAGCAGTCTGCTCTAGACATTTTCTGCTGAAAATCATCAGTAAGAGTACAAATGCGCTCTAATAATAGGGACAACATAGCTTCTGTAATAAATGTGTGGGTGAGTGAGTGCTAGTTTATGTCACTGTAATTTGGATGTGAGAGAGTATGACTGTTATTGTGTGTGGTGCAGGTGGGTAGGTTTACTTTATGCGTATGTGTGTGTGTGTGTGTGCGTGTGGGTATGTTCGGTATGTGTTTATATGTTTGTTAAAGGATGCACATGTGTGTGTGTGGGGTGGGGGGGTTAGGTGTTTGTGTGAGTATAAGTGAGTTCAGTCTAGGTGTGAGTGTTGGCATGTTAGAATGCTTATGCTGTAGGTGTGCGTATGAGTGAGTGCACACGTCCTCCAAACCTTGTCCTACAGTCCCATTTGGCAATACTGACAAAGGATTTCAGACCTGACACCCTTGATCGCTGAAATTATTACAGTCATAACAACTCTATGGAATAAAATATCATTCTTGCTCCACTGACAGTATTGGCGCACCAAGGCGTGCCAGTTCCTCCCTCATTGACACTGCGCAATGCGGAATGGCTCTGCGTGTTAATTTGTTCAGACGGGCGGGATGTTCCTCCATATTGTAGGGTGGGAGGGGGAGTGACTGGTAAAAAGGACCAAGCTATCCATTCTAATCAGCTGAGGCTCTGTGACAATGGCTGTCCACATAGATTAGTCTGGCTGTCCTACACGCCACACGACACTGTCACAACAAGTATGAATCCTCATCACTTATCATGAGTCAGATCACACGCACTGGGTGAGAGGCCCCAAGGGATCACTGGAAACCTCCACGCCCCCCTCCAAATTTTTGCATTCTTAAGAAATCCATCCCCTCCATTCATGTAGCGCCGGGGCTACAGAATCTGAGAAGGTTAAGCTATCATCTTCAGCGCAGCACATCCGCGGGGAGTTTATTTCACGCAGAACACACCACGGAGGACGCTTGGTCAGCACAGAGGGCTCACATGAGCCCCTCGGAACTCTGGGAATGCATGCCTTCCTCACAGCAACCCAGGAGCAGCAGGAGACCTACAGAGAGGTAACCTCGGAGACCAGGGGTCAACAGGGTTCGCAAGACTTGCTCCTCATGCAGAACAGCCTGAGGATAGGCAGTGCGCTATCACATGGCAAACCAGGTGGCCAGTAAAACCCTGCACTGCAGTTTCACTGTTAGGGCCTCCTGACATATGCACTGACAGATCCCTGCCCTGTTGACACAACAGCTGTGCTAACTCTTCTTTAAAATAAGACTGTAATGACCATTACAAAAATGTTCCAACATTTTACATCAGTTCCCACCGATTGATGATATCTGTTAAATAATGCCTATTGATACCATGAATTCAAAGTCACTGATAAGCCTTCCAGGCTAATTATCAGTTAAGTGGTCAGTATTGCCCTGACAGAGGAAACCTGCCACTTCCGAGTCAGCAACAGCTCATCAAATGCAGCGTGAGACACTTGGCGTCCCGGCTAAACCTCGCGCTTGATCGCTGAGCAACAGCTGCTGCAGCTGCAATATCAGCAAGTGCCATGTCGTGCAATCACAGGATATGCGTGACATAATATGGTAGTGTTATAAGTCTTACGTACATTCACAACCGTGACAAGGCGTTCATATCGTATATCATGCAAAGGCGGATGTTTAAAATAACGGAGAATCATTGAGGCTAGTCCCAAAACTCACGACAGAGTCAGTATTATTGGGATTGTTGAGGACATACAAAATATGTCAGAATGGCCAAACGTTCAGGGAAAAGTCCATGTAACGGAAGGCCAAGAGGTGAGAGAATGTAACTACTAGTGAAAACAAATCTAAAGGCAATTATGCTCTCTAAAATTGAAACACGTTATCTTTACAACCGAGCTACACAGAAATATGCAGGGTAATATAGTTCACATTGTACACAGCGTAGTGTAAATTTCTTGCGTTTGACATTTGTTGTCTTACGTGCCCAACGACGCTGGTGCTACAGAGCAGCACATACTAGCCCAAATGCAAAGACCAACTTTCTGTGCACAATTCACACACACACACACACGGGCTTATGTGCATACATTCTTTTACACTAACAGGAGGGGGGAAACACAGCACCTAAATCCAATCCCAGCATCGCGAGGCGACATTCAGACAAAGAGCTAGGCAAGGTGAGGCAGAGAAATAGTAGACACAGAAGCGCAGGTGAAACACACGATACACTCTTTTATTGTGTGAAGCTCAAATCTATCTTAATTTTTACCAAACACAAACACGTTTCCGTTACATTTTGCGAAACACCATCACGTCATCCTATCCTCTTTAGAAGCAGGTGTGGAATATCTGTTTGAATTAAACCGTTACTGTACTAACACGGGATGCCTAGCGTGGCAGCTACAACATCCGAAAGGGAAGCTCTCGAGGAGTTCGGTGCCCTCTCAATCTGCATCATTCTCTCGCTTATCAGGCTATTGTACAGTATTATATCGCCCCTTTATCCGCACCCTTTGTCGTATTTGTCATCAGCCGGGGTAATGAGAAGAGAAGGGCGCAGAGAAAATTTTACTTACCACTTGTGCTCATGATGTTAATATGCTCATCCAAGAAGGCGAGTGCCTGGAGAAATACGATCCTTTCGAAACGTATTGTAATTCGCACAACAAAAACTTCAGATATTTTCTTTTTTATTCTAATTTCCTTATATGAAATTAAAAAAAAAAAAATAATTACATGGCATTAAATATTAGATTATTTCACGGGAGAAAACGTTGTGTGAGGGAAAACAGCTATCGGATATTTATACCGGTGTATATATTCCGCTGTAGAATAACGTGAATAACGCGGCTGCAGGAGACGGACAAGGTGAAGGGACCTGAAACGGGATCGGAAAACTGGGGTGTTCCCTGCCCGAAGAAGCCGATTACAACAACGCTCTTGTTTTGACAGCGCCGGTCGAGGATTGGGCGAAATCCGGATCCGCAAAAGGAGGCGCAAATGTTGCTCAGTCACATTCCATCTCTACTTGATATTTCGTCCCTGCTGGGTCAGAAACGGCCGAATAATGTCTACCGATAAGGCGCTGTCAGTACTCTCCCGGGCGCGAACCTTTAACACTGGTGCGAAAAGCGCTCTAGCCCATCTTCGGCTGAGCGACGTCAGAGGCTCAGAGGCATGCGAGCGCCGAATAGCGTCTAAGCGCTTATCGCTTTTTTCCCCTACCGTCGCGCTAATCGACAGGTGTAGCGGTTTGTCTTTGTTCATGTTCGAGAAAACAAAAACGGTTTGAACATCACCAAGAACAGAGACACATCTTCATCTTGTCGAAAGTTTGTTTTAAAAATGACTTAAAAATTGGGTAGCTGTCTTAAAAATTTCTTCATTTATATTATTATATGATTATGAATATTAGAATCATTATGGTGATGCCTAACAACAGACTTAAAAGAATACTACTACTACTACTACTGCTACTACTAATAATAATAATAACGTTAATAACGACAATGCTAAATGCAACACCATTATTGTTGTTGTTATTATTATTATTATTATTATTATTATGTGGTTGGTTGGTTGGAGATTAAAGCGACATTAAGAGTTCACAAAAGGACGACTAACGGATGACTTAGTCCCTTCAACATTTACCATCAATGAAATGGTATATGACGGCATCTAGTGGTTACATAAAATATCGCATCTGTGTGCGACACAGGCCCTAGTCACACGCAAATATAACTCCCCCTTTCCTTGGGTCAAGAGTCCTTAAGGTATTATGCAAAACACTGAACACAAACTCAAGAACAAATACAAGGAAAAAATACACCCAGATATATGAATTATGTTTTAATGGACACCAAAATCCAGTGCAGATACATGAAATGATGTCACCTGTTGCAACTTTCATGTGTAACTTTCCACATATGTTGTATAACATATAATAAAAAAATGAAACAAAAAAAAAAACACTCCTGCATTATATATCCATGAAACTGTAAATGTAAAAGCGGAAAAAACTGACAGATTTTGGAATCTGAAAAATAAATCTGGTAGGCCTATTCATTGGCATAGATAACTTTTCCAGAAGGGATTTGGGCTTTTTTTTTGGTCTCTGCAGATCCTGACTGCCGCCTCTGATCTGGGAACAGGGGACCGCGATGATTACTCCCCTGAGGAAACAGCGGCTCGCCCGTGAAGGACGCAGGACAATGGGGGGATGTGTGCGGCGCCCCGGTTGGCCTGCTGGCTGCAGGGGCAATGAGCGTGGCTCTCGGCCCAGTGTGAGGAGTTCAGCGAGCGGGATGTTATTGTGGGCGAAGGTCCGCGTCGGCCCCCGCGTCGGCCCTGCCACGGCAAGTCAGTGGCGCGCGCGTGACGGTGGTGGAAACACATGTGGCGGTGACTTGCTGTAAGTGTCTTGACATGACAAGTACACAGCGGGTGTGGAGTTTCTGATGTGCATCCACTGGTACACTCTCAGAGCTGAGTGTAAGGCAACAAAACTACACCTGTACGATTCATGCAGTCACGTCAATCAAGTGCGCGTTTGAAGAGACCCAATCGCATTCAGTCTTAAAGGCACAGAGAGGGCAGATTTGTTTATGGTGGCCGTTTTATTCAGCAGTAACTGACTTGCTGTTTACTCTTTGCAGAATCCTTATCTTGCCGTGCCTGGGTTGATCGGGGTCTGCTGGCTGAAGTTCATCGGTGACACCGGCGGTAGCATTTTTATGCTCCGGGATGCTCCAAACTGCCTTCCTGAGAGACGAGAGACGGATCGCGCAGAACAATTGCGGCGCGGTCCATGAGAAGGACAAGAGTGAATAACAGGAAGCGCGTCTTCCTGAGGGCGCGAGGGCGCCATCCACTGGAACTCACATAAGGTGCTTCTGGGAAAGATCGCTATCTCTCCCCCGAATCCACTGAAACAAACATCCCTGCTGTGTTTTCGTCTGACACCCTGATCTGTTGACTGTGACATCATACTTCCATGACATCTGAAAGAGTGTGCCGGCTCCAACGGCTGCCTCAAGGACAGAGAGCTGGATTGAACAAGCCCTACCTCGCTCTAAAGAACCAAAGCTGGATTCACAGTTCAATATGATCCTTTCCCCCCTTCTGTGTAGAGGAAACAGCCCTTTTCCCTTTTTCAGATACTCTCCAAGGACAGCAGCCCTAACAGTAATACCCCAAATTCATTGTAATAATAAGAAAAGGGAAAACACGCAGCAGTAATTTTATTCTGGTGTTCAGTGAGTCTTTTCTGTGTCCTCACACACATTCACACAGAAGCATGTCAGCATTGTACAAGCGGCATTCCACGTTAATTCTTTGCCCATTGTCCGGTTGTGCAGCTGGGGCCCTTTCTCTCTACAGCTGCCAGTGATGAGCAGATAGCCCTTCCCATTGAAGGTATCTGTCAGTAATTAGTCCAGCAGTGTTGCTATCTGCCATGTCAGGGCCAGGCGGGATTGTTTACCGAACAACCGATTAGATGGTCACATGCTCCGGTCTCGCTGATATCTCTGCTCAGAGTGACTTTTGTAATGGCTCACCGAGGGTGGCGGAATACGCGATCTGTTCTTGGGTTTATATTTAACCGGCAGGAAAAGGCAAGCGAGCACTGTTCTGCCAGGAAGGACTTTGAATTATCCTCACAGAGATAGAAATGACATGTGGTGACAATGGCATGGAAGTGAGGAGAGACCCCCAAGCGAAGGTTAGTGGCTCTATCTTTGCTTTTAGAGCAGACAGAAAAAGGGCAAGGGAAGAAGAATTTTTGCTTGCTGGGAAATGGGTGTGGGATATATAGATTTGAGTGAAGGAAACTCTTTGTATGAATGACTGGTATGTTGACACTGCAAGTTCTCTGCCTCAGTAAAGACCTGGATAAATCTGTGGAATGCGTGCGGATGCTTAATGGGGGGTGCAGTGTGGCTTTGCCGTGAAGTTAATCAGGTCGTGTGTGTTTTGTTTGGGAGTGCGAACTTGCCCAACCTGATTCACAGCCTCTGTGCTGCATCTGTATTTAAGGAAATAGCTAACATTCCTTTGCCTTCAATCTATTTACGGAAGCAAAAAATGAAATAGCCTACCTATTCCTGGAAACATAGAATGCAAAATGCAAACTCTCATTGATAGTTTACGGAATTTTTCAAATGATTGCTACATATTAGATCATTTCCAGATTGACTGAAATGTTACTAGAACTGTAAAAAAACTTTTACCTCAAGCACCCCTTTCCAAGACCTCTGCTCGCCCCTTGACCTCTCTGGGTGCCCCAGTGGAGTACTGTTGACCTGACACGCTGTGCCAGCCCACGTCGGTGGGGGCCGGCTGAGGGAGAGCGGGGTGCGGGAGGGAGCAGTTTGGAGACATTCCTACAGCATGGACGACAGGGGTGGAGTTTAACCACTTCCTCAGTGCTCCGCTCCGCTTGATCCACAGCCGGGACACCCAGAGACGGGGAGGGCGTCTTTCACAGACGCTCGAGTGTGCACAGTCTCACTCTCCCTCTTACACACACACACACGTACACGCACACACACACACACAGTCAGGAGAGCATGAGCGGCGCTTTAATTCTGCCCGAGCGGGACGTCTCCCTCCCCATGCCGGCACAGAGCTGATGACCAGATGAGGAACACACCGGAGAACAGAGGTACGCTCCTGCTTCTGCTGCCGTTTGCCTGGGACGAGACGAGAGGGGTAGAGAAAGAGAGAGAGAGGGATAGAGGGTTTGTGCACGTGTGTGTGTGTGTATGTTGGAGTTTGTTCGTCTCTCAAATTTTTATGATTGCAAAGTGGAAGGGTAGGCATTCAGTCTGCGCAAGGGACTGTTGACTTTCTATTTTCACACATGAGCGAGAGTGCTAGCAGTACAGAGAACAGATTGCAAGAGTCTCTCTATTTCTCTTGCTCTGACACACACACACACACACACACACACACACACAATCCAAGGAAATGAAACTGCAAGATATTCATGCCTGCTTTGGAGATATTCCAGATTCATTTATTCTGTGTCATAGTCTGTTTAATTCTCAGTACTGTGCGGGTAAGCTTGTAGCTCTGATGTTGTACTCGGAAAAACTCCACAAGGGGCCATTCTAAACTTAGAGCCCATACTTACAGCTCAAGTTACCAGCGGCCCTGTCCCACTCATTGATAGCCTCACACTTTCAAAGTGAAGCGGTGCCAGTGTGCTGGGACAAATCGCACCCCGGGTAAATTTTGGCAGAACAACTTAAAAAGTTGCATCCTGAGTGAAGTCAGTGTTCTGTCCAGTAACATTAGAGGGCATTCTATATTTAGACATATTCAAATTTCTGCTCCTCTATCAATAATTGATTGTGTTTGAAAGCATTTAAATTTGAAGAAACTCTGACTCAATTTGTTCACATTAAATTCACATTTACCTCTTTATGTACGCTCCAGTAGTCACGACTGGGTACAAAAGGGCCACTTTGTCGGTGACCTTTCAGAATGTGACAGGGGTCAGAAATGACTACTCAATTGACAAGGAAAAGGTCTGTGCGCTGTCAGAATGACGCGGTCTCCGCAGCACTTGTGAAGTTCTGAAGACGTGCTTTGACACAAAAAGTGTCTTCAAGCTGTTTACAGCTGCACAGACTCACATGATGTGTTCAGATTCAATTATGAACAGGCTGATTTGCTCCTGACGTAAACAAGCTGGAAAAGTGGAAAAGGTTTGCCCCATGCATTCAGTGCGGCCCCTGTCACGGTGAGGCCAGGGGCTGAAACGAGGGTCAGGACCTGTCTTCACAGGAGAACCTCCTGGTGGGATCAAAAGAGCATGGCTGACCGTGCCTCCCCCCTGACATTGAGCTCACAAACTCAGGCTGCTCTGGGATCGATTGGTTTGGGCTGCGAGGCTGACCAGAATGTATAGGCTGTGGGGTAGTGTGGGGGCAAGCTCAGACATCAGCGTAGTGTGTGTGTGTGTGTGTGCGTTTGGGGGGGGGCAGGTAGGTTAAAACAAAGCATAGCAGACAGGCTTTTTGTGGGGATCATACTTGACTCTTCCCTCTCAAACAGCCAAAGAACCATACATGAATATACATGCATTGCACATCTAGAGATGAATATCTATTTGTAACTATTTAGAGTTTAGCAATAACATGACAACATATAGCCTTTGCCTTTGGTTTCACTTTCTCTGGTTATTTGTTTCAGATGAATGGTAGAACGTAAAGAAAGAATAAAAATGTGAAAACTTTTGAGCTACAACTCAGTGATGTCACGTCATTGCGCATCAGTTGTAGCTGGTGTGGGCAATCCTGGTTTTGGATCACTGGAAATCATTCAGGCTTTTGCTTCAATCTCAACCTCTAATAGTTACGCTAATATCAGTCAGGTGAATATGCACCCTCCATTCAGAGACATCAAAAATTCTGCAGGATTGTAGTACTTTCAAGAGCAGGGTTGCCTGCCTTTGAGCTAAACTGCGTTTAATGACACTCGCAGCTCATGAGAGGGTTTTCAGCTTTCAGCTGCGGGGCAAGCGCTGTGTCTCAGGAGAGTCGTGCCATTGCAGTTAAACTCTGACAGGCAAAGTTCAGTCTCCTTCCCAGATGCTGTCGGAAGGTGTGCGTGTGTTGTGACTGTGTGCAGATAAATAATTCATCCTGCCTGTCTGCGCCCAGCCGGGGCATCAGGGGGGCTTCCATTCTTGCTGCTGATGCACTCTGGACTGTTTCAGCACGAAGAGACCTAAGAAAATCACTCTTACCTAATGGGCATAATGTTGCTTGAGCACCAGGCTAATAGACTATTGTCTTACATCTTCCGAGCCATTGCTTTCCGTCTTTGCAATATAAACAATAACTGTGGGGAAGTGGGGTGGGGGTGGGGAGGGGGGGTGTGGAGGGATATGAGTAGTCTGATCCATTTACACGACACGCTTTCATACACACACACACTCACACTCACACACACACACACACACTTACAGAAATGCTCAAACATAAACACACGCAGTCAAAATCCAACGTTTAAGACTTCTTAGCTCTCAGGAGAAGATCAATCTGGCTGGCACAAAGTGCCAGCAGAGGAGGACAAAGAGCCAGCCGTCTGCTCTCGGCTCTCGGCTCTCGGCGTTATGAGCCTCTTCCGCTGTTCTCTCCGTCTGCGTCCCGGCAACAGCGCCCAGGCTGGAATCCTCTCCCTCCCCCGAGCCCGCACAAAGCCACAGTCTGTGCGAGCGTCAGCTGCGGCATGTTCCAAACCTGAGGCTCCAGTGAGGGCTCCACAGCGCCCCCTGGAATCTGCGGGGGTAGACGTCGAGCGCTGCTCAAGTTCATCCCGCGAACGTCTGCGGAGAAAGCTGTGTCAAAATAATAAAGGTTGCGCAATAAGGGTGAGAGCATCAGCATCGGGCTGCAAGTTCAGCCTTCTGGCTGGCATGGCTGCCCCCGGAACCTTCCCATGTGGGAGATACCAAAGAGCCTTGCTTAATATTTCACTATGTGACAGAAGTCTAGGTGGGGCTCAGTGGCATTATTGCAAGCAGCAACAGAGCATGCTTCACAACTGTACCACAGAAATGAAATCATGGTAATGTCAACTGAATCTGGCCATCGATATCAGTCTGGGTGACAGAGCGGAACAGACTGGAGCATACACATTTTTCAGAATGTTTATCAGTGCGAGCAATGCAACCGCGAACGTGAGGTCTGGCTCACAGGGGCCCCCTGGCACACGGGGGCACCGAGCGACCCACACAAGCATGCCAACAGCACAGTGCAGCACAGAGCGCTTTGTGCATTGAGAGCCTGGGGAGAGCGAGAGAGAGGAGAGAGGAGAGAGGGAGAGAGAGACAGACAGAGGGAGAGAGAGAGAGAGAGAGGGAGAGGGAGAGAACCACAGCTACTTGCGAGCTGCATCGCAGTTCGTCTGCAAAAGCGCAGCTGATCCCCGGGACACGAGACTGCACGCAGGGGCGCCGATCCCGGTGCCCCGCCGGAAACGGACCCCGCATGGCGCTGTGCTGCTCAGGACCGTCTCTGAGAAACTGCTTCTTGTTTTCAGGTTCGTCCCCGCCCCGGTTCTCATGCCTTTTGCCATGAGAAGGAAGAGTAACTTGTGCAGACAAACATCTGTGTATTTCCGTGCAGTATGGGTAATGCATTAACTAATGAAGGTAATGGGCATGACCGGGTCTTTGCATGGAACGCTGTGTGTGCCGCTCAGTGGTGTTGTCACTAACTCCGCAGCATGCTGTCGGGAATATTAAGTTAGCTGTATTTTTCCCCCCATGTATGCGTCAACGCTTTGTGTCTCTCCGTCTTGTTTTGAAAGGCAGCGACTGGTAAACAGTCTGTTGAGTCATGTTTTGGCTGGACTGGGGGGTCCCTTTAGCGAAGGGTGTCAAGTCGGGATGTTGACAGTTAAATCCTCCCTGGTGTTTTTGCAGCCAGACAAATGATGGTGCAAGTGGCATCTAGCCTCCTAAGCAAACCCTCTCAGACCAGTGTTGTTGCCTTCGAGACCACTTCACCAAGGGTACATGTGCTGTCGTGTGTGCATCCGTGTCGGTGCCTGCCAGGCCATCGCCATGTCTGAGGCTGCTGCTCGTGGAAAGTTGCCTGTTGGTGGAGTTGTTTACTGTGCAGTGTTGCCGTGCATCTTTGTGTCACTGTGCCCCTGACCCTCGCTTAGCCATCACACAACCATTCAGCAAACGTACTACACTGTAAACCTGCTTTCCTCTTCACAGACATATCGCCTGCCGAGCTAGATGCCCTATGGAGGGAGCCACCGTACACCCTGGCTGGAGCCAATGAGCTCTTCCCAGGAAATGACATCATGACTACAGGTAAGATCATGATATGTCAAAGTTATCTTTTTGCTTCTCAGTATAGTCTTTCAATAGTGATGTGGGCAAACAGATGTGTTTTAATGCGCTGGTAACACCATAAGTTGATAAGCGCTCAAACAGTGAACAAATGGTTTATGGTAAGAAACGTGAAATGAGAGAGTTTATTTATTGTCTGGAAATGAGGCAATTGCTCTTGTTTTAACAAAGACTTTCTGTTCCAAAGTCTGTGTGACCAGTCTACAAAATGAGGAAGCATCGGGGACATCCTCTCCTTACAATGCACAATCTGGGAAAGCCGTTATCATTGTAAAGCAAGGAAATTCGACCATTCTCAGCATCTGCTACCATAGATATTTATAGACACTACATAGTCTCCAGATCCTGTTTACACAAAGCAGTAGGAAACTGCACACTCATTAATATAATTCTCATGTAATCACTGATATGAACAAAACACCATATAGAGCATTAGAAATAATGCTAGCATGACTATTTCAACAGGGCTCATTTATTTTAGTTAACGGAATGAGGACCTCTCAAATGCAAACCTCTCTCCTCATCCAAAAAAGCAAGGGTGTGTTGAAGCACTGTTTTACATCCCAGTGTGTGAGAAATGCAAGAGCACAATGGGCGCTATAGAAACAGTGAATAACAGCAGTGTCATTCATGTATTTAATTAAAGGTCTGAATTTTTTACTTCCTGTTTGCATATTTTGGGATCTCTTTGTGTAACCAGTTTCAGACTGGAGATAGCAATGGCCATGGGAGGAATGTAAAGCAATGAAAATGAGACGTCAGTGTATTTGTTTTGACAATACTTTAAATAGACTGCATTTGAATTTTAACCACTGAAAGCATTTACACTCACAGTGCTTTGGCTATCACCAAACAAAGTTTTCGGTCACGTGGGTGTCTGGTTGATGCGTGTCCTTGTTTTTTGGGGCAGGCGAGGAGGACCCCGCACCAGAGCAGGAAGTGGAGCCAGACCCGGACTCCGGCAGTTACTGGAGAGAGAAGGAGGCGTTCAGCAGGGGGAGCACTGTATCTCTGGCGGTGGGGGAGAGGTTCTCGTCAGGTGAGCGCCAACCGCCACCTCGGGGGCGTCCCGCGTCACGCTCATGCGAGCGGAATCGCTAACACTCAGTCACAGTGTACACACAGCCATCAGCAGCCACACTCAGTCAAACCAAAGTCGTCGTCAAAGCCAATTACTCCGCCTGCGTCTCGCTCTCACTCATTTTCTCACCATTGCAGGTCCATGAGTTTCCAATTACGACAGTCACTCATCTTTAATCACATCTTTAATCTTTTCTCCAAGTGCTTTCCCAAATATATCGCCTTGCCCTGTCTGATGAATGGTCCACATGCTCTCACTTTGGGGCTCTGCGACTTTGATGACAGTGGGAGCGCAGCTTCATTATCAATTACACAGCGGTTCCTTTTAATCCCGCAATCTGGTGTTGTTTGACCCACAGCGGGTCAGCGGCGAAACATCTTGAAACTCATATTTAATATTTTAGCGGCAATCAAGCGTTCCCAGCTGTTCCTTGCTCCGGCAGCCGCAGAATCTCACAGAGCGCGGGGTGCCATGAGACGAGCTCTCAGTCCATCCATCTGTTCTTCCTCAGAGTAATAACCCCATTACAGCAATGTGAAGCATTCAGCAGGCCCACCCCCCCCCCCCACCACCACCACCACCCCTCCACCGATTTCCATGTACAGTTTTACCATATACAGTTCCATTAAATGCACTTGAAAAGCTGGAATGCGGGATGACCTCCCTTGACTTCTCTTTGTATGTTGTACTATACTTGCCAATGTCTGTCCTCCATACACCAAAAGGGCCACTGCTTTACTGTTTTTACAAAATTCCCCAATTCCATTCATTACTCTGCAAAAGTATGGTCCCAACACCATGCTACTGTTTATCTTCCGTATAGAGCACTTTGGACCAATTTTAATCTCAGTTATATTAATCAGTTATATTTTCACCTACACAGTACATAATGTTTTTGTCATACACCTGGACTCAAACACATGTTTCCTGATGCGCAGATGTGCTGCTGGTGTTCAGCGGGAGGCGGCGGTCCAGCGCAGAGCCGGACAGTGACCTGCAGGAGGCGCTACGCACACGACTGAGGGTGGTGGAGAGCAACAGCCAAGATGTCATTCAGCTCTTCAAGGTCAGTTGGGTGCATTGGGACGGCGGAGGGAGCGGAGCGAGGGAGGGATTTGTGCTCCGCCCCGAACTCATCTTCACTTCATCCAACGACCTTTCTAATCTAATCTAATCTAATTTAAAGATGTATACTCGTGTGCAAAACAGGAACACACAGAGACAAGACTCGGCAATAACAGCTGAGCTTTGAGTTTTGTTCGAGTGCTCGGGGTACTTGCTGACACTGACGATCCCGCTATCCCATCTCTCGCTGTTTAGGACCTGTCTGCGCGTCTGTTGTCAGTGCACGCTGAGAAGGACTGCTTCGTCATCACGTTCAAGACAGTCGAGGAGATCTGGAAGTTCTCCACCTACCTGGCTTTAGGTAGGGCAGGGATCGTGCTGGAGTGCAATAGGGGTGGGCGGGGGTGCAGCCCTCTGGAAGTGTGCGGCTGGTTTTGGTAACTCTTGGTTTGTCAATGTGTGATGAAGGCAATGATATGGCAATGCTGCGCTTTCACCAGGTTATGTGGCACGGTGCCTGGAGAACTTCCTCTGTGACCAGGCCTTCTGGCTGGACTCGGCCCGTCTGAGTGATGTGGAGATATGTGTGACGGTGGATGAAGAGCACCTGGCCACGCTCTACCTGGGGCTCCTCCTGCAGGAAGGCAAGAACTCTACCTAGACAGTATGGGTGTGAGGCTTCACAAACTCCCCAATGTGTGGCTCATATGACTCAGTGATTGACAGCACATGACAGTTCCAACAATTACGAGGTTCACTGAGCCACACTCTCCCAACACTCACTCTAACCTCTCTGTCTGACCCCTGAGCTCAGCTCATAGCATAGAGAACACAGACAATGGTCCTGTGAAATAGCAGCCGGAGATAGGGTTAGGCAACTGAACTGGCAACCAGAGTCAGTGGCTTACACCCTTGGACAAAGTACTTAACCTTAAGTGCTTTGGTGAATATCCAGCTCTATAAAAGTTTAATATGGCAGATGTATGCTATGTAAGTCATTCTGGAAGAGGACGCCTGCTAAGTAAACACTAAAATGCACATGGGCTGAATCCTTTTTCAGTTACGCTTTCAGTTTGTAAACATCATGCTTCAGATAGTCTGCATTCTCTACATCTTATCTTTACAGTAAACCCCATAATAATTTCCTTGTTATAAAAGGCAGGGCTCATGCACTGAAACATATTTGTAAGGTGTTATACTATGGGAGAACTGCTGCATGTGTGTATGCGTTTTGCTGTAGGGCAGGATAACTCGAACTGGAACAAACTGGACGCACCCGTTCCAGGCTAGCAATGGACTGAACGATGTTCAAAGCTATCAACCCATGGCTGACATCCTTCAGAGGCAGTTGTGGTTTTTTCCGCCAACAGTAGCACTCCTCCAAGTTGCCATGCCAGACATATTTCTCATTTGTAATGTAAAGACACCTGCTGGCTTGTTTCCATCGGCCACATGTAAGTTGATAGCCTAAGCAGACACAACTCTATTAAAAACAACCTCTGTTTCCTTACATTGTCTTGAGGTGCAGTTTACTATGGGAGGTTGACAGATGTCTAGCTCTTTTACATCCTACATTCCTCATGGTGGTAACCAACCACCAATTAGTGCTACTGGTAGCCAGTTAGCTGAAACACTAGCTCCTGGGGGCTGTATCACAGAGCTGACTTAAGTAATTTATGTTTAGTATAAGTTATATAAAAGACTTCATTTGGCCCTACAATCCAAGTCAGGCTTGTTCCATTACATTATGGGCATTTAGCAGATGCTCTCATCCACAGCGACTTACATTGGGTAAAGTTTTTTATATATTACCATTTATGCAGCTGGATATTTACTAAGGCAATTTCGGGTTAAATGCCTTGCCTAAGGGTACAACAGCAGTGCTCCAGTGGGGAATCAAATCAGCAACCTTTCCTGCTCCTTACCACTATGCTACACTGCCACCCTGTTCCTTTCAAAGCACCCGTGTAAGAAGTCTCCACACTGCTGCCTGAAAACATCGTGGATGGAACATCAAGCCCTTTTGGTGACTTTGCTCCTTTTGTGTTCAGGGTCCTTCTTTGCAAAGGCTCTGTCCAACAGTGAGCCCTCAGAGGATGAGGACCTGGCGTACAGGAAGAACGACCTGGTCATGGTGAGGGACATTGGGCAGGACACCATGTGGGAGGGCACGCTGCTGGCTACTGGTCAGCATGGCCTGGTGCCAGTGCACTCCATGCAGCCCCTGCCCTACCCTTTCTACCAGTGAGTAACTAAAGCAGCTTGTAGTGTTTTCACAGCCACTATTACTAATCATAGTCTTTAATGTATTATTTTGGGAATTGACCTATGCAGTAGGTCCATATACTGTACATTGAAATGAAAAATTGCATATGGCTAGATGTAGACAAACAGTCCCAGAGAGCCCTTTGGTGTTCTGTGCAAGGTGTTCAATGTGTTCAGCCAAACACAATAGCTGAGACTGAATTTCAAATACAGTTTTCTCAGAAGATCTATTCTGTAAAATCATGAGATACATATAAATCTGTTTTTAGCTGGTATATATTTGTCGAGACCAAGATAAAATGCCTTTTCAAGGGCATTTAGAGATGCTCCCTGAGAAAATGAAACAATGCCCAATTGTTCAACCACTTTCCCTGGGTTCAATATCCAAAAGCTGGTTGACTCAACTCCAATCAGTTTTACTTTGAATATTAATAATAAGATGAATTGATACAATCCCAGATTTACAAGTCAAGAGGGTGCCATCATCATCATTTGATCTTTCTTTCAGGTGGTTTCTCAGGAAATACCCAGGAAGTGCTGCAGGCTCCCCAGCTACTAAAGGGCAGTTGTATCATCCTATTGGTGAGTGTCTTATGACCCTTAATGTATTTTACATACATTACACCATTATGCAGATTAGATGTGTCTGTGTAACTGGCATTTTGTCAACTATGACCATATAATACTTTTATATATCTATCCACTACTGAAGCCAAACACAAATTTTCATTTGTTTTCACTTCTAATCTTTTCCATACATAAATGTAATTGGTCCATGTGGTTCAGGTTTGCCCTATACCCCTGTAATGCTTTTCTAGTGGTGGGTACCTGTGTAGCAGCAGTGGACCACAACCCTACAGGGCAAGATGAACTCCAATTCAGCCAGGGGGACCTGATTGAGGTGGTGGGCTTCCTGTTCGCCAGCCTGGACATGTTCATAGGAAAGCACTTCTCCAGTGGCCAGACAGGATTTGTCCAGAAGATTCATGTGAAGCCGGAGAACATCAGACCACTGTGAGCTCACCCATAGTAGGAGATTGCATGAGTCATGTCTTGACAATGAGGTCATAGTTCTCTGGTGGCGGTATGGTATACGATCTAGTGTCATAAGAAAAAGTGTTCAGATCCCATGTGGAACATTGTTGTTGCATCCTTGCACAAGACATTTATTTGTAAAATAATTTACCTTGATGTTTTCACGATAAATGAGTACAAATAATTATTGTAATAAACATTGAACAGTTACTTTGCAATAACACATAACAACTATTTTATACATTGACAGAACTACACAAAAAGATTCCTCATCTGTATTTCCTCATTTACCCTAAGTCTACAGACCAGCTTTTTGAAAACAAAAAAAAAGATGTGAGCTTGTATGTTTGAGGTCACCTTATTTATCTATTTTCTGACCTTTGGGTGATTAAAGTTTCTTTTATTGGTGGTGGGGGGGGTTGTGATGGAAAGGTTGAAATGAGAGTCATGTGTTGATAAAGCTGCCTTTGTTGCCCTCTCCCAGAGACGGACAATTGGTCTTTCTCAGCGAGGAAGAGAAGGCGACACTGTCTCAGTTTAACCCCTGCGCCGAACAGTACTACACTGGCCTCTTGAACAAGCTCTCCACCACTGACATCAGCACTGTGTATAGATTAGGTGAGGACTGTGACGGCCTATTGAGAGGTCCTCTTTGGTAGCTTCAGTGTAATGTCACTCAATGACTGGCTTTCTGTTTCATAAACACCGAGGGAAACCCTCTGACTGGCGTCTGTCTTGATTGTGCAGATAGATTGGACAAATCGGACTTCGCTTACGTCAAAAATCAACCAAAGCAAGGTAAATACAGGGGAAATTATCACATCAGTGTTCAGTTTTTTTTTACTTATGCACTGTTATAAATGTGCTCTGCATGAATGTTTTTTTCAACATGTTTTATCACTGTTTCATTACAACTGTACATCATGACATCAGTATATCTGACTATACTTCAGACCAATTATTGGATTACAAGAAGTGCAAAATAGTACACGTAATACAGAAAACAGAAATCAATATGTATAAATAATTCACATGCTACAGAGACTGGACACGAATAATGGAGTTTTCTAAAGACTGGGTTTGCATTGACCTCTTTCAGAGCATAAGCCCCCAGTCAGCGCCCGCCAGAGCATGATATCGGAGAAAAGTGACACGCCCCCATACCATTCATCACCACGGCCATCCGTCTATGCCTCCCAGAGTCACCTGGAGAGGGACAATGAGGCCCTCTCCTTCACCCTGGATGACACCTTCAAAGAGATGGATGAATTTGAGGAGGACCCTCCGCACTTCTTGGATGAGAGCAGCTGGGAGGCCGAGGAGGCTGAGCTTTATGACCCCACCCTCACCCTCCTCAACCAGGACCAGTTCCAAGAGTCCTTCCGGGCACTGTACGACCTCTCCTACTCCTTCCTGGACACCACCTTCAGCGGGTTCCTAGAGGAAGAGCTGCTCCAGCACCTGGAGAGCGTGAGGGAAAGTGCAAAGAAAAACAGGATGTGCTGGGCCCACAGGCGGGTGTGCTTCCTACTGGGCCGGCTCTGTGCCAAAAAGAGCAAGTACTCCCAGGCCAGAGTGTACTTCGAGGAGGCCCTGGGCGTACCGGTGGACGGCTTTGCCGATCTCCTCCTCCTGATCGCCCTCTACACCAACCTCACGGCCATCTACCTGAAGCAGAGGCTGACTGAGAAGCTCCACCTCACGCTGGAGAAGGCCAGCGCGTTGCTGCTCTGCCTGCCCCAGCACGACTTCTGCTCCGTCGACGAGTTCGAGGTCCTGAAGCTTGTCCTCCGCAGGGCCATCGTGGAGAGCGACAAGCACCTGGAGGCTCGGACCTGCTTTCTCATCGTGGACCTTTTCTTGCAGCTGAGGAAGATGGAGGATGCCCTGCCGTTTGTGGAGAGGCTGCAGTTCCTCACCATCAGCCTCTCCGAGGAGGCAGAGAGGTCCATCGTCCCGGTGGATCTGAACTGGATGCTGAGCAGGCTCTACCATAAGAAATACTTACCCTACCTCACTTTGGCAGCACTGAGCTTGGACTCAGGGCAGGGCAGGACCTTGCAGGATGCTTTCCAGAAGATCGAGCTCTTCATTAAGAACTCCGTTAGGCTCAACCCGCAGTGGAGAGAGGGCACCACGCTGCTCCCGGCGCAGATCGTGGTGTACCTCCAGCAAGCCCTGTCCATTGCTAGCCAGGGGGACGACATGAAGACCCAGAGGGACTTGTGCCTGAGCCTGGCTAGCGTGTACCAGCAGCATGGCGCGCTGGATAAGGCCGTCCAGTGCGCCCAGCGGGCCATGCAGACCGGGGGCCACATCAGCGAGGAGGAGGGTTTCGAGGCCTCTGTGCTGCTGGCCTGGCTGCTGGTGCTGACGGGGGAGCCGGAGGGAGCCTCCGTCACCCTGAGGCCCCTACTGCAGTCTCTCCACGAGACGGACAGCCCCACCCAGAGGGGCGTGGTCTACAACCTGCTGGCTCTGTGCCTCAGGAAAGAGGGGCGGGTCCCGGAGGCCGCCCGCCACTTCTACTGCGCGCTGCAGATCTCCCGCGAGAACGGGAACAAGCGCAACGAGGCGCTGGCCCTGGCCAACCTGGGCTGCCTGGCGCTGTCCGTCGGGGCCCCAGCGCTGGCGGAGCGCTTTCTCCACCGGTCCCTGCGGCTCTTCCTGGAGCTGTCGGAGAGCCCCACGGACGGCGAGCACGCGCAGGCCTTCCTCTGGCTGGGGAGGAGCTACAGAGACAGGGGGATGACCCAGAACGTGAGGGTGTGCTACGAGATGGGGCTGCTGATCGCCATCAGTGCCAAGAACCTTCACAGTGAGTGGACATTCAAATAAAACGAATCAGCTCTGCTAGAACCTTCTCGTTCAATTCCTTCAGTACCCAGTTAATAAAACCAAATCGTATATATATATAAATAAAAATAGTATAAAACTAAAAATAAATTGTTTCTAGCATGTATGATGCCCTAGTTGACTTCTGTCCTCCTCTCTGGTCACTGTAGGTCAGATGGTGGTGGCTAAAGCACTGAGTCGTTTGTATGCAGACTTGCTGTTGTATGGACAGTGTATTATCTACTACGAACACTGTGTGGCACTATCACGGGAGCTCAAGGACAAGAGACTAGAGGGAGAATACCTGGAGATCCTCAGTAGTCTGTATCTCTCATTAAACACAGAGAAGTAAGACACTTGTTTGTTATTGCATGCTTCTCCCGTATGTCTTTGTTGATCAGCTTGTCCAGATATTATAGATTTCAGGTCTGGATCTTGAATCTGTGGTTCCTTGGACTTAGTGGACTGAATTCTGTACTGTTTTTGTGACTGGATGAGTTTCATGTCCTGTCATGTCAAAATATTATGTCTAGTTGTTTATGTAAGTGCTTGCTGTTTAAAAGTGATGCTTCAGCTACAGTTCATTCAAAGAAAATAAGAAAGATAAAATATTTATTCTCTCTTATCAGGCACTTTCCATAATTTGGTTTGCTTTATTCTTCAGATAAGCCGCTGGCCTAAAATACACACAGGTGTTTAATGCTCGACACACAGCACAGCTGATATCACAGCATGACATTTGTGCTGCAAATAATGGCTTAGCATCGGTCTTCAGAATTAATTTAAGGACATTTTTCAGGTCTTCAAGGAAGTCACTGGACTACACCAAGCAAAGTCTTCGGATCTCCATTGATCTGGGGAAAAGAGAGGAGGAATCGCAGACATGGCTTCAGGTGGGAAGAATCTATTACCTGATCCAGGAGGATGAGCTGGCTGACATGTACCTTCAGGTAAGAGATACAGTCTCACCTGAGATCCGTTCATAGCATTAGCCAGACTGACTGACAGAGAGAGGGGAGAGAGACAGATACAGAAAAAGAAAGGGAAGAAAAGTGAAGGAGGAGTCATAACAGAGAGAACTCTAAGCAGGAGTGTTGTCTGGAGGAAAAGTTAGGCGTTGACCTTTGAGTCTTCAAGGACCATGTCTCTGCACTAGTTCGAACAGCAATGTGGACACAACTTCTTTTTTCTTTTTAACAGTACAGTCTGTCAAAGAATCAGTTGCATGAAGTCTTTTTGTACAAACAGATATGCACCCCTTAGAAAAGAAACCCTTATAAGAGTCAAATCAAAGCACTGGGAAAATGTGATTCTTATAAGGGGAGTGGATAGTGGAAAATCCCTTATCAGCTGTTGTAAATAGTTGCTTTATAAACATCTCTTACAGGCGGCAGTAAAAACAGCCCTTAGAGTCAATGATCCACACTTTGCCATGAACATTTACGAGGAGGCTGGGGACGTCTTCTATAAAGGACACAGAAAACGCTTATCTGCTCTGCCATTCTATAGGGTAGGTTTCTTGAAGGCATTGGCATGTATGATTAGACATTTGTTTACGTTACATAATCTGTTCCTCTTGTGAATAAGAAAAGGATCAAAGTCTGTTGTTACTGTGTGTCTATTCTAATGCTATGGTGACAGCCACGCTTACCTTCCTTATCTCTCTGTACAGTGGCTCTGAGGTACAAAACACAAATACAAAAAACAATGCAAAAACAAAACAAAAAAAAAAACTTGCAACCTTGATATGTGGATGCAAAATACAAACAGAAAAACTTGCAGCCCTGACGTGCAAAACACAAAAACAAGAAGAAAACACAATGATAAAAACTTGCAAAACACAAATCAAATACCTCTAAATTCCTGGCAAAGCAGGCACTGATTATTTGAACAGTAGATGCCTACGGCCACCTGCTTTTTTGTGTAGTACTGTGAGTTTCATTTAATTGTTTTCCTGCCATGGTGAGATAATAAAGCAGAATTCTGGCATTTAAGCATTTTAGTAATTGACAAGGTGGGTGACATGTACACCACTTATTCAAATAACCAAGAATCAAGAATTTGATGGTACTGGGATCAGTGTGACGCGTGAGAAGTCCTCCCATTATGAGAAGTCTTTGTATCTGCGTTTTGTGCTCCAAGGCTGCAAGTTTTTGTTTTTGTGTTTTGTACCTCAAGGCCGCAAAGTTTTGTTTTTGAATTTTGTTTTTTTTGAGTATATGAGAACAGAGATCCTCATTGAAACAGGCAGATATAGATTGTCTCAAGGTTGATCAATAAATTTAAATGTAAAAGTCAAAAATTTTGAATCTTCAGTAACAGCAGAAGTAATGGTTGATATTGACAGATTTTATAAAAAGAACATTCATTTCTATTATGTGCTGTCATTGGCTTGTTTATGTTTTCACTGTAAATTGTGTACTATTTTACATTCGTGCAGGACGGGAGTCTGCCCTTTGCTAGAAGTATCAAGGATGTCCAGTCAGAATTTCGGCTTTTGAGTAAGATCACTGAGCTGTTGATGAACCTGGAGCAGTATGAGGAGGCCCTGCAGTATGCCATTCTCGCTGTGCAGATCAGCACAGCTACCGGTACGCGTCCTGCCTGCATTCACAAATAGCATCATTTATTGTCATAATAGACACCCGTATCCAGGGTTAAATTATGGCTTGGGCCAGTCTGCCTCCATGTTATGGAAGTTTGTATATGGATGGCCCAGTACAAAACACCCACAGGCAGGGGGGTGGGAGGGCAGGGTCCACCTTAAGATGGTGGACATGCTGAATACTTTTCATGGATCTTTTTTGAAATTACAGGGTTAAAAGTGAATGTCTCTTTTGTGAAAGTATTTTGAATTAAACAGGAGCATTTTTACATTTCTTATATAGTGAAGATACACCTAGGAAAAGCTGCTCCTCTTGCTCCTGAAGCTCATTAACCCCCCCCCCCCCACACACACACACACACACACACACACCTCCCAGTAGTAAAAGTACCTAAACTAAATTGTGGCAGTTTCCTATACAGTCCAGTACCTTTTGATATACAGCCCTTTTGCCTGACCACTCTTCTGCAATGTTTAACAACATGAATGATATCAGTTTCAAATGTAGTTAGGATTCAGATTTTTAACTGTCACAGCTTCAGTCTTGGACAAAAGACTAATTGAATGAGAAATGTATCTTCGAATCTTCCACTTACTCTAATCTACTATAATCTTGGATAATCAATTTGTGGTAATCATATATAGCCTCCTGAAATGTTTCTGTTACTTAGGTGTGCGCCTGAAAGAGAGGGCAGCTTTCCACCGCCTGGCCACAGTGTACTTCTCCCTCCAGCAATTTGAGATGGCTGAGAACTACTACTTAAAGTCCCTGTCACTCAGCCGTGCTGTCCTGGAGCATAGCAGAGAGGCCCGATACTTTGTGAAAGTGTACTGCAGACTGGGAGATTTGACGCTACACAAATTAAAGGTAGGGGGAGTAGCGGTTTGTCTTTCACAGGATTTGGTGGCCAATGTCTTTACTGAAGCCACACTATGTGATTTTTAATAACTTCAAATTTGTTTTCACTGCCATATTGCTCAGATGGTCCTTTTAAATTCGATTTTCTACTTGTTCAGATGAGAACATGACAATGCATTACAGAGGCACTAGCATTGGTATTGAGCTTTCACTAGAATGTGATGGAAGAGCTTTGCTCAGTGCATCTCTGCACTTTGCCAGACTTTCTCTTTGTATCGTGTAACAAATTTACAAATTAAAATGACTGTGTCTCGAATGAATGAGGATAAAAATAGTTCCGTGCTTGATTCATTGTTCCATTTATTTTCTTTAGCTCAAAATAATTAGCAAGAAGTGGGCGAACAGTGAACAGTTTTTACAGATGCATTATTCAAGCAGAAGTAAGGCAGAACAAGTCTGGGCCAATTCCAGAAGTGTACTTACCATTATTCTCACACTTGGCCCCGCACTATGTCATTTTACTGAGGCCATTTGTAATCAATCTCAGTTGTGGTTTTTAGCTGAAAAGCAATCAAAAGCCAAGCATGGGCTCCAGGAACCTCAGGTCACACACCGTCATGTGATCTAAACACATAAATGTACAGAATGTGATCCTCCAAAAGCAAAACTATCCTCCAAAGCAAAACTAACTCCAAGGTAATTTTGTTATGCGCTTAATTCCTGTGCATGTGCTGTGTTTGAAGCCACAAATTGAACATAAACATATAGATGCTTCTGTGCTTGAGGTTTCAGTCCCTTTTAAGGAATGGCACAACAGACCCTTTAATACATTGGTTATTTTTTCCCTTCCCAGGATGCCTTTGATGCAGTGGGTTACTTCCAGCTGGCTCTGGCTGCAGCCCTGGAGGACCGGGAGAACCTGAGGGCGCTCTACGTGGTGTACATGAAGCTGGCGGAGATCCACGCCAACCACATGCCTGACGCAGAACTGAGTCAGGCCTACAGGGACAGCGCTCAGGCCCTGAGGAACGAACTGGCAGGAGACACAGGCACAGGCACCACGGCGTAGCCGTGAGAGGGGAAAGGGGAAAGGGGAGGGCCCGGAGCGCTGCCCAAAAACACGTGACCAGGGAGAGGGAGCACGTGTCAGGAACACAGCTCTGTCTCCTCTCGAACTCAGCCCCCTTCACGTGCCTTGAGGTGTATACTCAAGACTCTTTTCTTTAGCCCTCATTTTTTCTTCAGAATGCAGTTTACCTGACACTGGAACATCGCATTGACATTTATCTGCATGGCAATCATACCTTTACTCCCTTCTCCCAATGACGATTTTGACAGAGGGGAGAGACAATAACATGAGTGTTTGCTGATAGACAGAGCCATGCTTTTGAATCAATATTAAGTAAAATGTGTTAAGCTTCAATTTCTTTCTATTTATTTCAGAGATTACAGACCATGTTGTGTGTCCTTTGTAAATAAGACATTCTCTCACTATGCAAATAATTCCAACTTCAGTATACACTTCAGTTTTTGTTCTTATTTAAGTTATTTGTAAATGCTTGATTTTTTAATCAATTTTTTTTTTTGTCTTACACGTTTGCACTCACTGGAGGGTATCTGCACTTTTCTGAGACGTATTGTAACAGTTTTACTGAGACATAGTGCAACATTGCTGCTCTTGATTTGAGATACTGATTGTGTGTGTTTATCTGTGCCATTATTGCACACCAATTTATATGCTTGGCTATTGCTTGTGAATGCACCCTGCTGATGTGAAGTGACTAGCGTTCCTGTGACCTGGGCCTTTACAAGAGCAAACAGCATCGAGTGTTCACATCCTCAGGAGTCATTAGAGGGAGGTTTGCTACACATAGGGACGGCTGAAAACATGCTTTTAAACTCTGTTTTTGAATGTTTTATATGCTTTCCAGTCTCCACATAAGCATAGCCCATTAGCAGCTATTGCCTTTTTACTTCATTTTGTGAGTAATATCTTGACATCACTCTACCATGTTGCATTTCCTATTCAATAATTTAAAGAAATAATAGAAATACTGAATATTGAATAACTCTGAGTGTAAAAATAGATTTTTTTACAGAAACTATGTGATTTTATGAGTAATGCACAATGGTATTGCTGCCAAAGATACACTCAAGTAGAATGAAATTAGCTGCTAATATGTGAAATGTATTTTGTCGTACTTGCTACTCATGTGAAACAAACAAAAAAAAAAACATCAAAAAACATGTTTAGGATAATTATCCAATTATTGTCCAATGTCTTCCTATTTGTAATTCTATAGCCACGTCTGTCAGGAATGTTGCCCTGTATCACCGGACCCAGGCGTTATTAATACGGCTCCTGCTCTAGAAAACAGATTTTAAGCATTTTAAGACCTTTTATTCTGATCAGAGTTTTAGGATGCTGCCTCATTTTTGTACTTTTACTTTGACATTTCCCTCCAGAACCAGTTCAATCCCATCCTACTATGAATTTGCATAACAAAAATCAACTCATTGAGTTACTTAGTTATTTAATTAGAAACCAAAAAAAACAAAAAAACAAAGTGTGTTAAATTATAAATGGAGACAGCTGAATTTAGTTGTGTAAATTTGGAGTTTTGTATCTTTGTGTTGGTGAAAAATACAGATTGTATTGTAATATCCAATACTAAGGTAGTTGTCTCCATCTGTTGGATACATGGGGACATTACACTACATTGCCCAATTCTTGAATTTTATGTCGCCCTTGTCTCTGCATTTGCACCTGGCCACTCCATATGAAACTTGAGAATGCATTTTCTCTTCTGACATCAACTTTTCTTGTGGAAAAATAAAATACCACACACATACAGGAATAACTGTTCCAAGATTTTTAAGAATAAAAAAATGATTTTTTATCAAGTGATCGCTGAAATATATATGTCATGTGGCACAGGTATGTATATAGCTGCATGTGGAGGTCCGTTGACGACACAATATGTGCAACATTTTTAAGAAATATTTGCTACAGAAAAAGACTTTTGGTTTATACTTTTACCTTGTATTCTTAAAAAGGCATGAAACTTACCATATTTATAACCTTTGCAGTACTGGCAAGTTTGGCTCCACGACAGCAACAGCAAGAAAACAGTAACACAAATCTTTTAGGACCCAAATTCAACATTTCTGCACACTTTTTTGTTTTGCTATTTACTTGTACAAAAAAACACTTTATAGACAGGAAAACTGCTAAATTTAACAATCACTGTCTGAAATCCATGCTTGGTAATGTTGGTAATGCCTTTATGTGCTGAACTGTACAGCTCATGGTCAAAATGACCTAGGATTCGGCTTTTATTCCATAACTGCTCCTCAAATCCAACCGAACTGAATGCGTTGTGTCTACATGGGGTCAACTGGTACAACTTGTAATAATAGTAGAGAAAAGTACAGAACATGTGTTTCTGTGGTTCTCATTTTATTGCGGAAGTTTGGCTCTTTCGGACATAGGTGGAGTGCAAACAGGCAGCTTCCACTTTGCATCATTACCAGATTCTATTAAAAACCTAGAGTGACTACAACAGCCATGAATATTTCTATTCCTGGTTGACTTACCATGTCAACATTATGTAACATTTTCTGAAGATCAGTTCTTATTGTTGGCATATCTGAGATCCTTTCATCGGTGAAGCTCTCAGAAAAAGTAATTGCTGAGAATATATAATGTTTCCATTCTTCTCCATCAGTTTAATACGCCAGTTTCCTCCTTTGTCAGCCTTTTCTTTCCTGAAATATGGAAATAGTATATAGGGCTTATGGCTGCATACAGGGCCATTTTCCCTTGCCAGTGGCCACAGAAACATATACGTGACCATGTTATAGATGTATTATCCATAGATGTAGAATATACAAAAAGGAAGTAACTACTTAAATTAGGGGAAGTAAGCAATTCCATCAGTGACAGCCATTTACAACATCAAGTAGCTAATGCTTAAGGTTTATCCTGGTACAGCTTGAACAGGATGTCCTGTTTATTGACGGGGGTTAAAATAGGACGTTTATTTCCTTTTGTACGGGACTTTTGTGGTATAACGGTCAGTGTGAAATGTTCCTATACCTCAGGGATAAGAATGTTTTCTTGAGGAAGAGTTTGGCTCTTTTGTTTGTTTCATCCCTTCTGAGTAACTTATATTGAAATATGTCGTGCCAATTTTGTGATACTAATGCCATTTATGTCATAGACAAAAGCCTTCAGTCTCATTGTATTTCTTCATTCATTCTTTGAGTGTGAAGCAGTTTCATAACACAGACTGACCCTATAAGCCACCTGGACATGAACACAGCCTCTATTTCACAGTTAGCAAAGTTAGGTTTTTTTTTTTTGCAGTTTGCTTTTTACAGGCTGTTTGGTGTTTTGCTACTCTGAGCATCTCCTATTTAAAACCAGAAGAGGGCAGGCTTGGTCTGTATTTTTGCAGCCTGTAATTGAGGGGAATGCTGAATGATGAATGGGTCTTTAATGACATTTAAAACAAGCGTCATTCCTATGAGACGTGGCCGAAGAGCAAGCCTGGAAGTGCGTTCCATCCGCTACATCCTGTACAGGTTGCGCTAATTACGTTTACTTTTCCAGGCCCGCAACATCTGTGGCGGATTCACTCAAAAAGGCACATTTGACAGGGGCGAAAATGATCATCAGAAAATGACTTGCTCTTGCAAGCATGCATTAAGAAACAGAAAAGCAAAGAATTTTGAGTGGAAATATGGGCCTGTGCATAAGCTGTCCCACATGATGGAGACTGGCCACTCTGTAGTTTTTGGACTCAGACCGACCACATAAGGGAAGCATTTAGGTCCATCTGTTCAGATAAATCCCTCCGTAATGAGGCTCCTCGTCACTATTGCAGCATGAGTAGTTGGTGCGATGCAACGCTAAAATACAAACTGCCCTATACCCAAAGAACATTGGCCGAGGTGTTAATCCTACTGTGAAAATGGTCCCAGGCCCCCTGCCCTCGCTATCTGTCCGAGCACCGTCAGCTGACGTCAGTGGGGATGACTTGATACTTACGAACAGACCCTTTGACTCATGTTGAATTCATAGTCTGGGCTACTGTGCTTTGGGATTGGACTAGATATTTGGCCTTTTTAGTGCCTGGTGGATCATGACATGACGAAAGGTGAGGATCAGGTGTTGATGTTGTGCCACACGGCCACAGCACAAGGAACAAGAGCAGCTGCATCACTGTTTGGTGTATTGTTTGTAGATCTTAATTGTCCCTTTTGGTCTCATATATGGCGTGCACGCACACACACACACACACACACACACACACACAGACTCACAGACATCCTCACACTGACAAAAATATATAAATAAACTTAAGGAAAATATCAAAGTATGTGTTAAACAGCAGCCAATTTGCCACAATACAAAAAGCAATATAGTTCCCCAGTCATACCATGCCTCAAGTTTATTTCCCTTATCGGTCATGATCATTAGTATGACTTTATCGCTTTATCATTGCATCATTAGTTTCTGTGTTTATTTTTGGTTGTCATATGGCACAAAATATGAGGCATAGTGCAAACACATATTCTATAACACAGTTTCTTTCCAGTGAATCGAATCCCTCCAAATCTCGCTGTTTGTTTCTTTCTCTCATTGACCTCACCCCCCAATGTAAGACCACCTGCGTCACTGACATATTGATTTAACTTGACAAAGAGAAAGGTTGTCCCTCTTTCCAGAACACTCAGCACGGCCCTAACCGATGGTTAGGGTCTAGAACACTTACCGCTGTTCAACGCTTAAGGGGTCCAAGGCAAGGAAAGTGAGTCACTTGTTGATGGATTAAGGCAGTGCGGGGGTGGGGGGTGTGGGTTTGTGTATGAATGCATGGCTTGATTTTGACAAATCAATTTTTTTTTCCTGTATTCTTCTACGTTCGGACAGGAAAAGCCAGACAGGAAAGCCAGACAAAACCCCATGTGTCTGCATCCAAAGACCTTTAGAGGACAACATAAGGCCAGATACCATCCTGAAGGCTCACCCTTTCGTGAATGTAAATGCCATGGCTCAAATTGGGGTAATTTTGCACACATCATTAGCGTGGATTTTAGCATAATAAGCATTGTTCCTCTCCCCGTGGTAATTTAGCCAGCTGCCTGAAATTTCACTCCAAAATGGATGCCTGAAAATGCTCTCCTGTTCGAGTGGCCCTGATTGTGGTGCTCGCCTGTTCGCTCACAGCTTGGCCAAAAGCCTGCCTCTCAGGTGCCTGACGAGACCGCAGGAATTTCACAGGGTCTCGGCACGAGTGAACGTTGAGAAAGCTGCCGTGCAACTGCCCGAGCACCTGCTGTCATCATAACATGGAAGACCTGTAACCTCCATCAAACAATGCTGCTTCTTCGTATTGTTTCAAAGGGGGTATTCTTTTCAACAGGTTTTGCAGCGTGTCTGTTGGTCTGAGCTGTGCTCGTCAGCTTAGTTTCTCTGCACCCACAAGACTAAAAATAGACCTTTGAAAAGGCGGTGCCACTTCCTATATTCCCCCGGGTTCCGTATTTGTGTATCTCACCAGCAGCACGTGTAAGAGAAGCGTGACAGTTGCCACAGCAGTGTACAGTGAGGGGGTGTATCTGCTTTCGGATGACTGGTCAACGGGGTCTTACGTCTGGTTGGAGGTGCTGTCAGGCCGCTGTCTCTCCAGTCCCGCGCATCAGTACACCAACGGCTGGAGAAGCTGCAAAGGGAATCTCATTCTGCTTCCAGAAGCGCATATGAAGACCTTATTCTGAGCTGCGCACACCCACCCATCAACCTGCTTCAGCACTCTCAGTGTAAATAAAATATTGAGCTGTATTCATTATCGCAGCACTACTATACGCAAGAGCGCGGCGGCACTGAGTCAACCTCGAAGGCCTCCAGCCGAGAAAAGAGGCCGCTTTTCATAATTATTTTGCGAAGGCTTTGAAATGTTCCTGTTTAGACTTGGACGTCCGTGGTCGCAGCCCGGGTTTCTCGGAAACAAAGTGTCCACAAAGCGCGTTGACTGATCCTTGGCACAGTAGAGGCGCTGTTCGGAAAGCAATACAATTTGGGCAACAATGAAAGCTGCACGCTGTGGGGCCAAATTGGCAAGGCCACTTGCAGGAAGTCCTGCCGAATAACTGCACATTGAAATTCACCATGGACGGCCTGGCACACACAGCCCCGAGCTGCATGCTATGAGAGCGGGTTTGTCAGCAAGCTCCGAGCATATTGGAGTGAAGTTATCCAGCCATTTCTCCTCCCATCCTCTGATTCGTCCTCAACCCCTGACTGTAGATCCAGGGTCCCACCCTTCATGGATCTCAGAATATGTTTACAGGAAAAGAGGGGTACATTTTAAATAAGCACCTCTACTCCTCAAGTAGTCCTAGTAACCAAAGCACTATGGCTCATTGCGTACATACAGGAAAATTCATTGGTGTAATCTCCAATGTGTCCAGACACTGTATGTCAAGTACTGCTAGGGACTGAAAGATACTTTGGTTCAGATGACTGGAAGCTAGGTAAGGGAGAAATGCTTCAGGCAACAACTTTTTGCATGTCTTGTACTGTAGATTCACATAATCAAGCATCACTTGACCGTCCCCACTCTCATTCTCTTCTGTAGATCACAATCGCATGGATAGTAAAAGACAGGCATGAGCACTGGAGACACCAGAGCAACAGCAGCAAATAAGCAGACAGAGCCGCATTGCTTGGGACAGGGATGTTGATTCGTCACAGTGAGAATATTAGATTTTTGGAGTTACAGTCTTGCTGGGAGGGCTGAGTCTCCCGGGGGAAATTAACTCCTTCACCACCGCGATGTCTCTCTGGCTTCCTCGCAAATCGAAATGCCCCCCCCCCCCCACGCAAATCACACCAGCTCCAGCTGTCCCTTCGTCCCCGTGCTCACAGAGCGAGCTCTCTGAAGGCCACCTGACGCCTCCCGCTGGATGCGCGATGAGACAGAAACTGTGAGCCCATCTGAGGGTGCGCCACGGAGCCCACGCCTCCGGAGAGTTCCAGCAGATCGTGCTCCCCGAAGGCCTCACAAGGCCTCCGGCAGTCAGCGAAACAGTGAGTGACGAGGTCAACGATGCAATCAGTGACACGGCAAGCGATGGGGTCAGTGACGCAACCAGCGAACAGTCCTAGGTGTCAGCACTCATAACATATTGCTGGACTGAACATTAGGAAGCAGACTGCATGAACCATGGAAAGGGATTTGTTCGGTCGTGTGCATGTAGGCAGTCATGCACGTACAATACCACACAGAAAACCTACCTTACCTTACCCGACAAAGTCCACTCTACCCTGGCGGAATTAATTCAATTGGGCTTTGCTGTGACAGACTCCTGGCCATTGTTAGTGAATGACACAGCTCAGACTCGGACCCGTATAAATGCTTCAACCATCTGAGCCTCACAGCTTTGTAAAAAGCTCTGCAGTGCTGAGCCGCCTACATTTTGTTAATGGTGATGGTTGTTATTTAAAATCTTTTTTGCCCTCGGTTTCACCTCTCAAACCAGATCACAAACTATCTTGCAAGACGACTTAGTGCCGCCTCATCTCCAGGCTTTTGTGATATGCGTATTCTTGGAATTTTAACATGACTTATCATACGCCTCATTGTCGTCACTTTTATGCTGAGACAAAGTGTGATGAGCTGGATTAGGAATCTCACAAGCCATCAGCCAACATAACAGGTGCTGAGTCACTCTGAGAGGATTGATCCTCTACCTCCAAGATTCAAATATGGCTATTTATCAATGGAACCATATCCACTGCAAAGAGATCAATGCAGTAAATGCACCATGGTTCACATAAGCAGTGGGAAATACACGGTGCTGTTTCATTAGTGCACCTCAAGTGTCAGTCATGCAGTCAAATGACACATAGTAATCCTGGCCAGATTCCACAGATGACCTCATTGCTTTTGGAAGTCATACATGTTCCCAATTTGTTGAAGGCTTAAATGAAATGAAGATGGTGTCAGTGAGAGTTACACACACAATAAATGCTCAGATTGAGTATGCTTTCAGAAACAAAACTCTGGGTTGAGGGTTTATAGTCTCAATGTTTTAACATGCAAGCGCAGCCAACACAAACACCATTCCTTGCCAGTCAGAACAACTCCTCATGACTTTGAAAGACCAGCACCATTGACACATGTCTAAAACAACATTACCTCACCCCCATTCTCCCACAATTATGTTTGTTTAACGGCTGACTATATGTGCTATGTCAAAATATCTGCAGCGTTATTTCAAGAGTGCATTTTATATCCAGGCTTAAGTCAGATGAATGGCACAGGGGTACTGTCACTTGAGATACCCACAATTTCACAACCACTCTATCCTGTAAAGTGCATGCATTATACAGCTACAGTGATTTGTTGTACTTGCAATTTCCTGTCTTTCTCAAGAAGGTGCAACCACATAAATTAAACTGATTTATCGGGCCACTTGGGCCAACATAATTCTCCGATGTGCTATACATTGCTGTTCAAGAATTTCTGCATGCACCGCAATCACCTGACCGTACAGTTTTTAATATGCACAGAGCACAGCATAGATGTTGGCCAGACCGGCACCAACTAACATGGGGCAGACAAATTTCTGTCAGACTAATCTTGGTATTGTGCGTTTGTACAGGGAAAGACCTTGGAATATCATGATTTTGAGAGTCAGTCACCCATCCTTCAGCGGTATTCTCCACTGAGCGCTAGTGAGGGAAGTCCTGGTAAGTTTCACATACAGCCTGAGAGACAGAATATAAGAATGTACTTTAAGAACACTGACAAGAACAGGCCATTGAGCCCAACCAGGTTCAATGTATAGACAGAAATAGAGAGATCTGAGACAGAGAGAGAGAGAGAGACAGACAGACAGCCAGACAGACAGACAGTGGGTGAGACTCTGGCTGTTTGCCTAGACCAGTGAAAATAGAAAGGGAGAGAAAGCAAACTCTAAACATTAGGGAAAGCAAGTCATCTGGGAGTCCTCCAAGCTCGCCTGCGATAGGAATAGAAAATGAAAACAAGGGGCTTCTGTAATGCATGGCAATGCAAACATCCCACGGCACACATTTAAAATACATACAGTTCATGGAGAATACTTCTCATGATGTGGCTAGCAGTGTTGACACACAGCGCTCTTGTTTCCAATCTCCATCAGTTGGCTTTGAAGGGTAAGCAATGGGTTTCTGTGGCCGCAATTTAAGAGGATGCGCGTGTACATGGCAGGGAGTGTGATCAATCACCCTTATTTCCACGAGGCCGTTCACGGCACAGAATCCGCTTCGGAGCAGGCTGGCGGACTGATGAAAGGAAGCTCGAGGTTTGATTACAAGCATCTATCTGCCTGTCCTCATCCTCACAACATCCATCTGAATGGATCCACTGGTCCTGACACAAAACCAGCCAGTATCTTAAGCCCTGTCTTATGGGTCCACTGTCACACATATCGATTTTTTTGTCATCACACCCAGAAGACATATGCTTGTGCATTCAGCATGTTTTAAAAATGAAGGTACGAGGTGATTATGCCGTTTGAGAATAGAAGCACACATTTGAAAAAAGCACAGAAACTTTTTTCAAATGCTTTCGCTGACCAGACTTCCCTCTCGTGTGTAAATTCCACAGTCACTGTTTTCACAAGTTGTACAGTCAGAAATCCATTTACGCTGCTGACTCTTGCCAGAACATTCCAGGTATACTGCACATTTGTGCTCAAGGGTACGGCAGTAACTCTCCATGACAGCGGATCTGACAGAGCCTGACTTTAACGCGTTCACCAAAAGAGGCATGCTTCAGTCTGTCTCCCCATACGATTGCATTGTCCTTGCAATGCTTCCTGAACTGATATGCCTCTGTTCCTAGTCTGGCCTCCTGGAGCTCTCACTGCACAGTGAGGTTAAACAACAATTCCTCTCATACTTTGTGTCTCTATCTCCATAGCCATATTAGGCCTTTGTTTCCATTCTAATGATGATAAGTATTAGCCTTTCATATTCATTTACACACACATCAGAAACAGCTGCTCGGGGTTTGGCACTGTAGCGTTAGGCTACAAGATGCACAGAGAACATGTTTAAAGGAGGGGATTAGATCACAGGGATTGTACAACTTACTTGATGTTCCCTAGACTGGTTATGGGGACAAACTTTATTCACTGAAGCAGGAACCGCAGATGAGACTCCAACCAGAGCAGTGCAGGCTAGAAATATTTATAATTATTTCAGAGGCAAATATTTTAATTTGCAATTATTAGCTCATAGTGTATATCATTCATACCCAAACGTGTGCTCTATTTATACCCAAATGTAAGCTCATGTTACATAAATGAAAAATGCAGGCACACAAAGTGCGATAAGCTCAAACCTATTATAAGCACATCGTCATAAAATGGAATATCATGACACTGTTGCAAAAGAGTAGGCCATGCATTACGGACCAAAGGCATAAAGAATAACAATGGAATACCAAATTATGCTGAGAATACTTTGGACAGACACTTTCCGCATAATATATGCATTATAAGGAAATTCATAGGTGTGGAGTAAACGATCACAAATTTGCATTTGCACTCATTTGCATCATTCAATTTTGAAAAGCGTTCCCTATTACAGTGTAATGGAAGTGTACCATTATGTATTGCTGCTTGTTGCCAACGGTGGCTGCATCAGCCATGTCTCATGATATAGAGGTTTTTTTATGGGAAGTCTGCAGTGTAAATATTTCAAGTCAGTTTTCCATATCTATATACTTACTGCGTGAAGTGCATACAGATATACTGCAGTGAGAGAGAGACGGAGAGAGAGAGATAGAGTACATTGTTTGTGTGACTCTGTTTTATCTCTCTGTCATTTGACCTGTTGATCCCTAGATTGTGCTATGGGAGACTGACAATACAGTTTTTCAAAGTCGGCTGGTTAAGAATTACTTTCTCAACACGGTCACTACTGACGGCTCCAGGCATCATAAAAAGACACACTAGTGCAAATAGCTTTCTGTCCTTTTTTAAATCAGATATATCATCTGACATTCACAAAATGTCTTTGAAACTCTGTATTCAGAGCATGCGCAGACCTTTCCTCAAACATATTTTGCTCATTCTTTACTCCAGTGGAATGCCAGTGGAAAGTGTTCACGCCTTGTACATTACAAGAAAAAAAACTGAAAAGCTAAAAAGACAACTGAGGGAGGAGAGGTCTGTTTAAATGAAAAATAATGATACAAGAGAGACACAACAACAGCTTGTACCAGACTATGCCAGAATTGCGTTTATATTTATTCACCTGGCAGGTGGTCTTATGCAGGTAAACTTACAAAGGTACATGAATGCAAATGAATACAAGACTGCATGAATAACAACACATTTGAACAAAAATGTCAGTACATCATACTGAAGCTGCAATGAGCACTCCAGTAAACTTTAAAATAAGCTAGGCACTAATGAGTGAATGCAGCTTCACTGGCATTATCCAAGCAAGACAGCAGCGTGGCATAGTGGTGTGGAGCATGCCTTGTAATCAAAAGGTTTCTGATTTGATTCCCTGCTGGGACACTGCTGTTGTACCCTTGGGCAAGATACTTGCCTCCGTAACTATCAATCTGTATAGATGGGTAAATTTGTAACCTATGTAGGTTGCTCTGGATAAAGAGCATCTCCTAAATGACAATAACATAATGCAGTGAAAATGCTATTTCACAAGGGCAAGAAATTCCAGAACAACTGCAATGAATTTAACCTGGAAAGGTACAGCATTAAAATGAATGGGAAGATTTTTGGATTGACTTGGAGTCCAGCTCTCCAGTCTGTCATAGGATTGTTCTGAAAGCCAAAACCGACCACTGGATGCTCTAAAGGGCCACTCCCAGCTGTAGGATGAAAACAGCAAAGCACTGGATCTAACCAGGACAACGTTCAAAGCTAGGCAGATGACCCTGGAATCCAGCCCAGGACCGAAACCTGCAAGTGAGAGGAGAAGAGAAAGAGGTGGACTGAGGGGGATAGGGAGGGTACACAGATTTAAATACACCATTAGCTAGTTTGGGTTGGTTTAGGAAAAGTAGACGTGGATATAGGACTTTCCTGCCCTTCTAATGTTCAGTTATTAAACTTAAGGAATAATCAATCAGTTATGTGACTATTACGGTCAATAATATTGCTATCAATCAAATAAGTGTCAATATGTGAATCAGTGAAATAATGCTACTAAAGTGCTGTACAAAAAGCTAGAGTTAAATGTTAAGGGAGCCATGATTCAGTCTGAGGAGGTGGGCGTTCAGTTTGTGCCAGGAGACAGCCAGGAACCGCTGACTCGACAGCTTTAGGAAGTTCAATCTGCCACATAGAAACCAGAGCAGACGGAGGATATGTCCAGGATATGAGACCCCGCATGGGGAAGCACAGCCAGGTGTCTTGAGGCTTCAGAGTGGAATATTCTAGTACGTACGTACGGTCTGAGGATTGCTTGTACTGTAGGTACAGAAAAGACATTCACACATACCCATGTGCAGCTGTTTTCAAATTTAGAAGTTGACACAAAGGCGTGAACTCACACCCTGTTCTGTTGAACACCAAATTTACTATGCAACCTTTTGACTTGAACTTGGTCCACTTGATGCATAAGGCATCACCTTCTTTCAGAAGTCAACACATACACTATTGCTGACCCACTGCAACAGCTGTTCACTGTTCCAACTAAAATTGTTTTTATTTTTATGTCATGATTGATGACACCAATTCCTTTCTGATACATTTCTGTTAATGGACACAGATCCACAGCTGCAGATAAAAATGGTAGGCTCTTGCTTGAAAAAAAAAGACTCATTGCATTAAAATTTTCGGTGCGTATGTAGACGTATTATGTATCCCACTCAGCATGTCCAGAGTACTGCTCAGCTTAGGAAAGCATTCATAATGCTGTGGGAGCCTACATTGGTTAATAAGGACAGAGGTCAGTGAGGCTGGAGTGAGCATTGATTATAACTATCCCAGAGGAACTGAAGGCAACCACTATTGTTCCCCTGTTCTTAAAAACAATATATCCCCTATGGAAATGAATAGGAAAATGGCCAACTCCCCATGAAAAACCAGTATGGTCCAACTCGTAGTTTATCACCTCAGCACGGCTACAGTGTAACACTCCACAATGCAAGTCTTCATGAACCTTAAAAAAAACCTCTTGCAAAACAAGAAAAATTATCCAGGTTAAAGGACATAGTGATTGTTTCTAACTGACATCTCTGCAATGCTAAGAATTGCTAAAAACACCCACGCTTTGTGTTAAGTTACAATCACGCCTCCTGTAATGGAGTGGCTATGTAACTTCAGGCCTTGCCAGATGTTCACTGACTTCCAATGGAAAATGGTCAGAGAGGTGAGATGCACATTCTTTTTTCAAATGGGCATTGGTAAGTTCCTTGGCCATAATTAGAGACATGTTATTAAATGGATCACATCGGCACCCACCTCTCCATTGTGACAGTCGGAGTGTTAAATGGAGGGGTATGAAAAGTCATGTAGGCATTCATGAATGTAAGACATGAAGACATGGGGGGAGGGGGGTAATATTGTGACAGTCGCTTAGCTGGAGGTGCCTTAGGACAGTTGCACATGTATCCACAGTGATCAGTGATGGGAGGCATTCGATTGCCAGCCCTCTCACAAAGACATGGATTTACAGACGAATACTGTAGCAAGCTGAGCTAGTGGCCAAGAAGTGTCCTCAGAGTAGACCCTCACGGTAACAGAACACAAATAGCATTCAACCAGTGCGAAACTTAACTAATTTTTCATTCCTTGTTTCACACCTATCAGAAGCTAAAGGCTAGCAGCCAAAGGCCAACTGATAAAGTGCCCTTTGTGTGTTGTGTGAATGAACTGCCAGTGAGGCCAAAGAGGAGGACCTCATTTAGCTGCAGACTGCATCTGGAGAGATGACCTCTCAGTGTTTGCCCAGCATATCTTGAATTAACTGCATGAAACCACAATATAATGGCAGTCTTTTTTTGGCAAAGTGCATTAGCGCAACGTATTTGAACAGTGCACTGGTACAGTACGTCACATAGCAACCTTGCCATCAGAAAACTTGCTAAAACAAACTTTCTCAGGATAAGACAGTAACAACCAAAAGGAGGGTATGGTGCTTCTGTAAAGTAATGACGCAAAAAAAAAACATGTATCAGCCGGTGTGAGGACTACTTTCATTCTTCCTTTCAAGAAACACACAAAGCCTGACTGGATTTCCTGATTTCCACAACTGAGAAAACAAAAAATATGAGAAAACAAATAATAACATAATTTTTAACTGTATGTTTGCTCTGGGCAGTCAAACACAGGCTGACCTCATACCATTGGAGAGACATTGAATTAAGATGGTGAGGAGGAAAATAGCAACAGCCAGGAGGAGGGGGGTCAGAAGACTCAGGCGTAAAGAGCTGGACTACGTCCATCTTCTGAGTGTCCCGACAGTGATGGCTCTCCCATGTGCTTCAATGTCCGGCTGTTTGCTGCTATTCATGCCTGTCTGCGTCCTGGCCTGGGACATCCGATTTGATAGGGCCCAACAACTGAAGTGGTGTTGGCAGCTGGAAGGGTCAGCCTGGCTCATGTTGAGGTTCCTCAAAGCCTAGAACACACAGTTCGATTTCTCAAGTGTACTTTAAGTGCATCTGTCACAGCACACAAGTGAGGTACTGCACTGCTGTGAAAATAAGGGATGACACACCACACAGGTTTTGAGACTGGGAAACCACAGCGTGTGTCATAACCCCGGGATATAGTTATGACTGTGCATTAGTTAGCCAATACTTAGCATGAGTATCGCCAGACTTGCCGTTCCTTTATTTATTTTGCTGGACTGCTCTGGAGTTTGAAGTACAGAGCGCAGCGCTCAGGCTCTGGACAAAACCAGCCACCATTTCCTCAAAACTTCCCAGCGATCACTTGTTGTGATTCCGATGCTTGTTGTGTTAGCATGCGAGTCAGATGGATCAAATAAACACTTGTCTTTGCAACAAATATCCGTAAGCCCTTAATCTTTCACTTGTGCACAGTGTGTGCGTTCGTCTTAGCGCTCACATGTTGCGGCCGCTGTGTCATCCTGCCGCCGGCTATAAGAGATCACAGTCGGAAGACTGTGCTGTGGAATGGTCCCTTTCAGTGATTGTCGGTAGTCCTTTTATCTGCCTGGTTTATGAATCCTAACACTAAAACCTGACTTAGCGGCACAGCACAGATTTTCAAAGGAGAGTATGGGGTTAGTAGATACCTGGAACACTACAACATCTGAGCAGACTGCATAAAATGCTTAGGTTACATATGAGTAATATGAAAATAGAATTAAAATGAAATAAAATACACAGATACATGAATAACATGAAACTTTTTAAATAGCTTAATTAGAATGAATGATTACTTTAATACACCTTTGATTAAAAACATCCTTGTTAGCAATATCTTAATGCATGTATAATGACTTTGATTGAGTGATTTTAATTTCCTGCTTGAACATACCCCAAAATAACCGTTGGATTCTCAATACGGAAATTATTTCTGAAGCTGCTATGGAGAATTTCTCAGTTAGAATTGAAAGGGCAGTTCGATAAGCACATGAGGAAGCTCTCCGTACACTTTTAAATAGCGGGGGTTGTGGCAATATGTTGGGATAGTGGACATGTAGTTCAAACGTAATTGCACAGTCATATCTAAGTAAGTATGGTTACAGGAAAAAAGGTTTAATGTTAAATCTTCTTTGACATGCTCTTCACATCAGAAGGCCATCGATGCTTTAGGCTTGGACTGTGTCAAAACTGGGAGCACCTTTTCACTGCCATTGTATGTCAGAGATGAAAAAAGAAAAAAGGGATGGCAGCCACATTTCTCACTGCTCTATTTCTGATACTTCTGCTGCTTCATTATGGAAATTTTAACTGCCATCTGAGTTCCAGCCAAACAGGAATTACGCAAAATTACATTTGTACTAAAATTATGTAATTGAATTATGTCTGAGAATTTTTTCTGCCTTTACATGTATGGTTAAACATTTGGCATTTATGAGTAAGTTAGACTTTGACACATTGACTTTCTTTGCCTCTGATTTTATTAACATCCCTCTGGGACGTTACCAGGGAACAATTTTTGATTGGTTTCTCTCAGATCTTTAAACTAGGTCTAAACACCTACCATTATGGCAACTGGAAGATTTGTTTTGTTATTTGGGTCAGAGTTCAGTCACAGTGGGTTCTTTTTACTTGCGAGAGAGGAAGATTTGTTAATCTACTTTGCTCAGTACCTACAATTCTACTGCAGTGCATGTGTACTCTTTTGGAATGCCTTACCGACAGACATAATCTTATGCACAGGCCAAAGCATTTTATGTAGCCTGAGGACTTCAGATCTGTATTTGTCCATCACACCAGTGTGTTTCATATGTGTCTTTCTCGTATTGTTTCATGGATCGTTCAGACAAATCATTGCCAGGTCTTCTCAAGCTTGAGTGAAGAGGTCATTTTTAAGTGCACCTTTCCTGGCATTATCAAAAACATTCTTGCGAGGTGTTGACTTCATATTTGTGATTACCACTTTCCAGTGAGTTCCAAACTCGGCCTTGGCCGTATTCCAAAATAAGCCTATCCTCTGGCTTGCTTGTTGGTTCTGCTATATATATTTTACATAAGTGTCTTTTTGGTCTTGAGCAACATGGCATTAATCAAGGCTCTATGTGGACATACTGACAGTTTACTGTATTGTACACATACTGTCCGTGAGGGCACCCATTGGGAAAATAATGCACGGATACTGTAGATAAATGAACTGTACTTGAAAATAAATAAAACGTGGGAAAAGGACACTGACTGTTTTCCTGGTTATTTACTTGGGAGAAGAGTAACATATTTGCCTTGGACTAGCAAAATGATACCAGGCTTTGAGGTTTGTTGCTTTAACCTTAGGTCCAAGAAAAAAAAAAAAAAAACTTTTTCAGCAGGGGCAGCTTCTCAAAAAAAAAAAAAAAAAAATCCGATCCAGCATTTCAGACTCCTTGGTGCCAGAACTCCTGTCGTCTCTGTTGCCCCCCATGGGAGACCGTGCAGGCCGGAGTGCAGCGATAGAGTTTTTATTTGCTCTTCCTCTTTTTCTTCCTCGCCGGAGCCACGATCGGGTGGACTGCGGGTGACCGCCTGGATCGACTTCCCAGTAAACAGTTCACAGCGAGCGGCGCGCTTACATAACGTTGCTCGGGAAACCCCCGAGAGAAGGAGACGGAGAGAGACCCACTTTCATGGCGTCACTGATCAAACAAGTTCGAGAAATGAAAAGAGAAGGATGAGCTGGTCGCGCGGAGGGGGGAGAAGAGAGTGTCCGTTGCTGGCATCGGTGGGGGCTGGGTTATTTGTGTTGAAAATAAAGGTGAAATTGGCTATTCTTTACAGAGCTCAGCTGAGCCGAAAAGAAACCTTGAGGATGTAGTTTTGTTGCTTATGATGGAGTTCACACTGGAAGGTAGAATATAAACATGGCTTCATTACCTGTGAAGGGCAGGAGGTTTGAAATGAGTGTCTATTTCATTCACAGTACTGTGAAAAAATACTTCAATACACCATTTCTCAGTCTCAAAAGAGAAGTGTGAGAAACTAACAAATGAGGCTATGGCCGTGTTTCAAAACCCTATTTTTTATATAACTGAACTCATGTGTACTCTGTGATGCAACAGTTTTGCTGTCTTCAAGTTATATATGGCCGTACACAGAAATTCCTATAGGAACACTCATGACTATGCCTGTGTCCCAGCCTTCACATAAATTCAAAATGGTTTATCAAAACTGAGATTTACCCTTTTGTTTGGCTGAAGTTGGTCAATAAAATGTGCCACAAAACATTATATGGATAATTCAACATAATCCATGTTTGTTTCAAAAGAGAATGAGAGCTACGAGCAATGTACTGTCACATGCTGAAGCCTCTGTTTTTATGGTGATACTGCCAAAGCTGATTATATGACTTTTCCCTTAAAGGCTTGCCTAAGTTCATTTGCTTGTTCAACCCAGCAAACACACTTGGGGTACATGTATGGACCTTTTGTTCATATAGTATTTCCTGCCCGAGTGCTTGCAGGGCAATATGCATAGTTTAAAGTAACCTTGGAAATAACCTTATATGGTACATGGATGTGAATGTTTTAATATTTATTTAATGCATGGTTTTCCGAACCTCTTTATTTAATGGAAGATCAAGGTAAATTGAGATGTTAAAAGAGAGACAGACAGAAAAAGAAAGGATCTTATTTGGACAAACATCACCAGGTGACTTAGAAGCACATGTTATCTAAAACCATCTCATTAAAATACATTGTGAAGGGATTATATCAGAAGGGAGCATAATGTCAGCAGAGGAAAATAGAATTCCGTTTAAAACCGCTGCCATAAATTATGTAGGCATGGTGCAAGCACCTGTGTAATTAGAGTACTTAACACAGAGCTCTCAGTCCTCACAGCTGATTGGTTTTTCTACACGAATGCTCATTTAAATGCGACCCTAACGATTAGCTCCAGCTTCTGAACCCCGCGATCTGAACCCCATTAGAATAATTTGTTCCTTCCTTATGCTTTGCCTTTATTGCATGTCTGAACTCAAGCCCTGCATCCTAGGAGACATTTTGATTCGGCGTTTAAGCGTGGCTGGACCTTTCCAGAGTTAATTTATGAGAAAAACAAATCTCAGTCAAAATACTTGTTTAGGGTGACATAAATGCTTTTCACCTTGGCTGCATGTCTAATGATTGCTGTTTGTACTTCATGGCCCTCTGTACATTGAGCATCTCCATACTCGATACACTCACTCTGCGGCTGCGTACTGTGTGTTTCTGTTTCTGCGTCATACAGTCCTTCACATGGTATTTTATGTCCTGCATCACCCACATAAATACAGACAGATACTTGGCTCCGGGTTCTGTCTTGTGTTGATAAAACCAACAACGGTAGCTTTGAGAACAAATGACAAAATAGCGAAAAGAAGCAAGAAGCATAGGCTAATTATTCAGCCTTTGCATAATGTGAGATTTCAGGTTAGAAAGTATAAATACATATAGACAACCTCAGCTATTCATAAACATGTCCTTTAAAATCTCTAGTCATTTTGTGACTGAGGTGGTTGTTTCACGTGTGTCTAAAAAGAGTTTTGTGATTTCCTGTTCTTTGTTTCATGGTCAGTCCACAGGGATAAGATGGCTTTCCTGCAAACTGAAGTTCCATTCCATTGACTAAGCCTTCGTTTGTATTCCATATATGTTGTATTTGTAAAGGTAAAACAAATAAAAATAACTGTCAGTTACAATTTTTATTGTTTTCATTGTAAAATGTAATTGCAGAAAGCAAAATTCTTGCCATAAATGAAAATTACTTTTGTGTAAAGAATTTGTCTAAAGACATTTTCAAATGGTGCTTTTGAGAATATGAGAATATGCTCTGTACGGTGTTTTTTTGAGCACTGCCAACTATAGGAGACCTTTTCTGTGACACACTCTCTGCTGAAGTGGTTTGGAGCTGATACATATGAAAATATATTCACCTTTGGCAGCAATGTTCCTTTGTATCTAGTGGAAACATTTTACTATATTTTTCTTTATTCAATGCATATGCCACATTCATGTCTCATTTTCCTACACTGAAATAGACATTACTGTGGCTGTCCTGACCTCAGTTTAAACAGTATGCAAAACATGAGTGCCAGTTTTGCTCTGTTTTATAGAGGGAGAGTTTCCATATTGAAGAAAGTGTCTGCTTTCCCAGGCTCAGTGCAAAGGCAGTTTCTTGGATGTCTTAAACGTCTTAAAGTGGTTTGGTCGCGATGTTTTACAGTATTCCAATCCATCCAGACCCCTTTGCATGGCTAGCAGAGCAGTGGTTTAAAATGAAGTTTGACTCCCCTGAGAACAGAGTAAAAACCAAAAATCTCTAATGTTTAGCCTGAAGCACATGCCGTGCAAGGCTTGCTTGTATGCTGCAGGTGCTTAGAGTGTCTAACTGACATTCAAAATCAGGTAGAGTCAGGTTTCTCCTCTTTCTTCTCTTCTCAACAGCGTTTACAAAACTTTTAGGCGGTCACACAATATCCATAATTTTCTCACAAAGCATGATTTTATATCTTATATATTCTGTCACCCAAATTACTTGGTTTGTCACTGGCTGACGTAAGGCAGGTGCCTTGCTTGAGGGTACAGCAGCTGTGGATTAAGACCCCTTGCAATTGGTTTATCCAAACCCTTAACATCACATGACAGTCACCCGTTTTCACATGACAGTGTTTATTTAATGGAGTGGGTAAAAGAAACTCCGGCCACTGCACGATTTACATTAAATACACTATTTATTATTCCAATACAAATGTCATGTCACACTTGCATCTCATAAATATCACTGTACAATCTTTTTTTTGTTTTGTTTCATTTTATCTTTTTTTCTCTGTAGGACAAAACTCTTTCACTGAACAAAACACAGTAACAAAGAGACAAGGTTCTTTTTTGTGCGAAAGTAGCTTAATAATACATATGGTAAACATTTAAACTGGTGCAGCGTAAAGAGCTTTCCCTCGTGCTGTGAATTGATTACAGCCTGTTATTGCGTGCGGCGAGCGAGATGCTGTCGGTGGTCTGCTGTGACCATTGAGGAGTCGACTCACGCTGCTGTGAAAAGCTCATTTAATGAGCGTTTCTTCCCACAGCCCCATGGTCAGACTGGAAGTGAAAAGCAGATGAGTCTGGGGGCAGGTTAACACAGGAGGAGTATTAACAGTTATCACTGAAGGAGGTTTGGGTTTACCAGCGTTATGCAAAGAGGAACAGGACATGGGTGTGATGTGGTAGCAACTAGTTGCATAACATGTACAGTTTTAGAGTCTATAACCCCCCAAGTTACAACTGCAAGCATCTCTTGTCACTCCAGAGTCAAAGCTTGCCATTCACTTCATGCTGAGCTATACATGGAGCATGGGGCTAACGTGTTCATTCCAGAGTTGTTGAGTGTAAAGGTGGCATTCCCTTCAGCACTACAGGAAGAGGGACTTCGGCTCGTAACACAACTGTCCACAACACGATAATGATTGTCGTATCAGAGGGAAAACAATCCACACGAAACCACACGTCGAGGAGCGCTGCAGGTGTGGACCACTGCCAGCAGAGGGCAGTCTGAACAAATGCTCCATTGTATATCCATTCTTCAAAAGTGCATTAAAAATGTGATTGCACAGACAGATGCATATCACACATTTAGCTGGACACATTATGCATGCATGTACATTTTGCAAAACAGCACTGACTGCAAATGAACTTATGCTCGGGTTCAGTTAACATTCATAGGTATTGATTTCATAAGACAGTGAACTATCAATAGAAAACAGGTTTTCTTTACAATGGGAGTGATAGGTATGCACTATATCTTTAAACAATTATTTTGTACCAGTGAAAAAAGGTGGGCACAGTATATTTAACCTAATATGACCATATTAGAGAGCAGTATGAAGTATATAATATACAGTTTATACAGGCAAGAGGGTCAGTGATATCTGAGTTTACAAAAGCTACAGTACTGATAGATTCAAAAAAAGACTTCGTTCACAGTTTACACATAAGTTACACTTATGTCTGGCCGTACTTCAAAAGGCAGCCACATGCACAGATAAACAGGTCACTAACACTGATTTTAAAATCGTAAAAAGTTAACATGGACCCCCTTATCAGAGTTCATTAAGTGTGTGCTAAGTGCACGTATTGGACACGGATCAAAAGCTCCTTCTTACGACAGTGTTCTTTTCATGCAGTAGCCCCAGTCTAAAGCCGCTGGCTTCCTCGAGCGCATCTGCCATCCAATTTTCTGCTCAGATGACTTTTTGGAGAGAGAAGCCAAATTTCTCAGCTAACCCCTGAGCTGGTGAATACAGCGATTTTTTTTAGTGCGATCACAGGAATAAAAACCTCCACTGAAGTGCAACAATCATAGGGACACCAGAAGAATCCCAGAGCTACAGAGAATACCACAGGGCCAAAACTACAGGAGCGCTGGTGATTTTTTTTTGTGTTTAAGTGTTTAACGTCACTCGATCTCAAGCATGTCCAAAGCTACCTAGTAATGCATCACTAATAAAACTCCTCCACTGATCGTGATCAAACGAGTACCTCATTTTATCTCTGTTTATGAGTTCCATTGACTATCACCGTAATCACTGCTTTACAGGGTAATTACACTAAAATCACCCCGCTAGTTCTGTCAACTGCTTGTCCTTCTTTGCATCTGCACTTTTCTCATTACATGAGTAAGGTCATTGGTTGAGTCAGAAATGTACATTTCTCAATGAACAACTGACCTTATCAAAATATGATCATACAGCCATGTTTACAAAACATGTTATGGTGGACTTATATGTGTAACAGAACAGGAGAAAACGCATAGTTAAAGCTTGCGTTTGTGTTCTAGCAACAGGTGAAACCAGCGCGGTGCACTATGGCTCTGTGGTTTGTACTAGCTATAGAAAGGGTGTGGGAACTGTGGCCCACAAGGTATTTCTGTTCAGTTTACAGCGCTGTTTTCATTTCAGCATCGGAGCTAGCTGGCAGAGAGGAGCGGCGATGCATACAGAACATACTTGATACCTCATCCAAGTTCCTCATGCCTATCCATTTGCTGCCCCGCGGGGGTGACTGCGTACTCACCTTACACTAATCAAGAGTCTCGTCTCTCCGCGCGATCTGCGCTCAGACGACATTAACTGCACAGTCTGTCACCACTGTCACCAAAGGGGAACGCTGCTCAACGGTTCCCAAAAGCACGTCTGGTGACCACGGTCGCAGCGCGGCTTCCACCTGCTATTCCTCGCCGGCGTAAAGGATTACTTGATTAGCGCGGGAGGATCGCCACGATAATTGCTCGCTTTTGATGAAACGGGGCGTTCACGGAGAACGCGTCTGCTGTGCACATCCCAGCAAAGGCAGGTGTCACACTGTCACATTAAATGACCTTTCCCGTCATTATTTCAGGCATGACATTTATCTGTATGCATTCTCCAATGTGGAAAAAAACACTTCCCCTGTATAAACTGCTGAATAAAGATTTACTGAAATGGTTGCTTGAAGGAGTAACAGATCAAAACTGTTGTCTTACAGTTAGCAAACAAACGTAGACTGATCCTGCCTATCTAGGACAGCTTACATTTATTTTACAAAACACAATATAGACCTAAGATAAGAAATAAAGATATCTCGCAAAAATATGAGGTAGATGAAAACAAATTCATGGATGTCAAATTTTGTTATCTCAAATGCTCCAAGGCAGACATATTAAGTGATAATGCAACGCAAAAGGTATAAATAAAAAACATGTCTGTATTTCTACAGTGGAACACATGACCCTCTCCCACCCTCCTTAAGTCCACTTACCAGAAACTGTACTGGGCTCTGAGGTCAGTCAACTCTTTGACAAATCAGAACAAGAAGAACACAGGTAATGACAAGCAGGGAGGCTCTGTGAGTTAAATGACGGTTGTCAGAGCTTTGCTGCAGTTCCCATTGGAGTCAGTCTTTTCCGGCACAGAGAGCTCACCCTCCCGTAGTATCCCCTCCATCACATCCCTGTCCTCCGAGTTAGACTTGCTCTTTGCCTGCTGTTCGCTCTGCCAGCTGTGTCCGCTGTACATGTAGTCATTGATAGCTCCCATCTTGGGGAAAGGAGATCTCCTCAAGCAGAGGATTTCCTGGAAAGCATACCTGAACTCAGGGCTTCTGCAGTAGATGAGGGGGTTGAACGCCGAGTTGGCATATCCTATCCAGTTTAGGATTTTGAAGGGCAGGTCCAGGTTCTCCACCCGGTGGCCAGACGTTTTGAGGATGTTGACGACCACGTTGAGCACGAAGAAGGGCAGCCAGCAGAGGGTGAAGATGCCCATGATGATGCCCAGGGTCTTCAGGGCCTTGTGCTCCTTCAGGCAGAACTTGGTCTTCTTCCCGTTCCTGCCGTCGCCGCCGCGGCCGTCCTGAGCCCCGTTGTTGTTCTGGGCGTGGAAGCGCCCCTCGCTCCGGTCGATCTTCTTCAGCTGCTTCTTGGCCTCCTGGAAGACACGGCTGTAAACGAAGACCATGACCACCAGGGGGATGTAGAAGGAGACGATGGAGGAAGTGACGGCGTAGCCCAGGTTGGTGTTGAACTCGCAGCAGCTGGCGTTCCTCGTGCAGTTCCTCGCCTCCTCCTCGTCGGAGACCCACCACTCCTTGTATATGGGCAGGAAGGAGATGAGGCTCGCCACGACCCAGATCAGCAGCACCATGATGCGGGCCTTGCACTTTGTCAGCAGGGACTGGTACCGAAAGGGCGAGGTGATGGCCAGGTAGCGGTCCAGGGCGATGACGCACAGAGTCTCAATGCTCGCCGTCACGCACAGCACATCGGTGGCGGTCCAGAACTGGCACCAGAAGTTGCCGAAGTGCCAGGTGCGAAGGATGATGTGGCACGCCCCGAACGGCACCACCACCAGGCCCATGACCAGGTCGGCGCAGGCCAGCGAGGTGATGAAGCAGTTGGTGACCGTCTGCAGCCTCTGGAAGCGGGAGATGGCGGTGATCACCAGCACGTTCCCGAACACGATGGCCAGCACCAGCACCGCCATCACCATGCCCAGCAGGACCATCTCTGCCTCGCTGGCGGCCGACGAGGAGACGTTCTGGCCCGCAGAGGTGTTAGACACCAGAGGCACGTTCATATTTCTCATGATCTGAAACCAAGAAGCACATAAACAAACAAGGAAAAGACAACAGAAAAATAAGGGAGAAAAAAAAAAAACATAAAGTCAGTACTGATATAAAAAGCAACAGGAGAAACACACAACAAAACAACCATCTAGTTTAAAAAAGCAGAAGAAAAAAAAACTTTATATTTATATCAGAATAGTTCACAAACCTGTTTGAATTTTAGTCCTGTCTCCCATGCAAGTTGAAAATGTTCCGTTGGTCTCCACTGTTTTCATAAGTATTTGGCCTTTCACTTCATTCTGTAGTCTTGCCTCTCCCTTTTGCACTGTGCTTCAGTCTGAGACACATGAGGCGTTCTGGCATTGAATGTGGCTCCCAGGCTATTTGTCAGAACCCTTATAGCATTCAGCAGTGACATCACGCTCCGTGCAGCCAATGAGCAGACAAGTGAGGCACAAGACCTGTGGGCTGTTCTGCTTTTGAAAAGACTGGGCTGATTGCTTTTCTGCATGTCTGTGAAACAAACTGTGATAGCGGAAGTTTAGAGCAGCTTAAAAAAGAAGGAGGAACTGAAACTAGCTGGCTTTGCGTGTCTTTTCAGTTGAGCTCTCCAGTGATATCTCAATAATGAACAGCTGTGAAAGGAGTGTGAATCTTTCAGACCTGAGACCTGAGATAAACACATATCAGTGAGAGTTTTTTTTTTCTGGAAGGATGAGTTGTAAAATTACTGAAGCAATATCTCCTGGTCTGCAATGTTTAAAGCCTTGATTTAGGATTTGTTTTAGTTAAGAATGAACTAAGAATGAAGAGTTAGAATGAACTACGTGATAAACACTCAGTATTCAGTTTAAAATTTGAAGATAAGACAGATTTTGACCTCAATAATGCAACAGCAAATACTCCTCGCAGCTTTGACTGCGAGATTGTCTGCAGTTTTCATTGCAGTCTTTCAGACACCATATGGTAAAAGAACCCACAGAGTATGGAAAGTGTAGTTATCTGCTGGAAGGTACACTGTGTCTGTGAAGTATGCTCCATAAAGCAGTCTGTGATGATTTCTTGGCTCAGTAAGGTATATCAAATAAAAACTGACTGACTGTGCCTGCAATGGTCTTAACTCAACCTTCAAAAGGCTGCAAATGTCATCACCAGGCAAATGACAACACCAGATTCTTATGATTTATTGGTAAGAAGAAAACAATATTGGCAATTTGGTGTATCTCTCTGCAGAAGGGTTGCCTATACTGGGATATGATGATGCTCGTCCTTTGACAATACAAAATTAAGAACAATATTCAAAGACATGCCTGTGTAATCTCAGTTCACCTCTTCTTTTTCTCACCTACATAAATGTCATGCGTCAAATGGGTTTCTCTCTTGCACTGAGAAATGTGGAATGTTTCACCTTATAATTTCTAAACAACACAACAGAACTGATGTTCATCATAGTTATTTCACCTTATGTTACTTCAAATGCAAATCCAACTAAGAGACATCTCAGATATAAGAAATGGTGGAAGATGGAACCAGAAACATGACAGCTCGTTCACACAGTGGTTTGGCAGGCATCCAATAGCAAATGTACCAGAACAACTTGTCCTTTGGTTTGTTGGTTTGTTGGTTTGTTTGCTTCATCAGCCACTGCCAGCACAGAACACGACAGACAGTCTCCTGTAACAGGCCATTACTAACAGACCACTGCAAATCCATTTGTATTCAAATGTCAGGCTTGCAGGCACCGTTCATACAGAGGCTATGGTACCTGTACTGTACACCTGGTCTCTCCGTCTTAGCAAAAGCTTCGTGAAGTAGGCTTCCCATGGATTTTTTTTTTTTTGCCTTTTTCTATCCATCTGTGTGAAGCTAGTCAGGTTCCCCCACATTACTCATAACGGTGTCCTTTTTCCAGAAAGTGATGTTTTTTCTTGTGGAAGTGATGTTACGCTATCAAGTTCCTAAATGTTAATAATATACTCAGATGATATCATCTAATATTATTATTATACCATCCACCCGATTTTACAGTATCATTAACAAGGAAAGAGAGTGGTCTGTGTGGGATCATTTGCAAAGTAAGTAATTTTAGCTCACATAAGGAAACACATACAGCAAGGTGCGTACTACCAATCGATTTACTGCTCAGTGTGCTCAATTAACTATTGATGCATTAATCTGACACATAAATAGACCTCACAAGAAAACTATCCAAGCACACTCTCCAAAGGACAACAGCACATAATTCTCTTTCTCCCTCCTCTTTCTCTCTCTTTAGTGCGGCCCTGAATGTCCCCATTTGCATATCGGCACAGGGAAACTGAATTTGCTGCCATGGTGTTGCGCGAACATTCCTCCGACTCATTTGGTTTCTGACTTAATGCAAATTCTATTCCGTGCTGTCGAGTATCTTTTTCATGTGTGTTCACTGTACTCATCACAGAGTGTGCTCAGGGTGGATAGGCTTCACTGTTACCTGGACAGAAGCACGATCAATTTGGTTTTCAAAATGGCTCTGAAAGAAAGTATATCTTTTTGGTGGCTCGTTCTGTTTTTTTTTTTTTCCCTCATCAGCATTCACTTCGCTCAGTCGGGCTTAAAAGCTTTCAGGGTGAAGTCAGCAGGGTGCAACCAGACTTAGCAGCAGTGACACAAAAGTGACATCAGTGTCCTCTACGAAATCTCCAGCATTTTATTTTAATTAATACAGGAGGCCAGTATACTCTGGGGAAAGCACACACACACATACACACATGCGCACACACACATAGCTTTTATTCCTGTCATCTTGCAAGATGTGAGTTCAGTTTAACCCTACTCATTCAGAGCATTTCTGTCCCATACATAACACAGAAATAGCAATATTATATAACATTTCTGATGATAAAAATGTGTACAGTCAGCAGTGAGTTATTAGGATCTAGTCCAGTTTATTTCACTGAGGGTCAGAATAAAGCTGTGTGGCCACCTCGTTGCAGCAGAGCAACAGTCGAGCTATTAAACCCTTATTGTGAAGCATCATTGTTTGTGGCTGGATATCACAGCAGTGGCATGCTCTCCTGTCAGTGTAGTAGCAGCCCAACTCTCGCCTCTGGAGCATGAGAGCATGGGAATCAGAACCACTGCTCAGTACCCCAGTACACAGTGTACACTCACTTACACACACACACTCACACACACACACGCGCACACGCACATGCACACACACACACGCGCGCGCGCGCACAGCTCCTAGTGTTACTCCACTCTGACCCTGTCTCTTCTAATTCTGCATAAGCAGGGAAGAACAAAGTGGAGCAGGGAAGAACACTTTGTTTATAATGTGCTTCAGCCTGTTCCTCTTTCAACTGCCTTTTATTCTCTCACTTTACAAGCAATACCACAAAACAATAATACAAAATTATTACTTAATTCAAACCAGTGAAACTGATTTATTGTGCATAGTGGCTTTCATAATGAGATCGTCAAGCAGCACTACTAGGGAACACCATATAGAAGTGATATACTACAAATGGGATAGAATGTAAACATTGCAATCACGTAATCATGTTCTATAGCATTTGAGCCCACGTGGATCCTAATAGTTCAGCTGATAATATAATTTTATAGATGTGAACATTTTGTGAATTAGAGAAAGAGGTTAAAGGGATCCTATCAATTTTAACATTTTAATGCTGATTCCTCCTGCGTGTCTGCGAGGCCATAGCTAAACGTTTCCTCTTTTTTTTTCTCTCTCTTTGAGGGAAATGCCAAAAAACCTGGGAGATTCATATTTCTTTGCATGCGACGCCACGGAGCTTCCTTTTTATAAATGTACAGGGCTCATCGCTCTATCAATGTCAGGTTTATTCCTCCCCGCGCAGACAGGAGGTCCGTCCAAGAGAGGGATACAGTGCATTCAGCGCCCGGTGTTTTTGTACGCCCGCATACAATGGAGACATCAGTGACCTCACGCTTCAGTTATGCCCTCAGCCATTTATTTGTCGCATGTGTATTCTTTTCCTAATTAAGGAAACACTTTCATCCTCCCTCATTGTATCCAGGAACGATGCGGCGTGGATGCCGGGTGGATGCCGGGGGCCGGCGGGTCCCCGGGGACGCTGTTCCGCGTCACGCCGAATTCGACATTGACGATGTCCAGGGACAGAGAGCTCCCTGTCGTCTTCCCCGCATTCCAGCCGATGCCACACACACACAAACAGGGAACAGATCACAAAGTTGCAGCATTTGAACTGTCAGTTCATTACAAGCCGAGACTTTCGGCTGTGTCAAGAGGCTCAGTCTCACGTGTTGTGCACACCGCCATACTTCAGTGCATATTTAGACCATGCTTTCAGACTTTTAACACAAATCTTTGGATTCTTGGAACAATGTAGGGGTTTTATAGGTGGATTCACACATTGCTATATGAGGGCAGCCGCGCTCATTACACTCTGCTGACTACATTGTTTTTAAAAGTTTGACCCACTTTCCCAAACGCAGCTTTACGAGTTTTTACAGGGTGTTTTCGTTTGCTTGAACATCGCCTCCAAACTCTGCGTCCACTCTAATGAGCTGATTAAGCCAGCGTCTGACGCGCCAACTAGTTGGCATGCACCAGTGGAAAGGCCTGGCATCGAAACAAGACATTCATTTTCGACAGTTCTATCCTCTAGTTAAATACGGTCTTATATTTTAGTTGTGTTATTCTCTCTCGTAAAGTTTGCACCTGTAGCTTTCCCCCCTCTGAGGATAAACGCTAAATATATTTTACACAAAATTAGCATTTGGTTCCAGAAAACGGGACCCGGTGTGAGTCTGTTTTTAGCGTGACACAGTGAAATAAAGAAAATGTCAGAAGCCGTGAGGTCGCCATCCCTTGTGTCACGCACAATGCATACACATGCACAGTGATTAGCTCCTCTGTTTGGCCACATCGATGCGCTCTTTGATGTTCTCTTTCCTGCATCCTTGTCAGGATAAGATATATTTCACCTTTGGGGAATGGCCAAGTGTCTGGGGCCTGAAACTTTGCCCCAGACGCGTATCGGAGTGCAGACGAAAACAATGCCGAACAATGCCTATCACGCATTTAGGCAGACTCCCAGGGGGGAAAGAGGTTTATTACAGGTGTGGTGGTCCTGGCAGAGGAGAGGGGAAGCCGTCACCAAATTCCTGTCAGCCGCTGGAGGGTGAAGTCTTTTGAAGGTGAAATGTGCAGGCCCCGTGGATTACGCTGCCAGCGGTTTGGTGTCATATTTCCGCCATGCTGCCGCACCGAGGCCTTTGAAGTCTGCATGGTATAGCGTGGTGTGTAATGGTGTTCTGAACAGAGGCGGGTTTGAATACATGTTTGTGTTTTCTGACTGTGTGTATATGGGGATGGGGGTGGGGGTGGGAGGTGGGGGGATATGTCAGTTTGATGCCACAACATGATCCACACCACAGGCAGGTGAAGTCAAGCCTTGAAAAGCAAGCATCGCCCCCCATAAGATTTACTTGGCTGTGACCATATGTTACAGCTGATTGAATCTGAAAATAATGTGGTTCAAAACAAGACGTTTCTTGTGAAACTGAAGTTGGGCTCTGAGGCTTCGTCTCTTCCGCCACTTTTATACATACAGACCTGCTCGTACACATTGCCTGTGGATGGCCTCCAGAGCCTAATTGGATTGTTATTCAGAAGCCAATGACAGAACATTACCATTGCAAATGAAAACTAATGAAAAAAGCAAGGGCTTTTATTTATAATGGGAAAGGGCCCATTACCAATAAAAGCATTTTTTTTTTCCTCTCCATCTGAAAACTGGAAGCTACCGAAAATGAAGAGAGACTCTGCTACACTTAAAAAGCATAAGTGACAGATCTTTCCTTTCAAAGGAAAAATATTTTATGCATGTTTTTTTCCCATAGCATCCCTTGATTAGACTGTGTATATATCCTGTTATTTACGGACAATTGAGAAGAGGCATTGGATTATCATTTGTCTTGTCACCTGTTTCTCGTTTCGTCTGCTGTGTTGCAGAAAAGTACATACGAATCAATGACCTGCTCACTGGGTCATTGGCTGTCTTATGTGTATGACACAAAAATTGTGTAAAGCAGAGTAGAGCTAGCTGTCTTTTTATTACTTTAACATTTTACCTCAGACAACATTGTGCTAGTTTTAATGGGGAACAACAAGGAGTGGGCATACTGTGCAATCGCTGGATTTACAGCTTTAGAGGGCTGTAATTGAGAGAATCCTGCACTGTTTTTTTTTTTTTTTTTTCTGAAGTTCACGCTGAAACATCTATCATTGTGATGTTTCTTCAAAAACAGTTTGGTGAATTTGACAGTCACCATATTCTGTTCGTACTGATACACAAAAATACACTTACATTTTAAACAAATGCTGATCGAGTCCTGGGAATGTGTGTTATTCAATGAAATACAATACTACTACTATTAACAATAATAATAATAACAACAATAATAATAATAGAGGTTATGTATTCCTTTGATACCTCTCAGAACACATCCCGAGGACAAGTGGTATTTGTAGATATGAGTGTGACTCCTCCCAGATGTGAAGGTTGACCTGAGTTTTGAAAAGGGAGTTTGTGTTTGTACGATATTACACTTGTGGTCTCAGCTCAGTAAGCAGTCTCTACCCTAGTAATGACAATCTAAACAAGCCATATCCTGGAGCTCTGTACCTCATGACCCCTGTCTCTAATAACTGGAAAGAATGTGTGTGTGCATGTGTGCGTGGTCAGGGACCAGTGGGCTCTGGCCCACTATACTAATTTCATTTCAGTCCCAAGCTCATTCCCTCATCCATTGGCAACATAGCATTTTTTTGTGGACTGGAGCACCTTGGTTGTTAAGCTTTGGGTGTGACACTCTGGCTGGATTATCACATGATGCATGAGTCATACCTCATTTCTTGTCAAGATGTGCAAGGAGCTCAGGTGAGATGGAAAAACAGAAAGAAAAAAAAATGGTGTCCCAGTTATTGTTGTGCAGGGATGAAATATGTGCTCGGCTTGAGGGATGAAGGGAGGCTGAATCACTTCCCTCTTCAGTTCTCCCTTTTAAAAAGCGTGAGCAATGTCTGTTTCCAAAAATACCGCTATGGGTAGACATACTACTGCTGCTGCTGCTACTACTACTACTACTACTTTTATTATTATTATTATTATTATTAACATCATCATCATCATTATTATTATTGTTATTATTGTTAGCATTAGCATTAGCATTCATGTTAACTTCCATCTTATCCAGGGAAACATCGGCATACCTTGTTCACATACATAAACATAACATATTTATCTCACTCTACATGTCAAAAAAAGAAAACCATATCAGAAAGCAGAAACCTCCCACGCAGGCTTCAAACTTCAGACTCTTAGTCATGTCCACTGCAGGGCTAGGACCAGGCTGGCTCGAACTGGTGCCAAAGCTGGCTGAGCTGGTTTGTCATGATAGCTTGTCTATTAAATTACCCATGGCAAGAGGTGCAACGGATTAAAATCCAAGCCAGTCGTCTCTGTGCTGGTGCAGCAGCACGCCTCCTCATTGTGAAGTGTCGCTGAATGCTGGCGTCTGCCCAGATCCATACGATTGCCAAGACATTGTCGGCAATCCGAGGCCTGGGCTTTCCTGAAACTCTAGACTCCACTGCTTTCCTCTTCCTCCTTGTTGTATTTCCTAGCTACCTTGTGTTGATTGTTTGTTGTGATCAGCACCGGCGGTGAGTTCTTTTGTCTCGCTTTAGTTACACATAATTCCCCTCACTTGGGTGGCACCCATAACGGTTGCAGGCTGAGCTGACATGGGCGGTTATCATTCAGACTGACAAAAATAAAATTAAAAAAAAAAAACATAAAGGGAAACAGCTCTGAGCGTGAACTAAGCAAACCAGCCTACTCCCAGCATGACAGTGGAAACGGTGATATCCGAGTCTGTATGTCAGCATATTATTCTGTTCTGTCATGTATTGAGCAACCTTAAGTGAGAGATCGCATGCTCGTTGACATCATACCGCTGCTGGCTACCTCTGCCTTCATCCTCAACAAATAAACCAACAGATAAAAAGCCGGGCGTTGCTATTGAGAAAGGATTGCACTAAAATGACAAGCACCACCTGAGATTAAGGTGTTAGAGGCCATATTGTGTTTAACTCCTGAGGTCAATGTAGCTGGATGACACAAGCATGCACAGGAAGACACAGCAAACTGTTTTGCAGGAAGGGGATAGAAGATAGGATTGACACTAGTTCACCTATGGAACAAGTACAAAGTCTTAGTATCTCAGCTGTTGCTGTTGCTATATAGAAACGCATATTTCCAAAACAGCAACCTCTCAGGCTGTTACTGTCTAAAATACAAACCTACCTTATGTTTAGAGATAACAGCAATATACTGTAATTCATAAATACCATTTTGTTCAAGGTCAGTGCTAGACACCATAATCGAAACAAACAAGATGATGCAGTTATTTGTCTTAAGACATGCCCACCAAAGGCTTGTTCGCCTATGAAGTAGTTTATTGGGTGGCCTCCTTTTAACATTCCTTTAACGTACAAATGCCAGACAAGATGGCTGACCACAGCTAGGGCTAATGGAGCCATAAAAAAGAAGTCTAGTCACATCGGCTGATCTCCTTGAACCAGTCACTGTCATTGGGAAATAACCTTCAATCCACAGAGAAAGAAGGATGTCAGGTTTTTTTCCTTGTTATTGGTGATGGTTGGGGTGATTCAAGCACACTCTTAAATTCAAGGTAAGCGTCATTTTCCATCTTAATTGGACAGGAGAGTAATTCAAATCGCAGAGGCTTGCGTGGTGTGATAAAGGGGGTGGCTGTTAGTTTCGGGCTGGCTTCCTAATAAGGAATGCATCTAAACTGAATCCTTTTGAGTGCTCGATATGAAAGTCTTAATATTTTCACTCAAAGACACAGCAGGAGTAACATTTTCACACAGAACTGGTGAAACCATCCCCAGAAACCTCTGAACAATGTAAAGAAGAACCTACTCCCCCAAGAGAGATGACTCCACTTTCCCTCAAATTTTGTCAGGGTCCCCCATCTGTCCAGCACAGATATCTACTGCTGCATCAATTGTTAATGCAGGAAGCAGCTCCAGAGATGGTGGAGTACAGAATGCATGGAGAGTAAATAAATAGAGGAATAAATTAAAAATGACGGGGACCAGTGCTGAAATTCACTGCTCTGTTTGCATAGGGGGGTGGGCTAAGGTGACAGGGACCAACAGATGTGCTCTCCCCCCCTCCTCACAGTTTCCGCTGTAGCTTTATTTTTCATTTACGCAAATGATATAAAATTCATCCACCAATTCCCATTCATGAGAACAAAAATGTCTTCATTTGATTGTTTTTTTTTTCCCACTTCTCAATCTCATTTTTGTCTCCATATTCCTCTTATTCAATTTTCAAAGCCATTTGTTGTGAAAATAAAGATTTCAGGGGCCCTTTCATGGACACTGACATCCATGTGGTTTTGTCCCGTTATTTGATTGTTCTATTGAACTGACTGCTGGACTTGGTCCTTAGAAAAGCTGTGTCAGTCCCAGCCATGACATTCCAAGCATGTTCATCCCTGCTACACACTGCCGGGGATCTCTTATCACTTTATGAGAGTCGTAAACAGAAAGAAATGCTTTTTAAGCTTTTGTCAATAGATTTTCCAGCTTGGAGGGTGTTAAATAGTTCTAAATCATGGAGTGGTTTGTTCTTCTTAATGTTGTTAGAGGGAGATAGTCTTTCTCTCCACCCCGTCTGATTCCCAGAACCCCCACCCCCCTCACACCACTCCAAATACACACCCTAATAACCCAAGATAAAAAGTCAACTTCTGACCCCTCTGCTGCAGACTGGAGTGACTCATAGCATGCTCCGGGGCTCAAATGTTGTTTTTGCCTCTCATTCGGGCCACGGTCCAGCGGGTAAAAATAGCCAATGGTCTGAAGGAGTTCCTCTTCAGCAGCCCAGCACGCAAGAAGTGTCCAGACACATGCAGATTCAGGAGAGCAGCCACTGAATGAATCGTCACAGTTGAGCTGGAGCGCCACCAGCTCAACTGTATGCGGCCTGTTATGGCTGGGATGGATAGAAAGCCATCACTCAGGCATGTCCGAAATGCTCAGGGCACATTGTATTCGTCCCCCTGCATGCTCAGTGCAGTGCTGCACCAGCCCAGGAGTACTTAATTGGTTATGTTCAAATCTGCCTCTGCTCTCATTGAATAAGATCATCGTGAGTGGAATAACCCTGAGAGTGGCTGGGTTTGTCTGTTTGATTTGAACCAATGAATAAGAAACGGCAGATGTTTACTTTCTTATGTGCAAACCTCAGTTTGCTGTAAATGCATATTATTTTAAAGTGACCTCCAGATTCTTCACTCCTCTGTTGGAGTGAAGTGAAGCACGAGACCAAGGCGGGGCTTTGAAGAACTGAATTGAGTGCTCTGAGCGCAGAATGAAATCACCATAAACGTGGCCTCTCATGTCATGGGTGGAGTTTTATAGATTCTCAACACTTGCGGCCATGTCTCCTGTAAAGTCGGTCACAATGTATGTATGGGATGACTGCACAAGGATTCCTAATCCATCCAAATATCAGTCTCAATATTTCTGATCACTGAAAGCAGTCATATTGATAGTCTACATATGACCAAAACCATGTGCAGTCTATTAAATATTGACTCGTACTCGTTATGTTTAATGAAACTGGCAGTTACAGTCAGCACTAGCTGGCCAAACTGCCTGGTATGCATGGAGCCAGAGTGCATGGAAACAACACTTGACTACGTGAAACACAAACAGACAGAATCGAACGTGTCCTCACTGATGACCCACTTTTCCCACTTTGATGCTGCCAGGTGAACCCCCCATTGTGTCATTCTCAGATCACACACCGTGAGGACAGACAACACGTCGTCTCGTCAACAACGGCGAAAGGCAGGACCTCATTCTCCTGCCATTGTTCAGAGGCCGCCCTCCAGACCTCTCTTGGCTGACAGGTGTTGAAAACTCACCTTGTCCATCAGTTAACTGCAGGGCTGACTGTCAATGCATAATTGTATGAAACTGAGTCCCAGTCTTGTGCTAAAGCCATTGTATTGTCTCAGTTTAGAGAGGGCTACCTTGATTCTGTTTTCCTCCTTGCATTAGATTGGTGAAAAAAAAATCACATTTTTCCATGATGAGTTTGAGCAGGACTCGACGCAAAAGCTCCCTCTCAGACATGAAACCTTGACGATAAGGTTGTAATTCTTGGCCTATTACAGTAAGAGCATTTGGGCTGACATTGGAATCAGATTTCACCACTGCAGAGCTTCCAGGCTGCTCTGAGTAGCCATGTCAAACATGAGTGCACAAGGAAAAAAGCACGCCGAAAAAGAAGATTTTATTATCTGTCTCTTTTGCCCTCTCTGCCCCCAGTGGTAAGATCTGGAGCTCTCTCAAGTGCTTAGAAAGAAATAAAACAACACAGATATTATGAATTACCCACTTCTTCTCACAGTAACCTTTGCACTTTGTTTCTGTGTGCTTTTGAGCAGATGGGCCTTCGGTAGGTGAGAATTGTGGAGAGCTCCAGTGGTAACCGTTGTGGGAGAGAGAAGCAAAAGCATCTGATATAATAAACTCTCCCTGTTACTTGTGAGAAAAGGTGAGTTCTTCACTTCATGCTGCCCTGATGTGTGCAGTTTTACCGAGCAGTCTGGGGATCTCCAAAATAGACTTACTTGGGTGTCTGGCCTGCATGGCAGCATATTGTAGCACATGCAGCGCTCTCATGGATGGGTCAGAGGGGCACTGCACTCCCACTCACAAAACCTTTACTGCTTCTGTTACAGCTACCTGTTTCTCCTGCACCCTCACACCCACCCCGTAACCTATGTACATTGTCTAGCACATTCCTGCTCAAACCTTTGGACCTGAAAATGAACACCCAGGACACGGCGGAGTCCAATAGGCAGCTAAAGCCATATTTCCTTGAGTCTGGCACTATGTGCAATCCAAAGGCAAGGGTGTGTTTTGGAAAATGCACACATAAATTACGTGGTGATGCCCATGAGCATGTTCAGCTGGGCCGGGGTGGGGGGGGGGGGACGACACCAGGCCTGCTGAGAGACTTCCCATTGTGCATTGTGTCTGAGGAGCAGACGTGCCACAGAGCACAAGCCTGGAACCCGGCTGTTGTGGCCTTCTGTTGTGAGACGGCACGATTCTCACCCGCCAGCGGCCACACGTGTACTCTTAGTTGTCAGTTTTACTCTAATTAGAATGGTTGCACTCATCACACAGAGGTTGACCTTTGGCACAATTTAACCTTTCAAAAAAGGTCAAAATGAAATGAGTGAGCAGTCAGAGACTGTCACGTGTCGCTCTGCAGTTGTGCACATACCACACCTTGTCTGTTTACAACTGTACCCTGTTGTTTTGGAAATGCATCATGGGAGAAAGAGTAAGAGTATAAAATCATATAATAATGTAAGAGTAAAAAGCAGTAACAATCACAATGATTAACTTGCTATGGGGGATGGACAGATTCCTATGTCTTGTTTTTTTATGGTTAGAAATAGCTGATTGGACAAAGATACCATCTCAGACAGGAGCAAAAATTCTGGACAAAGGTCTTCTATTGGACCTACTGAAAAAAAAGACACATACAATTACAGCTCAGAACAAGGAAGATTTTCCTTACAATAACAAATATCCCAAGTTACAGAAGCTTTATGTAATAAGCTTCATATGGGCATCTGCACTGACTTCTGACTGACCCTTCAGTCAGAGATGTACAGACAGACAAAGCTGCTCTGCGTGATTTACACACCGAACTGCAGGAGGTATTTGCTTAGGTTTATTGTTTTATGTTTATTGGTTTAAAGCTGTGCCCTCTCTGTGTGTATTTATCTGAACATATTTCATAAGGCTGCTGTTAATAGGCCAGTATTTTAATAGGTCTTCACCACATGCCCTTCACTGTTTTTTAAACATGCTCACTCCAGCAGCTGTTAAAGTCCTAACACTATTCATTTTCTTAGCAGATGCGCTCATCCAGAGCCAGTTATATTTTTGCACTTCAGACGTTGTGTAAACTATTAACTATTACTGCAGGCAACAGACATACAGCTCCCCGACCCCAAGGTTGCCATGGGTTTGTCCAACCTGGGATTTGAACTCTAAACACTGCAGTATGGAGGCACACTGAAACTGCTGAACATGGATAAGATAACATTTATATAACTTACCATGGCAGCATGGATATGGTCCTCCAGTCATGTCCAAGACAACTGCCTACACAGGGGTATCTGTGCCTCTGATAAGGACATGAATATGAACATGAATAACTGTTGCCAAGTTTGTTTGCCTGCCTTTGCATTTTTGTGCAGGTTTTCTCGCTGTGACAACAACGGCAGCAACTGAAAAAAGAAACAGTGACATTGTTTAAGCTGGCCATGTTTGCATGTGCATCTGAAACTCAGACTCTTCTTTCTACAAACAGACAGAGTACAAAGGCCTCCCTGTCCTAATTTCAGTTCCTGGAACTCCTGTTGAGTTTCCTTTAATGAACGTACACTGCGTACCCCCTTAAATGTGGTATTATTTTGATTGTCTCTGACATGGGGAAAGGAAGCGGCCAATGCATGTGATAGAACACTCACACACTGCTAAATGTGAGTCTTCTGAGCGCCTGTCTGAGCTGGTGCATTCCATCAGCAAAGCAAGCAAACCTCTTAAACCTCTTAATAAAAAAAAAAAAAACACCCCTTGATTTGATTAAATATGTATATGTATCAGGTACAATAAATTTGACTGTATTTCCCTCCCAGTCAAATTGGATTTTTTCTCTCTACTCCTTGTCCAAATTATTTACTTAATTAAGTATGATTTTATTTTATTATCAAACATTATTGTTGCCTACTATATGCAGCCAAAACAATGATTATTCATTGCATGATGTTCTATTTTTGGATTACTAGCACATCAACAAAATGTTTCAACAAAGAGATACCTGCACCAATGTAATTAAATCAAGGCAGTGGCTTGAACTGCTTTATAATTTTATTTACCAATATTCCAAAACGATCAAATTTAGTTAAAAAAAAAAAAAAACAGTATTCAAAACCAATTGGGTATGGTAGAATACTTACTTTTAGAATATGTAAATCATAATGTTACCTTCAGATTGAAATGCAGGTCATTATTGTTATACTGCACAATTTCAGGACAAATAGGGTCAGGGAGAACAATAGCCAAATATTTAAATTGCCAAAGCCCCTCTACCCTTAGACAGATCATTAATATCACATAGATTGATATAAGTAAGACACATCAAGACCATGTGATGCTAATTTGTCAACTTCTTTTTAGAGGAATTCAGATTAATTTCTATCAGCCACAAAATCATTTCACCTTCATGTATTTCAGAGGAAAACAAATAGTTTGTCAAACAATATAAAATGCACAATGAGTATGTTACATTTCCCCATACAGGCTTACAACGTCTCTTTTGACAGCTCTGTCTTCTGGGATTGTCAGTGAAAAGTTTTAACTGCTCTCTCGGGTTCAGCCCCCGCGCCATGTTTTTAATGCTTGCCTGGCATGGTGTTGTGTCAGTTTTGGCTGGTGGCCTCGGTCAGCGTGTGCACACAGACTGAGTCACCTACAGTCGGCCACACTCTGTGCAATGGAGGAGCGAGCCAGGGAAACGCGGGAACCTTGTCAAGTCTGTGTCTGACTTCCTGGACTCCGGGGCACAGACATGGTCTAACAGGTGCCCTGGTGGTGATGAGGGGCGCAGTGCCAAATTCATCTTGTGTTTGAAGGCATGCCAAACCCCAGACAAAGCAAATTTACTCACAGAGTGCTTAATCATTATTCTCCAGTCTGCGAGATAAAATGCAGAGACGTATCTACAAATGGCAGCTGAGCTCAGCTGTAGAATTCAGCTATAGAATTCAGGCTCTTACTTTTATGGCATTACAAAGGCAAGACTGTCGAGCCTTCATCACATTTAAAACATGAATGTTTTTGTTTTAAATATGACACGTTAAAATGGTACGTCTGTTTTGTCATTGTCATTAGTAGAAGGAAAACTTTCCAAAGGTCAGCGTCATGTGTCATATGATATTGATATGCGGCTAACCAATAGACCGCCAAGAGCCTCTCTGGGTGACGTCTGTGGGGCCTGCAGGCAATCAGTACGGCCTGCAGATTCTTCCCATACAACGTCAGAAGAAAACACCCCTTTCTCACCTCGTATTCAACCCAGGGTCATGGCCCTGGTCCCCTCCTGCCTGGACTACTACAATTCCATCCTCACTGGTCTCCCATATACTAAAAGTATATTAGTGATCTTGCAGACAGTCTTAATTGAATAATGGCAAGACCGAGGGCATGAAACTGACCTATGTGAAAGAGTTAAATAAAATTCATTGAAAAAGAATGCAGAATGCAATAGCAGTGATATTTATTAAGGGAAAATTAAACACTGAGGGAGAGGCCGGGTAGACTTAAAGAAATCATAAACCCCGGTTCGGACACTAGCTGAAAACTGCCTCTGCTCCCCAATTTGAACACACAATTCATCCCCACAACAGAGCTTTTAGTCCAGGTCCAGAAATAAAGTTTGGTAACCATGGATGGCGGTCTATCCAAAAATAAAGGGTCAGAGGATTGAAATCCAATAAAGCAGTGTTTACAATCCAGCTGCTTTCTCAGCATGCTTTCCCCTGCCCCAGCGGGTACTTCACACACTGCCTGTGAAAGTTTGTCTCCTATATCCTATTCCTAAGGGCCCTTGCTGAGCTGCAGCAACCTTGTTTAGGCCAGAAAATCCACCCACATACGGCTGCAGGAAGTCCTAATATGGCTTGGGGGTGGCGCCAAGAAGTTGTCATGTATTAATTATATATAGACATTAACAGGATATGAAAACTATAATACATGAAAGAAGAAGGCAGGGAAGGGAGAAAGTAGTTTTTACTATAAATATTTGTTATCAGGTGGTTTGCAGTTTTTTTTTATGTGATCCCAGCTCAGTATTAGCTAATTATCACTCAAGACCCCTTGCTGCTGTATAACAGCTGGAGATGAGATGCTGAAGGTTGTGGGATAAAAGAGAGCTATCCAGGATTGTGTCATTTTGATGAGTTATGGAATTGTAAGCTGCAGATGAGGTTGGGGATTAGATCTGGGCAGCCACCGCCAGGTCTGTACAGATACAGGATATGATCTGAGACAAGGGGGGAGATGGGTGCCAAATCTGAACTGAATGTCAACTCCTATTCCCTGTTCCCATCTATCTTTGCTGGTTCTCTCCAGGTCAGGGACAGTCACCCATATTATAGAAGGGAGGCGTCTACCACTCTCATCCCTCCGCCCAAAGCAAGGAAACACATTCCAGGTTGGCTGAAGTCAGTGGTTAAATGTATATAGCTCCTCTGTTCCTCTCCAAGGATCTTCCTGAAGTGCACATACATTTTTTTTTTTACATTTAACGGAATTGCATCTCACCCATTTCTGGCACATGTCATCCACAGCTGGGTGGAATCTTTTCTCACGGTAATCACAGCCCAAAAGCTGAGCAAGGGAGCATAGGACTGCAAGAAGGCACAGACAATCTTAGACTGCACCAGGCATGGCTGATTTAACCCATAAGTGGCATTGCCCCGTTGTCAGGGCCTCTTGCTTCTTCGACTCCAAGCGCAGACTGGACAAATGCATCAATAAGTAACAGTCATCCCGAGGGCAGCATCATTAGCAATAAAAGGCACCGATCAACAGATTTCTTTTCATCTGGCTGACAGCCTTTAGACACGCGTTGTTGGGTCACCGGGAAGAGAGAGTCTGAGCAGCCGTAAACCACCTGCTGGGTGATTGGCGCTAAGACCAGCGAAACCCTGTGCTTCCCTAAACAAGGCTGGGTGTCAGATCGTTCTTCTGAAAAACAACCCTACAAGTCCCATGGTCCAGCTTGATGGAAACCTTAAAAATGATCAAAATATTTTTGATTATTATGAGGAGAGTGCCTTTCACCAGCCTGTAAGAATGTATTAAAGTATGTCTTCTAACAATGGAAGAAAACATTGGAGGAAATGTTTTGATAAAGCCAGAAAGAGCATCTATAATGTAATCGGTATTTCAAAATACGAGATTGAAAAATTAGTACCCCTAAGCAGCGGGACATTCAAGACATTGACATCAATCTACCTGATTTACCATTAAATGCACAAGGTGTGGTCAAGTTGCATGTCTCATCTCTTCTTTTGTCTTTGTCTCTTACACTTACATGAGCGAACTACACCCTCACCGTGTCTCCAAAGTCATGGAAATGGCCTATGATAAATCAGGAATCCTGAAATCTCAAGGTGAACCACTCACTGTACCAACCATTGTTTAAGAAGGCAAAAGAATTTTTTTCCAGGATAAAGGAACTGAATTGAATGGATTTATCAGCTGCAATCAGACAGCTAATTAGATAGGTACGGTTCATTTAGAGGCCGCGAAAATCTGAAAATCTGGACAGATATTGGTGTCTTTACAGTTACTTTGACAGTCATGCACATTGAATAACAGAATACCCTAGGTTTATATTCCGTACCATAAACAGTCTGGCAATAGTTTCCACAAGCCCAGCCTTCCATAGTCATAACCATCTGTCATAACCATTTACCTGAAATCCCTCGGTGATATGTTGAGAGTCTCCTGGGAAGTATCAGAAATTTCTCCTTATTAGTTTGACTGAGTTGAAGAGAAATGGAAGCCAGTTGTTACAAGTCTGAATCCTTTCATCCTTTTTTGTTCCAGTACTGTATGTAGGTGTTGTGTGGAAATGATTTTCTACACAAATGATTTTCGGCTTTGTCATATGTCCCAAGAGATACTTTTTGAAGGGTGGGATGTAACATTCATTTCTACATAATAGCTATTATGACGTGATCATATGTGTGCTGTGTATCACACACAGGGTATTTTGAATGTGCAATTGTACTACGCTTATGTAGACTTTATGGGCACTTCATGTAATTGTAATGTAATGTAAAATGTGACCAAAGAACCTGTGCATACTCTGCACAGTGTATTAAAACTATGCATGAGAATTTAAATGCTATTGCTAGTATCCATGTTTATATGTTTTTAAATTTAAATCATCATTGACCCAGTCATACTTGTTTAACTGTACTCGCCAGTGAGTATTCGTTCCAGACAACATGACCCCATTCTTTGCGGAAGTCTAGCTCATCGTTTATGCGAATACTGTCATAGAGCTTTGATTACTTCTCCTCTCATTGACTCTAAATGTGTTCATCATTTTGAGTAAATTCCTGTTCCTTATGTTAGCCATGATTTGATGATGAATAAATATCTCAAAACAGTATTGTCAGATTGGGTTCCTTGCTAATAAAGTTAAAAACTTTCTCTGAAGTGTTTAATTCCTTTTAAATGTTCTGAGGTTTAACGTAATTATTGCCAGTAAATGATAAAGGATGCCGAAGACTGTTTACCAGTGGAAACTCGTGCGTTTCAGCAGGAAGGAAATCCAGCACATCTGCTTAGTATCGCACAGAGGAAGTGTCATGTAATCGAGCTGGGTTTCGTAGGATGGTGCCCTGCTCTGCTTTGCAGTCTGCTTCCTCTTCCCTCTCGTTCTGACTGTCTGCACCACTTAGCTTCTGTTCTGCCCTTCTGTTCTACTTATCAAGAGGTCACAGATCGGAGCTGCACATCAGTACCGCCGAAACAGCAGCGGGAGAGTTGAGGCACACATGTCTGTCTAAGGAGGCGAAGGTAATCGGAGCTCATGCCTTCAACCACATCCCACACAGACACAAACACACATACACACACACACACACACACACACACACACACACACACACACACACGCTGTCACGCATGCATCGAGTGTTGTGCTGGAAGACACAAAGACCTCAAGATGATGTCAGAGATGGATTTAATGTGGAACAGTTCCATTCATTTCTCGTTGTCTGCTCTCTCATTTAATACCCTGCTAATAATAAGCTACTTTGTTTTGGGATGTTTTTTTCCATGTGTATACAGCACCTCACCAAACACGCAAATGACCTGCATAACAAAGATCACCTACTTCATTTCCAGTAACTAGGTCAGTCGTGCAGACTGTTGCAGCTCATTCAGTCAGCACTTCAGGAAACGTTCACCGCTGATTAAGCGCACCGAGAGGACGATCTCAGCACGATCGTCAGATGCGACAGTGTCCCCCGCTAGACTAAACCTCATCCGTCTCCAGACTTTATTGTTTCATCTGAAGACTTCGGCCCTCATTCCGCAGTGACAGTGAATGCAGACCCTGTGCAGGGAGGAGATGTTACACAGTGAGGGGAGAGCTGGCCCAGCTTCATCATTTATCTCCTGCTGCCTGTCCTTAGATGTGGTGCCCTGTGTCTGACACACACACAAAAAAAAATACCAGATCACTGATGGACAGCCAGGGCCATGAAGACACTATAACCCTGCAAGCTGCTGACACCATTCCCAGATTCCCCCCATCCCCCCCCCACAGCTGTAAAATTAATCTTATCTTAAGTGTAAACAGCAATGTATTGTATGTCATTGCACATACTTTTGGCATTGATTTATAAACCTATCTGCTTACATATTGTTTATATTTTATGATAATGGTATAGGGGGTGTTTGATGGATGTAACCTGACCCTCAAGGTATTTTTAGCCCAGGATTTAACACACTGTACAGACGTAATCGTGTGCCAGTCTCATTTCGACCGCTCTTCACAACAATCTCCCGGACCACTCCCTTCTGTTCTGAAGATTGCATTGTCTTCGGAGGCGGCGGTAAAGGTGAACCCTAACCTCTGAACGCTCTCCTGTACTACAAAGGCATCACACTACTGCTGGGACTTCCTGATCGTCCTAAAGCAGCCTGAGGCCTCTTCGCCCCTCCACCCTCGTTGCGCGCCTCTCCCAGCCCGCAGATTATTTTCACAGATCGTGCCAGATAAATCAAAACAATCAGGCACACCGCTTGTGGCAGACGCACTGACACATAAGACTGCTTTGACTCGTGCTTTGCAAATATTAGCTGTGCCTTTGCTGCAGCTCCTTGCGCATGGCCATGTCACAAGTTGTTGCTTTGTCATTTGATCTGTTGGGGAAGCCAAAGGCAACATATGTTATTCGCAATGGCATCTTGCAGTGGAGAATGGCTGAAGGCACCTACGTGTATTGTTCTATATGCCTGAACGTTTGATCATGTACTTTGCAGGCGAGGACAAGCAAGGCTGAACAAAGTGTTGATCGCAAAATCCTTCTTATCGGAGTCATCAAATATTTTTTTAACAGATTGCTATTGTTTTAAAAATCACAAACATGTTTCAAAAAATAGACATAAACAAGTGGGAAATGTAAGTACATTTGCTGTGGATTGTTTATACAATTGTTTCCGAACATTATCCAGGTCGTACTTCCTCTCACAAGGACGGTGCCAAGTTTCCTTAAAGAGACACCCAACTGGGCTCACTCGACTATTTAATACAAAGAACTAAAATAGTCTTGATGGCTTTGGAGACAATGTGAGAACTTTTAATTTGAAACGTGCTCGCTTGTTTTCATGAAATACAAAATGGGTGTATTTTTGTTTAGGTGTCAGGAAATATTAAACACATATTGCTTTGTACATCCAATTCATTATACTAACAGTGAAAAAAAGAATGACACTGAGATTATGACTAGGGAATGCTACTGAAAAACATTGGGACCAAATAACAACCAAGGTACAGTACGTGAGCAGATTCCCAGGAACCACCTGGAGGCTCTGTTTCGTAAGAACAGTATGGGATAGGCTCTGCAGAAAAACTTCTAGACCTTGTTCAACAGCATACCAATGAGGTGTGGAGCTATTAATCTAAAGTGGTATCTACACGACAGAAAAAAGTTTTCTAGAGCAGCTAGGTAACTTGTTAAAAATAGAAATGTAGCTAGCTCCTATCTCAGACAGAGGGCTTTTTTTAGTTACCCATGTGGTTAGCTGTAAAAGCTATATGCCATAAAATAGGACAAACTACCTGAAATAATTATCTCAGTTTCTTGAATACAGCCTTCTATCTAACTGTGGTATGCTTTACACTGTGTTTTGAATTTTCTTGCCTGTCTCAGTCCATTGATCAATTATTGTGTCTTTTAGAGGTGAAATGCTGTCTGAATGTATTGTCCAGTCACATACTTGAGTGGCTGCCATTCTCTTTTGATGCCCTAACAGCCTCATTTTCAATCCAGTATGGCAGCTATTGTAAATAATGCCATGAGATAGGAGGCATTGAACAAGAGGTAGGGCGTACTTGGGACATTAAACTCCCATTTGTTACACAACTATTTAAAAATACCCAAGGTAGGTTGCAATTTATGTATAAATACAATGTCATCTTAAATATACTGTAATTACGTTCAATTACCTTTATTGAAATGGTGGCAGTGCGGTGTAGCGGTAATGAGTAGGGCTCCCAGTTCAATTCCCAAGTTGGGCACTGCTGTCATACCCCTGGGCAAGGTACTTAGCCCAAAATTGCCCCAATGAATATCCAGCTCTATAAATTGGTAATGCAAGTTGCTCTGGATAAGAGCATCTGCTGAATTACAATGACGTAATATAATCTTTACAGTTTCAATCATCAAGGTGACCCAGTGCCTGAAGTTCTGCAGCCCGTATTCTGAAGGCCGCTACGTCACTGGCATAGTGAAGCAGCTGTCAGCAGGGAGATGAATGCCAGCTTGTCAGGTGAAACGCCATTGTCGCTCCTTTATGGCACCGCAGAGCTGTTATCAGCACAGGAAAGTCACGGGAAAGTGAAGAATGGCTTCGGGTGAATTTAAACTTTGGCCTTCTCCCTCCGTGGATATGGCTGAAATATGCAGTGCAGTCAGAGGACCTCACATTCATTGAGGTGGATAGAGGAGTCAACAATCAGGGCCAGGTGGTGAGCTGTCAGTTGGAGAGGCAGAGAACTTTCCTTCATTTGAGCAGGATCCTGGTTTTGATTTTTGCATTTAGACAAGGGCTACCCATTAGCCCAGGTTTACACTTTGAGGATATAATACAGCCTTGTAAGAACTTTTGAAATTTTCAACAAATTATTTTTTAATGCCTAAAATTAATTTTATCCCAACAGTTGCTTTTAAATCCATATGTCATAATTATTTGATTTTTTGTTAAGTTGACAGTCACCTCCTCCAATATAATATTAGCATTATTGTTTATTTCAGGATCAGACCTGTGGCATGAAGGAGTTTGGTGTTGTTTGGTCATGTTACTCTGTTAATAATACTGTTGCAAAATAGAGAAAACTTTATTGCTGCAAACCACATTTTAGGCTTCTACAATGTTCTTGTAAAGTAGAACACTAAATCGTCATTGCTTTAAAAAATAAATGGGATAGAAGTTTATTTAGGCATGATTATAGAGAGTTATTATGTTATCAGTTAAACTGATTATGTTACAAAATGTTTTCTCACCAGATAATGTTACCACCGGATAACAAAATAAGAACCCGATAATGTAATAACTTAATCCATTATTGCAGTTTTTATTATGTTATCTGGTTTTATTCTGTAATTGATGAAATGATATGTTATGATGAGTCATTACAGTGGTTATTACATTATTAGGGAGCAGCAAGCCAGTTTGAATGAGGCAGGGGCCATCCAGATGCACTGCACTGTCCATGTAAATCTCAGCGCACACACACATACACACACACACACACACACACACATACACACACACATACACACACACACACACACACACACACACACACACACACACACACACACACGCACACACACACACACACACGCACACACACACACACACACACTGGCTGCACTTCAGTTTTACATATTCCCACCTGCTGAACTCTTAGCCCGAGACTCGAAGCAGAATTTAGTGCTGTGGCGGTCACGTTACAATCGGCGTGCCCTATCAGACGCTATGTTCCCTGGCATATGAACACACAGCTGCACTGGAAAGAATCCCACAGAGTGTTCCATGCCGTTGACAAGCACGTTCCCCTGCTTAAACCCGACACTGACATCTGTTAAGCAGAGTGTCATGACAACCTGCACCCTGCGTGTGTCTCGAACGGGCCTGCACGCGCACCCCAGCCCCGTACACATCTGCGCGCGGGGGGGATGCGGGGGTGCTGGACCACGGCTGGCGTTAGGGTACAAAGATTGCGTGTAAATCAAGATATCATTGCCACGCCGTTGCACCTTTTGCCCTTAGAGGGGGCATCACATTTTCCCTGTGGAAGACACATAGTGGACGTAACTATCTCTGATCCTACACTGCAGCTGAAAAAAAAATGCCCAAGGCTGAACAGTACATTTGAAGGAGCATCGTTTCACTAAAGCTGCCCAAATTGGCAGCACTGCAGAGTGTGGTAGGAGAGCCCGGCCTCTCCCTTGGAATTCTGCAGAGTAATTGGAGCCATAGGTTAACGATCATAACGCGTCCCCTGCAGCCAGATGAACAACGCTGCACACTTCCCATTCGCTTGCGACGCCAGCTGCTGCCAAATAATTTGCATATGCAAATGCAGTTGGTATTATGGGATGCCCAGCAGCTAAAGGGAGGGGGGTGTTACATCGACCATCGCTTGTAAGAGAATAACGGATGCCTGTTTGTGCGGTGACTGCTTTGCTGCCGGGGGGAAGAGAAAGGAATCCTGGTGGGATAAAATAAGCTCCGGGGATATTTACAACTGTAATTACGTAAATGGTGTGGCTGGCCGCAGCAGCGGAACAGGGTCCCGCTATCACAAGGCCAAGCCGCGGGACGCTTCTAATATGGAGCTGCCACTCAGGTTACGAAGTCGGAACAGGAAAGTGGGGGGGGGGGGGCTGGGGGGGTCTTTAAGAGGGCTCTGTTTCCAAGAACATTTAAGGCGAGTTTCCATGGAAAGATTAAAGTCACAATCTCCACACGGCCAAACGCTCACGGAGTCTCACACTCTCATCACCTGTACCAGCCCCTGTATGTTTTATTAATTTTGCATATAGGCGGAGAGAGGGAGGAAATGCACTGTGCAGTGCAAGGGAACATTGCACAATGGATTCATTAATAAAACAGGGAAACATGCAATGGACAGAGCATCAATGATACAGAGAAAATGTCTTCCTCATATGCACTCTTTTTATTTTGTCTGTGTGGCTCAGCGTCAGGTCTGACTGGACCTCGCTATCTTTTGCCACCGCATAACTGATTATTTTCCCCTGAAATGGTGACGTGGTGATTGGTTTCTTTCTCTTTCCCTGTGTGTGGAATATAGAGCTGAACTATACAAAAACACTTTGGTGGTCCACTCTTTTTTTTCTCCTCATGCTACATCCCATTGCCCTGATGACAGGTCTCTCCCTGCCTGTCTGTGGAAGAGAGCAAAGGAGAAAAAGAAAGAGAAAGTGATGGTGAGGAAGATAAATGGCATGTAAGCTTCATGCCGGGGTCATTGTTATTTTCGAATCTGACAGTCAGTTATTTCAGCAACACATTTAGCAATATTTCAATACTATATAAATTCATATACATTCAGTTGAAAGAATGAAAAGAGGTATGTCATGTAGTGTTGGTGACCGTGTTGCTGGTGATAAGTTGTAGACAGTGGAAGACAGCAAAGGAGAAAAAGAAAGAGAAAGTTGGTGAGATGAGGAAGAAAAATGGCATGTAAGCATCTCACAAATGGGATGAATGCCTCTGTTCTCTGGCAAGACTGCTCTAAGAAAGCCAAAAGTGGATTTCTGAAAGATCAATAATGGCGAACGGGAATATCTCCGGCATCGGAATCAGAAATTCACAGGACACGGCTTGCTCACAGACGCAGCTGTCAATATTTGGCTGTAAGGGGTGACCGCAATGTCCTTTCCTTATCCATGGCCTTTTTTGGTTCGCAGTAAGACTGATTATCTCTGCTGTGAAATGCAATCTGTGGACACGACTGATAGTCAGTTGCGAGAAGGGTCGGCCTCTAATGAATATCATCTGAGAAAGATCTGACACATTATCCTTTTATATTCCATGTGGAGAGAAAGATCTCATCACATTAAAACAAGCCTTCTATTTGCCCATTGGTATCATTGTTGTGTTAACAGCTTAAATGATAAGCTTTAGTATTAGTCAAGTCTGACATTTAAGCCACATTAATGTGGTGTTGGATCATTTTGTTAAGAAATTACACTTTGTTCGAGGGACTTTATTTTTCAGACATGATAAAGGGTGCAATGAGACAGACCTATAATTTGCAGGAAAAGCTTAGAATTGCTGCAATCGTAAAGTTAATTTTGACGCTGCTCCTTTTATAGGGTGCACAACTGGCTAACCATTGCAGACTTCTCATTGGCAGGGACAGTTGTAACTTAAATGTCCCCATTAAGACTCCATTAATGATTCAAACCTTTATACAAAACTCCAGTGCAGACATTAAACCTGAGAGGCTTGTCCCGTACAACAGAGTAACGGCTGGCACAATGCCTTCGAAAAAGTGCTCTTTGATTTATAAACTTTTCCAGGTGAAAGAAACAAGTGAGTCACAAAGTTTGTCCGTTGCCAATTATGGTAATCCGTTCATTTGAAACAATGTAACGTATTACGGCAAAAGGCCACATCTACAAAAGTTGCATTAAATATTACATGCTTATTATCCTAAACTATTAAATACCCAGCAAAAGCCCAAATAAAATGTCTTATTTTTCATAGCTTAATTATTATATTATACATTTATTGAGCTGGATATTTTAGGGGAAGATTAATGGTTCCTTGTTCAAGGGTACAACAGCTGTGCCCTGCTTCGGAATGTGTTTGAGCCTCTAGCTCCTTAACCACCATGCCACATCCCACAAAAAGCAGATGAGTCCTGATGCCCAGCACAGAAATGCCTTGCACATCTGTTAAATATCTCAAAACATGCTAAGCAAATCCGTCACACTTCCTGGCAGCGTTTTGTTAGATATGACATTTGTTGTGGTCCAGATCTCCTGCAGCAGGTCTACATGATCAGCGGTTGGCAGTCCCGCTGATTGTAATATCTGAACTTTGTTGCATAAGAGGCCTGCAGCAAATTCAGTCATTTTCCTCCTTCTCGGTGAGTCCCTTCTAAGGTCATCGTGCTAAGCTCTTTAATGGAGAATGCATGTCGAGCATGCCTCCAGCTCCATTTGAGTTTTGTGCCTCAGGAACTGAGGTACAGAGTGGAAGGGGATGAGAAGGAAAGCCGGGGCCTTTACGGCACTAAGCACTCCGCCACTCACGCCGTGGCTTGGCATGGACACCCCCGAAGCCCCACGCATTGCATCAAGTACGTACCAATGGAATTTCTCATCTTGTCACACTGGTTCCGAGTGCCAAAGTCGCCGTATGACAACAGACTGTCCCGTTATAGAATCGGCAGAGAGGGCACCGTTCCATCCGTGACCTTTCCGAGAGGCGGCTCTCACCCCCCTCCCCGGGAGTTGGCACCGCGTGCGGTCCCATTCTCACAGCTCTGTCTCCACCACATTAAAAGCGGTCCTGGGGGAGGAAGCTGGCTGCGTGATAATGCATCTGTAATGCTTCATCCAGGGAATCATTGTTATTTTAGAATCTGTCAGACAGCTATTTCAGCAACACCTTTAACAATATTTTGATACTATGGCGAACGAGAATGGAAAAAGGTATGCCATGCAGTGTCAGCCACCATGTGGCTGGTGATCGGTGTAGACAAGCATCAAGGACCTAGAGTGAAATGAATGGAAAAAAATTAGCAGATGAACAATGCAAGCAAACAGACTCAGAAACAATGCAAAAACTACCAAGCCAGCATTTTGGAGGTTAATGTAGTGAATATGTGTTTTTTTTTTTCATGATATATGTACCAAGCGAATAGCATGTTTGAACAGAATGTTACCTCAAGCATGTTCTGGGTAAATCAACACAGAACCCTGAAACGGGGCAATCTCTTGAGGCTGTATGGGTGAAAGAGGCTGTTTGCTGTCTGCCGGCAGGTGCAAACTTGCTGTTGGAGTGATCATTCCAGCCAACAGCTGTTCAGCCTAGAACGCAGAGTACAATTTTTGATAACTGTAAGCAAGTGCGCTGTGAGCATATCTGCCAAATAATAAGAGCTGGCTGCTGTAGAACTGGGCTGACACACCAAATGAGCTTTGATATCAGGAAGTGGTAGTATGTTTCACCACAGCTACAAATATAAACAGCTGCAGGAATGTTATGCTGGTGAATTTTCACTTCATTTTTCATCGATTGTTGGCAGTCCTTCTCACCACCTTCAACTACAGCATTACACATGAGACAGGCAACACTTTTCTGACATGCTAGAAATTGTAAGCAACTTGTAAGTGTGCACAAGAGAAATTATTGTGGATTGAAAGAACACAACACACCAGTCTAAGTTGTAAAGACAATGTACAGTTTCAGCATACCTGACCTGAATTTCAACAATAACCATAACAAACCTGTGACGAACACATAACAGTTGCTGTGAGATCTAAAATGGGGCAAAAATGTGTTCTAGTGTTTAGGTAAGTTCAGGAAATTCAGGAAATCACATTGATACAATGTCTCTATGCGTATCATAATACTAGAATGCATTTGTAAATTAGGGATTAGCAGAAGAAAAACAGAGTTACTATGTAACCTCAGGATATATATAAAAAATCCTAGCAAGATTCTTTCCTTCTCTTCAACCTTCTCTAGATATGTCCCAGCAGCTAATTACAATGGAAAGCACTAGCAATTACCTGACACTATATTTAGACATGCAGAGGGTCGGCATTCTTCGACTGTACCTGTTCATGCACAACATTCTATCTCACACAAGCCAGTGAGCAGCGACATTCAGTTCTCCATCTGTGACAGGACAGCAAACAGACAAGCTATGCAGGACAGGTTATGCAACTCTGCCGATTGACTGCAGGACCCGGCCCAGGGAGAGAAATAGCTTTGCGGCTTCTCTGAGTTTCTCTGAGCAAGACTGTAATGTTTTCTCACACCCAATCTGCTGAAAAGAATTAACAATTACCAGATAATTATAAAGACAAATCGGCTCAGAAAAACACCACTATTAATAACTTAACTCTAACCTAAAGAACAGAGGTTTCAAGAAATAAATCTTACAAATAAGCATTAAAAGATAATGTACTGTAATACTGATGTTTCACAACGAAGTGTTGTTTTGATAACCAAAAATACAACAGTGAAATAAGTACTGAAGTTCACTATAAATACAGATGCCTCATGTAAACTCCTGTCATGCTCTGTGTGGTCTTGGTACAGTATAGAAAACAAACTCAGAAGCACTGTCGGACAGAAAATATGGTATCTACAGTACCACTGGCCTCACTGCCAATGACACGAACAGAATTTCAATGAGGTTAAATTTAGCGTGAAAAGACACAGGCCCCATGAATCTCTTAGACTTTGCTGTTAATCATTTATGATGGCTGCAAGCCATTCTGAGATTCGGCATACTCATCCATTGCGACAGTCAGCGAGAGTCAGAGCATTGCGCTGTGCTACAGTACGTATGATTACCAGTGGTGAATGATCACTCCTGTTGCCCACTTCTGGTCTCTGTGTGTACTGCAGTGTACAGAATCCCATTAACGTTAAATCTTGTATTTATTTTGGCGGTGAGGTCAGCGACATGGTTAGAGGATGCTACATGCAGAGGCTAACCTCTAAGCATAATAAACCAAGGGGTACAAAACAATGTCACGTGTGTACAGTGTCAGCACAGCCAATAGCAGCCCTCGAAACCCTCCTCTCTCCAGCTCTCTGTCCCTTTCATTCCTAACCCAGGCCATCCCAAAGAAGGGCTGGAAGACTGGAAAGAAAAAAAAGAGCAACACTTGTCAAGATGTAAAGATCATACCATATGAGATATTGCTCCATTCTATATCTTTAATCTCCAACATAAAGAGGCAAATCTGAATGATTTGTGTGTAAAATACACCCCATATGGAACATCAAATGGCATGAACCATATGCATAGAATAATAGCAAAAAGGGCATATTGATATGAATAATGACTAAAAGGGCATAGTCTCATAAAGAGGATATCATTTTTTATCCTTTATCTATTACTATATTTCCCTTTCCCAAATTCTCCAGATATAATCTACAGTAATCAAGCTGCTCCTGATAGTTTAGAAATGGGATTGCTTATTTTATCAGATCTTCATAAAAGCAATAGGCTCTGGGCCAAGTCTAATCACTGCTGTCTTACTTCTGTAGGAAATAGAAACAATATCAGAGGAAATTTAAAACTTCACCAGAACTTCGCTCACACCAAAAAAGGGGAAAGACTATGAAACATGTCCTGTTTTCTGTCCCTTTTTATGAGATCTTCACATTTTTACTGGTCTGCTCCGGTTGCTCCTCCCCTTGCCACTGACAAATCCATGTCTTCCAGCGAGTCTGCCTGCATCTTAGCTGACGAAAGCAACAACATGACAAATTACGTGGTCAGTAAAGTACTTAGTATCATCCACCATGGGGTAGTTCTTTCAGAACATAAACCCCAGGGTGAGTGTTTCTTATACAATACACAGCATTTATAAATCAGTTGCATAAGTATAATTGACTCAGTGTGTGCTTCCCCCTCGGGTTCATTTGCAAATATTTATTGATTATTTTTTTACAGGAAGTTAGCAGCGGGTTAACTTTGCAGAGGGTTTTACTGTCATTTGTTTGCTTAGCGGTTACATTTATCTAAATGCTCCACAAACCTGACACTCACAGAGACGTATTCAAATATACAGCAGTCATAACAAACCAGTCCAGGCATTTACAACCCAAAACACCTTGGCAGTGGTGGTCATATTTTCAGCCCACAGATGAGGGGAAAGTCATATGAGAGGAATGTCTGACCCGGTGAATACATGAGATGGCTTTTTTCTCACGTACCTATCCTTTTCATTGAACAGTTTTCTGTAGGCCACACTAAAAACAATGATGCTGATGACATTATTCATTATTATTATAACTTTTATTACTAGTTATAATAGCAGTGGTAGGATGAGAAGCAGTATTACTGGAATTTAAAATTTTATTCACAGTAATAATGATACTCCAGGAGTGTCTGTGGATCAGCACATAGTGCTACTTTCATTTTCCCACAGGGGTGGTTCCTGGACACCAGACATGATTGGTTTCGGTGGCAGATAGCTGGGGTGTGTGTGATTCTGGTTCCCTCAGGTGCCTTGAATGCGCCAGTGTCAGCAGTGAAATTTAAAACCAAATAAGGATGCATAAATAGGTGCTGGTCCCTGCACTTTGCACACGTACTCTTGCGTCTCTTCATGATGCAGATCGCCTCCTAAGTTTCAGAGAGCTGTTGCCTGCATCCAGCCAATCAGCTCATGGGCAGCTTTGTCTCCATGGTTACACAAAACTGTACCTCAAAGGCAATGAGCTTCTCATCACTTTGTTGTGCTTCTCATTTCCCCTTTGTTGGAGCTCATTAAACGATACCCGAGGTTGTTCTCAGTACAATTTTACAGTTTTACCATAAAAGTATCTTGTGAGATAATTCAAACTGCGGTTTGAAATTGCTTTCAGTTTTCCTGGAAAAGTCAATAAGCAATTGAAAATGAACTTCAGAAGAAATGTTCAGTGATGTGTATAGAGCAGACACAAAAAGGCTGAATCTGCCATCCACGTTCCCCGAGTTTCATGCTCTTATGGAAGAAATCCAGGTGTCTATAAAAAAGCTGAAGATTAGTTATATTGTCCCTGTGAAAACCAATTAAGCCACTGTGTTATGCATGAACTCTGGGGGATATCTACATGAACATGACTGTAGACTGCAGATGACTGCGGGTTTCTGTAGGTCATTAATAACACCATTCAAACTGGTCTCATAATGAGTTCATAGGTATCTTACTGATTTACAGGGGCTGTAAGTCTCTAGGTATTTTCGGTGATGACTCCTCGATGGGTTTGACTTTTTGAACAGCTCCTTTGGATTAGGACACGCTAGGGTGGAAACAGGTAGCCTCATAGGCTAGAATAGGGGAATGCATTTGTAGCTAGTGCACTGGTCAGATGTTATCAGTATACTGCTCAAAACATAGTGAGGAGATGAGAAAGAGATGCATAGAGAAACAAAGGAGGTACCTAATACAGTGAGGAAAATGGAACACCATTTGTTTGCAGGAACACCTGCACTCTCAAACATGTGGGGCTTCTTTTCAAGACCCTCAGAAAACCTCTTCCGAAGGAGGCAATCGAGGAAATGTCTTGCTTCCTTCACGTGGCTCTTACGGAATTGGAATAGTCCTTCAGATGGTTTCTGGTTATCAGTTTGCAAGGATTTAGGATAGAGCAGAGGTCCCAATTTAGAACCTTTGAAATCCAGCCCATATCGAAGTCACATGATTCAATGACGTCAGGTTGGGAACTGAAGAAAACAAGAAGAATACGGGGCTACAGATTTTGTAACTTTCTTGCAAACATAAAAACTTCCATTGGAATGGTGTATAACAAAGATGTCTAATTAATAAACCTGTCTTTTGACACATTGGCCAGATTTTAGTCATACTAATCCCATTCAAACATAGTAAAATACGACTACAGCCAGCTGTCCTTCCCTTAACAGGCTTTCATCTGCTGAAATCATTCTTTTGAATAAATGATGGTGGCCTTTTGAAATTAATCTCATTTGAGCATTTAACAAAAAACATTCATCGGCTGCCACCACAGCATAATTTAAAATGGTGCTCATATCATATCACAACTGCAAATAATACACAATTTTGAGGCTGCGCACACTTCACATGTTTACTTTACACCCATATGGAAAAATCATATATTAACAAAGGATTCAAAGACAATGAGTGACACTGGTGAGTAGAAAGCTGAAAACGACAGTGTCCTCAGGGTGACTACTTGGAGTGAAAATGGCTCGAATAAACTGACGTTTAGGGTGAGCGAGACAGTTCGCAGGCCCGGACTCGGCAGGAAACGGACATCCTAACTCTAGAACAGGCTTCTTGCCAACTGTTTCTCCACAGTTAACTGCTTTGTTTGTCTTCTTACCGCAGGGATCCAGCCATACCTGTAAAATGCTCGCACAGCTGGTCCCATCAGCAAAACTCTCAGCTGTCTGATACGAAAGTCTGGAGTGCATATCAGTCAAAATGATTAAATTCAACAATGTTCAGTTCAGCTCAACATACCCTCCTACACTATCTGTTTGCATTTGCAAGTCACTGTCTCTCTGGCACCTCTCCCAGGACCTTTGAAATATCTTTGAAACACATACATTCCTAGATTGACAATGACGTAAAGCTTATGTCTACACTTAGATGCAGATGCACACACAAACCCACACACACCATCTCTTTTTGCTTGGAACTTGAACATTTATTAGTGTGTTAAACATATTATGTAACCAATTATGTAGACTGCCTTCCGAAGTCTGCTCTGTTCAGCAGTCTCAGAGCGCTTAACTCCCACGGGTGAGCACAGAGTTTAAGTATTTTCATCAGCTCTCGTCTGACTGCATCTCCTCAGCCTGTCACTCCTCGTCCACCCCATTTGGCACCTTGGCCATCGAAACGCCCAGCAAGAAATGCGTCACAGGCTTACAATGCACACCCGTGGAAATCAGCGCGCTCTCAGCGCAGAGCGAAGCTGACAGCTTCCTTTCTTGTGAGAACCCACAGGAAAAATGTACACCCCCCCAACAAACTCCACATCTGCAACATCCATTAGCGCTAGCACAAAAAAAACAGGTAGTGTGTCTGTGTTCACAGTATAAAACTGCTTCATTTAGTCTAGGTTCATGTAGCACTGTAAACATCGGCTTCTGAAACTTTAATTCAGGGGCTTTAGGGGGGAACTTATTAACACTGCTGCAATTAAAATGTGTATTTAAGTACATTCTCAACTGCTTCAGTATTCAGACCATTTTTATGTATTTTCATGCTGTAGAACAGGACAGTGTTAATGAAACCAAATAATTAAGATAATGAGTAAAATAAAGGGAGATAACCTGCTGAGTGCAACTAAACAAAGGGAAACAAACAGAAGATTTAGGATGAGGAAATAACCCCTCCTCGATGGAAAAGTAGGTAAAAAAAAAAAAAGTAGGTTTTCTTCAAAGCGCTCACTTTGCCTAACCATATCATTAATCATTCCACTATGTCAGCAGATGTGTGTGTTTTGTATTAAGTAATCTACTAATCCAACTATAGTTGCTAAAACAAATGCACACAAAGGCACAGAGCATATCTTACAGAGCACGATTGCCATGCTCTGTAACATATGATGGCAGGTGCTCAGGTAATCACATATGCCACAAGCCGGTAAACACAGTTGTACTGCTAGGCAAGCTTATAAATACATCTATTAACTAGGTAGTGACAAATAACTTCTATCCGCATTGGAAAATGTATCTCAGATTCTTGTCATGTCTTTAAGCGCTTTCATTATGATGGTTATTTTGGAAACACATTTATCGGGTATTTCTTACATAATATGGACTGTTCATGAAACTAGTTCATTGTCAATAAGTAACATTCAACTGGCAATATGAGTTTACAGATGGGATGTGAATGAACACCAGATTTGCTGGTGCTTCAGCATCAACAGTGAAAATGGAGGTGGTGGTATCATAGCCTAGAGATTCAGCTAGCTTCATGGGAGGAAACACCATGTGACACAGTCAATAGCAGGTGGAAAACCATCACAGTATGACAAGAACAGTAATTTCAGTACAATACCACCCATAGGTGTTTCAGCTGAATCACAGCTGTTGTGTCCTTGGCTATTCTCCCATGGTTAGGCAAAGATTAACCTGCATTCTGTGAATTGCATTCCAAAAAATCAGGAATAGACATTGCTGGTTAGCAACTGTAGACTACTTCATAGCAATGGCTTCTAATAGCATAGGCTGCATTGGACTGAGCAGTCAAAATGAAAGCCACTTGTGTTATCAAAAGAATTCAGAATTGGCATATGTCATTTGTATTAATTCTGTGCTGAGGATCATTGAGGGTATTGTTGTTTAAAAGCCTGGCAGGACCATTACACAATCAGCAGTTATTGTGCACCCGTTAATCTGTAACACGATTATATAACTTTGTGTCTGATTATGTCAATCATTGCCATGAAATTGATTTTTCATTAAATTAAAATAACAGAAATGCTTTTTATATCCCCCCATCTGCTCATAATTATAAGAACTCCCTGTGAGATAAGTGCCCTAAATGTTTTATGAAAGCTCTGCCTAATCACCCAGGGAACAACTTATTAGCAGTGTAGCTTACAATAATCAATTAAGATGTGCATCTAATTGAAACTTTTAGTTTCTCTGGGAAAAAAAGGCATAAAGTGTTTAAAAATGTACCAAGGCTCATCAAATCAATGGTCCTTGACTGGTCTATAAATTAAAGATGCATCCAATCAAACACTTCCGCAAGGCAGAAAAAAACATGAAAAAATGTCTGCTATTAAAATGATTGATATTAAAATGAATCTAAATTAAAATGAACAAGTATCTCTCACAAGCTGCACCAGAAGCAGTATTCTAAAGCACTGCCCCTCAATGCTTCTTAAATACTTCAGTGTAATTTGCCCTTGAGTTTTGTTGTTGTTGTTGTTTGTGTATTGTTTTCCATCAAAATGTGGTCTTTCAAATTTCGTGTCACATCCAGGTGCAAAACAAAGCAATCTTGGCCATTTATTGTGTGGATGTATAATGTTGTATCTGAACTCTCCGTGTCTAAATGAGGTTGGATTGTACCAAAGTAAATGTTTTCAGGGATTCAGACCCCGTATTATTATGTTGTTAGCTATATGCTATGTAGATAAAGAGTATGCACTGTCAACCTGTAACTTGGGAGATGGCATACCTGCCATTCCAATATACTTTGCTACAGTGCATTATATGCCTAAACTGTGGGTTCCTACCACTGCTGTGGTCTATTCCATTTCAATTCAGTTAATTCAGCATAATCTTGCCTCCACAATAAACCAAAGGAATTTAAAACCGCCCTACCTCATTATCATATTAAAGGCAGAAATACATAAATAAATTACTTAATGAATGAATGAATACATGATCTGTATTTATTTATTTCAGTATTTATTCTCCATATGTATTTATTCATTTATTTATTTATGTATTTACTCAACATATCATGTATTTAGTCACTCATTTATTTGAACATTTATTTAAAGTCAAAAAACAAGCTTTTGTTCTCCATAATTATTAATTTACTAGTTTAACTGACTAATTATGTAGTAATCAGTACATTGCAGTCGTCCTCCTGAGTGTGAGGTACACTACACAGAAACAAAGTAACACTTGCCATGAAACCTGGCAATATCAAAGCTGCACAGTGCTACGGTTATTTTAAGGCATTTACCAGTGGTACTGATTGTTTACTCAGTGTCCTTATTGCATCATCAAATGGAGAGATCAATCCAAGCCATATTATACCGACACTATGAGGACTGTGATGCCTTCTGTGCAGTAATATTTTGCAAGCTGAATGGACTGTAGGTTTTGATGTGGTTACAGTCCTTCTTGAGCAGATGCATCTATTGCTATTATGATGTCTTATTTGCAGTCACATTTAGCCTCACTAGTGTGGCCTAAACTATTCAGTGAGTATGTGCTAGCTGACTCTAATACATGCGTGTTTGTGTATACAGCCACTCTCTACTTTTTAGATGTCAAATTTGCAGACAATGCATGCTGTCATAACCCTGCCTCCATGAAAGGTTATAGAAGACAACAATTACTGCTACTGAGATGTTTCTCTCTCATAATTCATATACAAGTGTAGCCCTCACGCCAGTACTCACATCCTGACCCAGAGACAGACAGTAGCTACAGTCCTATTATGAATAGAATTAAAATGTAGACTTTCATTTCACACATGAGGGGCTGAATGCAATAGGGGGGCTGATTGTTCTTGATTTTTTTTTAGCTTTTTATCACCCTCTCAGTTCTCAGTGTAATCCTCCTCTCTCCCGAAAGACTGGCTAGCATGTTAATTCCCTCTCCAGTTTATGTTGTCTAGATGCCAGTCCAGTGATGTGCCCTTTTTATATACAGAGGCATTTCCTGAAGTAAAATCACTAGTTTTTTGCTTTAGTAGCTATCTAAAGCACAGTGCTTACAGCAGATCATTTAAGGCTTGATCCCAATGCCGCTGACTTCGCCATGTCTGAATAATTAGCCAAGCCTCCTTGTTGTCTCTCAGATCAGCGTGCCGCTACTCATTGTTCTTCCCACTGCTTCCCTCATCCTTTAATGCATCAGGCCTTCAGACGATATTGACAGGTCTCGGGGAACAAAAAGATGCTGCATGCAAAATGAGTTAGTTTTGTTTTTTCATTGACCTTTCAATTACTTTCATTTAAATGTCAAACAGTGCAGAGGAGCAGGCCTTGTTTAGGAACACAGTATTTACTGGCTGTCTGTGGATGGGCTTTGATAGATGGAGGTGCAATTAATTAAATAAAAGTTATCACATAGATGGTTAGATAAACGGCCGGAGATGCTTTAGATTTAAAAGGTTAATGGCTCTTACCAAGATAATTGAAACCTCTTAAATTATAGTATATTGACAAAACAAATGGGACATTTCTTGGAGTGATTTCTACCTTGTTCTGCTGTGCTGAACATTGAGTTTGGTTTTCCTTGGTGGGAGCCATGGTGTTTAACTGTGTGTGTGTGTGTGTGTGTGTGTATGTGTGTGTGCGCGCGTGTGTGTGTGTGTGTGTGTGTGTTTGTGTGTGCGCACACATCACGTTTTAAGCAGTCTTATTAAGTGACCATGAATGTGTTATGTATGAGCTCAAGTCAGCAATATTCATGTCAAATATATGCAAAATGATGACATTATGCAAGCTTAAGGTTTTATGTTTGTTACAAAGCTGTATTAAAGGCTTAATGCATACATGAGTTCATCATTTACTGTGCATCATCACAGAACTGTAAGGTTTCAAACTTGAATGTGTTATGAATATGTAGAAAGACTTAATATGAATCATTACCAGCTGTGTTAATGTTCAAACAAATCATTTACATCCAGAAGATGCATTGAAAAAAAAATGAAACTGTAATTATGAAACAGTTTTTATCCTAGTTTCACTTTGCTTTGCTGTCATATATATATAAGTACCAATTGCTAACTGGGTCTGTGACGAGTGTGACACACTTTATCTGACGGATTACAACTTTCACGTGATCGCTTTCCCAATATAAGGAAAAGAGAGCCCTCCAAAATAACTCTCTTGAAATAATGCCTGTTAATCTGACACAGCGGGGAGGGCACGACAGTATCTCCTCTGTAAAGGTATCAGAACAAGGGTCCTGGCTCAGCTGCAGGTGAGAGGAGCAACACATGGCCTGCAGACAGATGGAAATAACCTTTCATTAGAGTCCAGCCGCCACAGCCAAACGCAGGAAAGCCTGGCCAGTTAACCTTGCGGGTCTGTTACCATTATCTCCTGGAATGTTTTGCCTCTGAGGGTCACTTCAAACCGGGTCTGGTGCACTGTCATTATCATTTCCAACGTTTCGCCTCTGCGGGTCACTTTGAACTGGGTCACTGGAGGGCTAATAACGATATGAGAAACAATGGCTGGCCTCAGCATAGAGCTTAGAACGCAGTGGATGAGCTCATGTTGCATGTCAAAGAGAGCAGCCTTTTATTAAATCAGAATGAATGGTGGCACTGATGATGAACAACTGTTTCTTTTTTTTCCGTAGGAAATTATGGGTTTTCGACACATGAACAGCGCTGGAGGGATAGGGATGTGCCGTGTCGCTTCGCTCCAGCAAGGTCTCGGAGCGCCAAGCTGAAACAATCCAACCCCCGGCAACCCCAAAGGCATGGCCTTTGACAATAAAGGCAGCAGGAGGGGTGATCATGCGGCAGTTCTCGGTGAAGTCAAAAGACTTTTCACCAAGGTCTCTGGAAAGGTTTGCAAACATGGGAGGGCAGGGGTGTCCAGGCAGGAGGTTCCACATCCAGTTCGAAAGGGATGACACGAGGCGGAGGCTGTGATGAGTTCTGAAAATGTTCGCACTCACTGTGAGCCGGGGGCATGTTTTCTCTGGGAGGGACAAGTCATGCAACGGTGCCATTAGCGAGCCCGTGGTGTGTCGACTGGCCTGGTGACACCGGGTTCCTCTCCGCTGAACATAGCCTGGCTGACCCTCCATCTGGCCATAACAAAGCAGGAAAGAGCTGCAAATCTGTCACCAAAGTTCAGGGACCCTCCCAGATGCTGAACAACCCGAGCGCGTACACCCACACCCATACACACATGCACGCAATCACACATGTGCGCACCCACACACACACACACACACACACACAAATATGTATACACATGTACACAGACACATATACAGGCACAAAAACATGAATTTGCAAGATAGTGTAGTGCACACCATGCTGTGAAACTTAAATAATAATAATTTTGTCATGTATGCATTCAGCAACAATTCTCAGCAATGTTTTCCACCAACAGTGGGAAATTGCTGACTGCAAATAAACATCTGCTTTGCCTTTACCACCTCTGGATTAACTTGCCTCAGACTGATTATACATTCAGCCATTTACCACTAAGAGCAGAGAAGAACAGCCGCAGAAACAAGATAAGGTGAGCTTGAACAGAGAAGTTGTAAAAACACCACATATCCCAAGAATCCTGTTCTGCTCAACAGAAAACACATCTGCATTTTCATATATTGCGGCAGATATTTATTTAACTAACCTTGCCACATTTGTATGCAAATCAAATAACACCTATCGTTTGTCTCCAATGGCATTTGCTCCCATTGATTCTCGTAATTTGCAAAATAAGCATTTTTTATGGATAATACATTGTGTTATTGAGCCCAGTGTGTTTCCAAGTAAGGATGCCAAAAATCCTTTATCTTAGAGTAAAGTAAATTAATGAGTTGGCTGTGATGAATTGGGAAGTTTTTCCAAATAAACTGTGGGGTTTACTTGAAAAATCAAAAAAAAAAAAATCAACTACCATCTTTTACCCTGTTTGTGATTGGTACCTAATTGAGTGAAAGAAGGAAACTGAGGCACATGGTTCAGGTTACTTTATTTGTACCCAGAGGTAGATTTGGTTGTATAATATTGAAATGAACAATCTTGTTCAATATGAATATGTGCATGTAGTGGCCCATATGCATGTAAAACATTTGATATATACTTTACATACTCTTTATATAATTATACATACTTACATACTTTTTATCTTTTTGTAAACATACATTTTTTACAAACTAATCAGTGATCATCACTGTTATGATTATTATTACAACCATAATTATTACATAATACCCTCACATATTTCGCCTAAGTGGGGTTTCATTAGAGTTTATGGCATGTCCCATACAGCAGATTAAAATGAACTCATGACTGAGCTGTCTCAGTTACGTAATTCTCCCTTTCTTATTACGTAATTTTGGGAAAATGTTATCTTTGCTTTCTTGGAATCTGCCGTTAGAGAAACCTCTCAAAATAAAGCCACAACACAACCGATGAGTCCCGAGCTGCTTTGTGCCTGATGCAATTGAACATGATGTACTGTAAGTCAACAGGGAAGTGAGAGCCTCCCATTCATAGATCTAGAACAATAGCTGTAATATCTGCAACAAAGTCTCTTTTACTTGAGTATGCCCCTCGCCTCGCATTGATATGATGGAGACCTGATCTCACAGGGCTAAACAGGACAAATGACTCAGAACATCTCACAAGACCCATCTTGTGCTCCTGTTTGTACGGTAAACTGTTTTTTGTTTCAGCAATTCCTAGAAAATGTTAACAGAATTATTGTATTGTATACAGTACGTTTCAAATGAAATAATTTTCACATTATTTACCCTCTGCCAAAGATTCCATATTGTTGTATTGCATTGTCACCTAGCAGTACCTCAGTGACTGACATCTAGGAGAGACTTGTGATGTCCAATCTGAGTGATAACAGACAACAGGAGCAGTAGAGAGGAGATTCTGTATGCTGCTTGCTGGTTACATCACTGCTGTACAGTACAGTGGCACTCTGATTTACCATAGCCAATGTACACCTTCCATTATGCCATACTTTATCCTAAAGTTTATACCAGAGCAGCGAAGTACAAACATAGAATTATTACACAAATCATAACTATCACCATGTTCTGGGACATAACCTAGAAATCACCGTCCTGTTGAAGAAGGTTCGCAAAGATCAATGATGTACAAATATACACATGTTGGTTTCCCTAAGAGGCATAATTAGTGATGTATATTAGGGACAATATGAAGAATACAGGTCAATTGTGTGTGAAATAAAGTTGGGAGAGTATGAGCACACAGACTGAAAAACAGTAAACAAGCTAAAGCTTATTAGACTAAATGAAATTATGGTTAAGGTCAGCATTGAATTGTGTTGTATGTTCCTATTTTGTCAGCGGTATGATCAATGAGCGCTCCGCACATGCGTATATTTAGATATATATGCAGAGCTGGTACTCCTGTAGTTGCTCCGTGCAGGAGAGATTCTCAGAGGCAGAACTATGGGTTCTGCAGTAATGCCACAATGTGCTGTCCAGAACTTTGGGGGTGGGGGGAGGAGGGGGGAGGGAGCTTTATGTGACGAGACAAACACCATACGGAATGCATTAGGCTTCGTGATTCAATCAATTTAGAACCACAAGGTGACATTTCGCTATACCTCATGGAAAATTCTCCTGATTTGAGGATAATTTCCACTTTTAATTAAAAACAGCATTAGGAGCGGCGGCTTCAAACAGAATCCATTTAGCGACGAGCGCCACTGTCAAGGTTGCCATTAGCACGGAAAATTCTGAGGCCCCTCTTCGTTTCTTAACTGTGTTATAACGGCGTCGGAGCGTGATCTGAAGTGTACCTCGGTGAGGGGAAAAAGGTAATAGTAGTGGGCGCGCTGCTTACTGGGCTGTGCAGCATCTAGTCTATTACTGCCTAACCCTGAAGAAAGCGTTCTCCATTCAATCAGTCTATCTTTACTTGGAAAGCTGTGAGACGGCGGTTTTACGCATGGGACTGTGTGGGTTCGTGTTTGCGTTGTGTGTGTCTTTCGATAGCAGCAGCTTCCAAACTTGATCGCGACGTGAAACAAAGAAATGAATGATTCATAATGAATGGAAGCGCTGCAACACGAATGCGTTCGAGGTACAACAGGAAGTGGAAAGTGCGCAAGGCTGATGTATTCATTTTTAATATAAGAAGCGAGGGATTAAAAACAAACCCGGACAGTGGCGATGCTTTCTCCCTTGTTTTCCTGTCCCTTTCATTTAATTTACATTATAATTCAATCTAATGTGCTCTAAAATGTGATTAAAAAAAAAACTCATAGCAGCCACATTCAGAGTTATCTATTAGCCACGCGCATATTCAAATCTAATGCAGCCAAAGAAAGGCAGGTGTTGAAAGGTTCCTTGATTTTATTTATTTATATATTTCTTTTTACTGGCAACTTTGTCGAAGTTTGCTCAAAGTGTTTGCTCACAGTGTTTTAAATCAGAAAACACTGTGACCTTTAAAATAAATAAATAAATGCCATAAAATAAAACAGAAATAAAAGTGAAATCAAAATGGACAAAATGCAACAAATCATGCAATTAAACAACACAGCCTGATGTGTTCAACTAGACAAGCTCCTTTGAATTTTTTTTTTTTTTATTATTGTCTGTAAACTACTTACAGGAAACTTTAGAAGTCATTGTATGCCCATTCAGATATATAAATGAAAATGACTATAGTGCTAAGGAGGGATGTGATGCTGATTTATAGAAATGTACTCCCAATAAAGAAATACATTTCACTACACTATGTGGGGTTTTCCAGGTCCTGAAAATATGGCCCAGATAGATGAAGGTCGAACACAGTAACTGCTCTACTGACAGTATATTTAGCTCTGCCCTACACTTTGTAAACAAAAAGGCATGGCCCCCTGGGTGTCCATCTGTACAAATTTATCAGTAACACAAGGGTCATTTACCTCAGAAAGATAATAGAAAAGAGATTGAGAGCAGAGTGTGGTAGCATTGCCTGGTGTGTCATGCACTGCAGTATAGCCCATTAAAATATCCCTCCTGTCCTGTCCGAGGAAAGGTTTGTTGTTCATAAATCAGGCAGAGAAAAAATGTAGAAATACAGTGTCTCTCAAAACATGCCCAACCACTGTAATGTGTTACATTAAAGTTGCTTTTACTGGAGGACATAGGTAAACTACTATACCCTGTGTAGGGGTAAAACCTCCATTCCACAACTTGAGGTACTTAGCCACACCATTCAGCCCCTAATGTTTTATACTTTGACCAGATAATCAACTCAGTACACTTCATATTCATTCTGTCCACTGCTGTTGCAGCTAAAAGTGCTCCGATATGCTTATTAACATTCTTGAAGGGGTGTGGTCTAAAACAGTGTCCCTACGAATGCAGACAGCACAAAAATCTGTTAACAACCAGAACCCCCTACACAGAGTACAGGAGCTGAATATTTAGTCACAACAGAATATCTGTGATTCAGCTCTGCAGTCTCGTATTAATATAGGGACAGGTATAGGTATCTGGTAATATACAGTAGGTGTAGGTATCAGTGATTAGACCTGTGTGTGGACATGGACATCCATGATGTCCTGAATGTTCCAGTACGAAAAGCTGCTAAAGTGGTCTGACAACTAATAGTATATTGGAAACATCAGTAAGAAACAACTATAACTATAAGGACTGGATCTATAGTACAAGATTTTGAGTTTTGTTTCAAGTACTGAGGCCCATTTTAAATGCAGATAAACTGGTGGTGAGTATAGCCTTTGTACATGCTTTTTAATGTAAACTAATGGAGTTGCCTGGGTTGACTTAACATATAGGCTGTTGGTTACTTGATGCTGTGTGATTGTACTCTGTATATGAAGAACATTAATCTAACATGACATGTCCTGACGACAACACAAACAACCACAATAGGCAAGAAAGGGACGTGCCACAGCCTGTCGAAAGAGGCCTTTCTGCTGTGAATGTGGCGTGTGGTGACAGTGACAGTCATGCCACCGCCCCAAAGCATTGCAAACTGGCAACGTTTGATGACTGAGAGGGCAAGAACTAACAAGATGTTCATATACCCTGACATTGAGATGTGACAGGATGTGGTGAGGAAGTGAGCTGGGGGCGACAGATCGTTTTTGTTTTTTTTTTTTTTCTTTTTAAGCTTGTACGCTCATCTGTTTGTGTTAGTCGTCACATGGGCCAAAAGGACATTCCCAGCAGGCGGCCAGATCAGCATTCACTGTGTCCCCTGGAAAGGTGGTCTCATTTAATTGCAATCATGTTTTTCATTTTTACTCAGTAGAGGTGGTAGGCCTCAAGGCATTCAGCTACAGTTACAGTTCAGTGCACCAAGCTTTATAGAGCACTTACATTTAGTGATTTAGCAGATGCTCTTATCCAGAGTGACTTATAAAAGTGCATACATGAAGGCAAGGTTAAGAACAGAGACAATACCAAATTATCAGTATCGCATCCTATAGTAGCAGTCATTACAGAGCAGAGGGGTGCAAGAGGGCTTTATGCAATTATAACTGTCTCACTGTTAATAAGATATTACTGCATGTTAATTGATTATAAAATTCTAAATATGGTAAATGGATATTAAACATTAATCATACACCCAAAATAAACATATGGCAGAAAAAAAGTTTCGTTCATTGATTTAGAAACTATTCCTTGGACATGCATGTACCTGTACGTGTTTTTCATTGACATATTGTTCATGAAAACCCTGTAATCTTTTTTTCCCAAACTCATTACTAGAAGTTATGAATTCCACTTTGTGACTGTTCGAACGGGTATGGATTGTTAAAATTCTGCATGTGAAAAACCAATCCCTCTGATTAATTCACTTCCCAGATCTCATTGATTGCAGAATGAAGGGTAACGGTACACACTCCGTTCAGTTACAGCCATGAATAAGAGTGCTATTTATGTCCCCTTTCTTTGTCAATTTGCGTAACAGTTTGCGTGATTCCATTTTTGAAGCCTAATCTTAAACCCGCACCTTTTTAAAGCTTTTAAATACATGTTTTGATACTCTGAATGGCATATGCGTTTTAATACCTTCTTCATTCATCACACTTCCACTCAGCTAAATCCTATTCTTCATCATTTCAATATCTTCTCCTGGATCATGATGGAGGGTTACTGAGTGTCTTATGTGGATCATACAGTATATTCAGACAACAGACCTCTTCACCAACAAAAAATAGCATTTATAAAAAATCACAGTCTAGTTGGTCCTGTCAAAAATAGCTACCCACACTCACTTTGTTTGCATGATAGATGATAACAAAGGATTTTTCTATAGTGAATGTCCTGTACATGTCGTCCCTGCAGGGAAAGCAGTGTTGATCTGTAAGAACTGGAACAACTGCAAGTACCACAGGCAGCAACACATACATACAGTAAATGCAGAAATGATATACAGTATAATGTGTAAAAAATGTGTTGTCGTGAAGTAGTCACTGTAGCTGTACTATGTAGCCCAAACTTTACCTACTATTATACTAAGAAGAAACTGTGAAGAGGAGCATGCACACACACACACACACACACACACACACACACAAATATACAGTATATTAGTCATATAGTCGAATGACTGAGACAAATTCAATTTAACAGTAGAGCTGTTGTGTATATATATATATATATATATATATATATATATACACACATACTTATTTTCTCCCAACAGCTCTACTGTTAAATTGAATTTGTCTGAGTCATTCGCCTCTGTTGTTCTCTCACCTTGGCCAAGCACACTCCTGCGCGTCATTGGATAGGTGACGTGGAGAGCTGAGAGCAGAACTCTGTGGTAGATGTGTAGGAGTAGAGATTCTAACCTTGTGAGGGAGCACCCTCACATCAACAACAATATGAGAGAGAGAGAAAAAAAATCAGCCAGGAGAATAATAAGTCCGACCACAACAAGGCAGCTTTTAAAGTGTTTTTCCATTTGGAGCTTTTGAAAGCCTGCACCTGGGCAGGGATAACCTTGTTAGAGGAAGATGGAATATCTGGTGCATGAATGATTGTTGTTTTGCCAGACCCTGAACTCCAAGCAGTTGGTATATGAAGGAAATGATAAAGGGACAGGAAGACATTGTTTTTTTTTTTAATAACCTCTAATCCTCTTTCATATTTGTATTTTGAGATTTAAAGTTGAAGCACAACATTACAGAAACTTTACATTAAGCATGCTATTTTTAGAAAACTTGAATGGAGCAGAGCTGCTCAAACACCAGCAATGAAACACTAGCTTAAGGCTTGCGACCTCTCTCACTGGCACCAAGATCTTGACCATCCTTGAATAAACAAGCAGGCATGTCAAGTGGCTCAATATGTCTCAGACAGGTAGGGCTTCAATGGCTGGGGCACCTGCGCCTGACAGATGGATAGCAGGGACATTACAAACACCCAGTTACAGAAAATCAATTACCCAGAAGGCCAGCCATACTCAACGTATATACTGTAGCTTACCTGGGGGTACTTGTTATTTTGCTAAAGCACTTTGCGATTATTGCTGTTGTATCTTATTAATTTGGTCAGAAATGCAGCTGCTGCTTCCTGGGTTGGCCACATAACTTCCTGTGTTCTATGTCTCATTTAGTTAGTCTTGAGTTGCCATGCCTAGTGTGTCAATTGTTGTACGAAGTCTGATTTGTTTCTCCCGAGTCTCCAGTAAGGATAACTTCATTTTCTTTGAATCAAATCTTTTGTGTCCTGAGTTATCTCTGCATTTGGATTCCCCCCGTCCTCCTCACAAAATTCCTCTCATGTGTTCATACAGATGTTATTTGGCAAGCTTTGTAAAACCTGTGTCAGGATGGTACACTTATCTTATGATTTGCCTCAATATAGTTGGACAATAATAAGGCAGGGATAGGGAGTGGAACAACATGGAGGATATTTATGGTAGGGGCAACCTCTGCTCCCTTCTTGACTAGTGCAACCAAGGCCCAGTCAGCCTGCTAAAAAAAGCAGTTACTGTAGTTAACTTCAAAACAAAACTGAAACAATGAGCAGGGCTGATTTTCTTCCAGCAACCCAGAAACAATATCAGTCTGTAATTATATCCATTAACTACAGGCATGTAAAACTAACAAGGGCTCCTTTCATTGGAAAATGAATGAAAAATCATGTAAGAAATGAGGAGATGAATTCAACCTTTGACAAACATTGTTTCTCAGCGTAGCCCCATGGGACCGAGGCGTGGGTGTCAGACATGACTACCTGACATTCGTTGCCTCCTCCTTGTTCCTTTACACACATAGATCGGGGTAGGCATAATGTAGAAGGATTATCTTATTGGGTCCTTGAGTCTGTTTCCATGGTTTGTTGCAGCACATAGCATGTAGGTAAAGGCAGGTTTCATTTGTTTGCTGTGGTGTCTACACTGAAGTGCATCATCTCTGGCACCTGCAGGCTTTTGGCATCTTCAAGTAGCATAATGATGTATTACTGTTTAGGTGAATCAGAGGAGATTACATTACATTACATTACATTACATGCATTCGCAGATGCTCTTATCCAGGGCGACTTCCAGCACAATAGAACATAAGTGCTTCCATTCAACTTAAATAACCAACCATGTCAGACCAGGCTCACAACACTCCCAGTGAGTGTGAGCATAGCACTATTCAAGCCCTAACACAAGTTAGCTTGCGCACTCTGACAAAAACCAAGTATACTATTATACAACAGGTCCTAGAGCACAAATTGATAATACATCATAATACTACATATTAGGGGGAGGGGATAGTAGTGGAACCGAGGTGCAGTCTGCAGAGATGGGTCTGTCAGGAGTCAGGCAAGGACTCAAACGCGGACACGAGAGCTTCAGGTTCCCAGGGGCTTTACTGAAAACATTGGGCGAAATCGCAAAACCAGAACAGGCAGTGTCGAGACCAGGCAGGCAGTCCATGGACAAAACCGGGGTTCAAAACAGGAACAGGCAGGGTCAGGAACCAGGCAGGCAGGCAATCAGGCAATTGGAGCAAGGCAGTGAGCAGGAACAAGGTTGAGGTACAGGCAGGGTCGTAAACAGTAGAACTCACAGGCAGAAATACAGCAGGGACAAAACAGGCACGAAACACTGCAACAAACAAGCAACAAGACAGAGACACGCAGGGTAGATATAGGGCAGGGCTGACGAGGAGATGGGAAACAGGTGTGCAGGCAGGCAGGTGAAGACGATCAGGTAATCAGGCGGGTGGAGACAGGGCGGGGAGCGGGGCAGGGCTGGAACACAAGGAGAAACAGGAAACAGAAGCACATGGACCACAATGACAGGGGGAGAACATAAACACAACAGCTAGGGGGCCGGAGTACTGACAGGTCTTCAGTCTGCGTCTGAAGATGGCCAGTGATTCTACTGTCCTGACCCCCCTGGGGAGTTCATTCCACCACTGAGGGACCAGTACAGACAAGGATCGTGACTGAGAAGAGCGACCCCATCGGGTCGGGACAGTCAGTTTCAGTTCAGGACGGTCACTGCGCTGAATCACAGTTTCATAGTGCATCGATCTTGAGGGAACATAGGGTTTGAAGAGTGGTCATAGGTATGAGGGGGCAGTCCCATTCACTGTCCTGCATGCCAGCACCAAGGTTTTAAACTTGATGCGAGCGATAACAGGAAGCCAATGAAGTGAGGTGAGGAGGGGAGTAACTTGACTATGTTTAGGGAGATTGTACACAAGTCTTGCATCTACGTTCTGGATGAATTGAAGAGGTTTGATTGCACATGCAGGAAGAGTACAAAGAAATGATGGATAAATCACATATATTCCTACCTGCATACCTATAACGTAACTCCCAGCACAGAGTCACCATTGCATTGGTTTATGTCAATCATAGTAGGATGTAACCCCATGTACCTTTTTAGCAGGGACATGCTGTACGTCAAATCCCTAGCAATGACTTCCAGCCATAAAGTAATTTGCCACTATGCTTTGATATGTTGGGCTTTCACAGATGTGCTTCATCTGTCTCCTGGAATGTGAACCACTTCCTAATGCTTCTGCTGGTGTGGGGGGGGCAAAGTGAATTAGAGCAAAGTGAGTACATATCCAGACCTATAGGAGGCTTTCTCTGGTTTTTTCATTGTACATTGTGATGTCATACACCCTGCATGCTATTTTGGTGCTGTTGATTGTTTTCAGTGATGCATTCTTTGCCTAGAAGTGTACTCTGTTTTGATTGAAGATTACATTTGCTTATTCCAGTGGCCTCCTATGGTCTGGCCTAATGAAAAGGTTGCTGTAGAGAGTGCTGACTACCCAACAGCATTATCCCACTGTGTGCAATAAATACCTCATCTCCAACCTGCCATTTTTCTAACGAACATAGAAAATAAAGAATCTCAAGCTGAACTGGTGTCCATTTGTTACCTCTTTAATTTTGATGTCTGTTACACTGAGGCAGAGCTCCTCTTCAAGAATAAACCAAGGGGTGGCGTGTTTCTTTTTCTCCCTCCAGGGGGCACCACATCAGAGAAACCTTGACAGGCAGAAAGCAAAAGTTACAGTGGGATGGGCAATTACAAGACAGTTGCAAGAAAACTGTAGTGTGAATTGTCATGAATGGCATATCAGAGAATTCTAAACAGTAACTCTGAGTATCCTTGATGGTGGGACCCTGCAGATGGGACAGTGAAGACAAGCCCCTGATTTGTGAATCAATGATCCTGCTCTCCCGCAAAGTAATCTCTCCACATTTTGCACCACCCACCGCTTATGTCACTCCCTTCAGGGAAGCGGTGATTTACTGGTCGGTGAGCCAGGGACGTGTAAACGAGACAGGTGGTTCCAATTAATAAACTGTATCTGAGCCAAGCAGACAGTGCATTATGGGTTTGCCAATGACCTTCACAGGGAGCCCTGCCTGTTGACAGTCAATGTTGTGGCACATTATTACATGAATGAATCAGATTGGAGAGGAGAATAGAGTTTAGGGACATTAATTCATAAGTTTTATGTGAGGAAGAGATGGACAAGGAGACAGGGGCACGAGAGGTGAATGTCATCCATGCGTGTTTGGTAGGAGGTGCAGGCAAAAAAGACATGCACATGAAACAGCTTTGTGAAAACTTAAAAACTGTGAAAAATGATTAAATTATTATATTATTTACGTATATTTATAAAATCTACAGAAAAGGCAATAATAACTTCAGTACATTGCATAGATTGGACAGAAATCATATCCCTCAAAATGGCTTTTAACATAGAAATGGTCTGCACCTCTTACTACCACTGCACCCCCACAAGTACATACGCAAACACACACACACACACACACACACACACACACACACGCACGTCCAAAACACGAAACATCAAGAAGCCACTGCATCATCAGTTTTGGAAAAGTGTGTTGTGAGTGGTTCCGGACATAATGTGTAAGTATTCATGCATTCTCTTCAGTGGGCTTCTTTCTCTGTGCATATCAAGGAGAGTTTTTTTTTTTCTTTTTCAGTGCTCTGCCAGTATAATGGCGCCTAACACTTACAGTACTAATGGTCAGTAATGGCGAGGCAGCTGGTCTGGAAAGGATTTGGCTAAAAGCAGGAAAATAACTTGGCACAGCAGAGATGAGGTCATGAAGAAATGTGAGGTGGATGAAAGAGCAGTAAGGGGTAAAGTGTTCCAGGGGATCCAAGCCCAGAGATCCAGAGATGTCTTCAAAAGCACAGAGGAGTTTTCTCTTTTTTTTTTTTTTGGAACAAATTGCCTGGTAGCAGACAAGGTGTTTCATTAACTTATCAGGCGACTTCAATGAGCCAATTCAACAAGTGCATTATTTTGATGTTTTTCTGAAGATGTAATATAGTAATACATGAAACACTGTGCACGTCTCTTATAGGTGGCAAAGCTTACTTACATGCTCCTTCTTTGATGTGCAAAAAAAAGAGAAAAAAATAGGCACATGTCTATCATTTCAAAGTAATGTTGTGGTAATGCAAAATAGACATTCCAGGGTAATACAGTACATACTCGCCTTGGACCATGTTCATGTCAAGTATAGCTTGCAGTTACCAATGTGTCTGGTGAATGGCACCAGACATGGATGACTTTTACCGTTATTAAGACTAAAAATACGAGGACTGTGTACCAGGCAGAATGTGCTATTTTTATGATGCTAAAAGCTGCATGCCAGCCTTGATTTTATACTCCATCATTCTAAGCTATTCACTGCACAGTAAACATAACCATGTTGTTTTTCATTTACAAAGGAGGAAATGCCTTTCAGTACATTTTTATGATTGCTCCTGTATTTTAACCTTTAGTTTTATCGAGTCCTCCTCTAAAGTAATGTTCTCATCTAAAGTAAAGTGTATTGCTTCTTGTTCCTCTTCCTATATTACCCACATAAAATACACAAATAGCAGAGCTTCTGGTCAATATTTCAGCTTCATAGATCTTTGTATTGAATCTCTTGTTTGCCTCATTAGATTTATGTCTGAAACATGGATTGGTGCAATGGAGCATCTGACAAGCCCATTATTTTCCCACTTTGCTTGCACTATGTCCATTCTTAATGCCATTTTCCTGTACTTTGAGATAACAATTGTTATTAAAAAGGTTTGGATTATAGAGAAAAATGATCAGATTGATCAATTGTATTTTTTATTCAGTTCTATTATCGCCTTCCTTGAACCATATCCTGGATCAGCATTTCCCATGGCATGAAATAAGAACTCAATCAACCAGATCAGTATTGTATGTGACAGAACCAAAAAAGTAGCCTCATCTATTGTATTACTTTTAAATAACTACATTTTAAATATCACAGCAAATTGGGAATTTCAGGGTCTGAGTGTACTTTTGCAAATGGTAGGCCATAACATTTGCATCAAAATTATTGTAGTCAATTGCTAATAAATTTAAATATGAATTATTTTGCGGGTTTAAAAAGTAATACACAACACAAAAAAGACTTCTGGCAAACACATTTTTAAGCTTCCTGTAAATAAGCATGGTATGAAGAAAAGCCATTATTTTTGTCATATACGTGTGACAAAAATATAGAATATTATTTGATATGCAAGCATTTACTAAGATATTTTAAGTACTATGTCTTAAAATAGCTTTGTCGATGTGCATTCATTAGAAAAAATACAAATATACATTTGACATTAACACATAATTACTTGATACTTTTTGAACTTATTTTATACCTATTGAACATCTTTTTTTCTGCCTCACCAACACAGTTGTATCTTTTTTGTAATTATTCAACAGACAATAGATCAGGGAACACATACATGCAATCTCCTTAGGAACTACAAAAAGAAAAGCCAGCGGCAGCAGCAGCTAACCATGTCCTTGATCAAATAGTGCAACTGTTTCCAAAGGAAATGCCACTGTCTCTAAATATACTCCATCCTTAGCATTGACAATATTCATGAAAAGGACTATATCAAAAAAGTACATTCTATACATTTTAAAATTCTGATTCGCTTTGTGATCAGATGCATCACAAATAGTAACTATCCAGTATCTCAAATGTTTATGATACTCCGAGATGACTGTGCCAAAATCGTTATCGATAAATTATTCAGGGATTTATTTTGAATTAAATTGCAAATGCAGCATGAGTTCCTCATTATGAACTTTGTCAGGAAGTCCTAATATAATATTAATTTAGATTAATCTGTGTGCGCACAACAGCCCTGATTATGTATGAATAATTGATTGAAAAATAATAAACTACCGTCTGTTTGGTTCCACTGTATATATGTGACATTGAGAGGGCTTTCGGTGACAAAGGTGTCTGAGTGGCTCCTCAAAACAACATGAGAGGATATCTTAGGTGGAAGAATACAGTCCTCCCTCATTGCATTGGTCTTGCATTATTCACTATTTCATAGTCTTAATCATTTAATGGAATTTATTATTTAGATAGGAGGTCAGTTCAGCTTTTCATTCATGTCCAAATCAGCCAATAATTGAAAGGAAGCCCATAAAACCGTCTGGAGTCTAGCATTTGGGGACTGAAACTGTCTGTCCCTGCGACAAATACAGCCATTACAATGTGTTCCCAAGAGGTCTGACATCCTGGCTACTTCAAGAGGGTGAGAGGCCCTGCACAATGTATGATGTGAGTTTCAGTCCTGGTTATTCCCCCTTTGAGGAAAGGGCATTAAAGAGGTGGGGTTGGGGGGTGGGGGGCAGGGTTTGGGTGGGGTGGGCGCTGAGTAATTCTGTTTTCTTCCCTGTGTTATTTATTTTTTTTGTATTAAGAGCTCCAGCGGCCTAGAAGCCAAGTGTGAGGTCATAACCATACTGAAATCCCGTCTCAGGAATTTCACGGTTCCATTGCTTCCAGCTTTTGTTGTCTTTACATTGCACCCTGTTATTTTTATTTCAAAGGCTGCTTATCAGTTCCAGCAGTTCAGACAAGGTCAAGAAGTTCAGCCACATACTGACATGTACGGAGCCCCGGAGTAGATATGTATGTGAATGAAATAGAACTTATAGAAAAAGTAATAAGGGCAAGGGAAATGAACGTTCATTCTTGCTACAGTGTCAGCCTAATCCTTACCGATCCATCTGTGTAATGCTGCCTATAGCACTGATCTCATTATCGCCATGTATGAAATGGTAGCACTATCTTGGAACAGGATCATAAGCTGTGGCTGTGGAGGTTGGCTATACCTAAGATGAGCTTAAAGCAGTCCTAGAGTAAATTGACTTAGGCCAACATCATGTCAGCCAACCCCAAACAATGGTAACTCACAGATCTCTGGAATGTCAATCGTGCTTATTCTGTCAAAATTGCCACAGCCTGGTTTTCAATGCTTACTTCAGGCTAGGAATCCCAGTATTGTTCATGTATCACTGACATCGCAAGCTGGAAAACAAACATTTTACGAAGTTTTACGTCAGATTTACAATGTAATCAGCATCCTTTACTGCAATCTTTGTGCTGTGCTTTCAGGCAAAACTAGGAAAAAATGAAAGCACACGCATCAGGATTTCTTCTTCCTGCACCATCACCCAGGGAGCAGCTGCTCAAATTTGGTGAGTAGTTTGACACATGACCAAAATGGTTTAACTCCAAACATGTTCCGCTGTCACTGGCACTCAAAGGGGGCGTGTGACCGTATTGGGAAGTGTGAGAATGGAATACAAAACAGTTAGGTCAGGTCAGGGAAATGGAGCCTGTAAACATGATCTTTTTTCGCAGAATGCTTCAGATGAGTGGAAAAGGTGACACATGACAAATTATCTCTGAATATCTGCCACCATGCCTTCGCTGTCAAGCCAAAGGATGAAAATATTTCTCAGAAAATAATCCACCTAACTTGCAACAATAAAACTAATTAAATAAAAATGATTAAAAACCTCTCTGATGCAAAGCGATAGAAGTAAGGAACCAGAAACAACAAACCACATTTTCTGAATCTGTCTAAATGGATTGCCTTGGAGTTCAGGCACCTAAACATTTCACAAATTGGTATGAATGAAAGGAATTGCATTACTACTCCATCACTACTCCATTACTACTCACATTTTAGCATTAAATGATTTAAACAACTACAGTGTTCTAAACAGAGCTGTGTGGTCTTAGCTGGAAGCCACGTGCCTGGATCGGGCAAGATAAGAAGCCACAGAAATTGCCAGTGGGGCAAATTTGGAATCCCGGTCGGGTCAACAGCATCACCTGACACGTCTGTGAAAACTGTGCCTCAGACGTCTGGTCGTGACCAGAGCGTGAACACAGATATTAAATGACTGCATTACAAACTGCTGTTAACATGAAGATGATTAATGAAAAGGAATAACTGAGTCCTGTTTCACGATACCAGCAGTGAACCTCCAGACTCCTCTGGTAAAATAATGTATTGGGTGGCAGTGTAGCATAGTGGTAGGGCTCAGGTTCGGTTCAGTTTCCCGCTAGGAAAGATACCGTTAGGAAAGGTACGTAACCCAGAATTGCCTCAGTAAATATCCAGCTGTATAAATGGGTAACATGTAAAAAAACTGTGTGAATCGCTCTGGATACGAGTCTCTGCTAAATGCCAGTAATGTAATAAACTTAAGATTAAAGTTGATATTTTTTTCTTTTTGTTGTTTTTTGAGAGATCAGGCAAAAAGAAGCTAAACCTACAGATGTTACATTACATTACATTCATTTATCAATTGCTTTTAATAAGGGTGACTTCCAGAACATAAAGTGTATCCATTCAAGTTGCTTAAGCTACAGTGTCAGATAGACCAAATACATTGCAATGGTCACCAAGTAAATATCTACGGCTGACATTAGGATGACAGTAAAGATATGAATCTGGGACAAACCAAATCTCAGCAGTGGAGCTGTGCAGATCTGTTGGTTTGAGCTGCGCATCTTCAGACTTGAGCCTTGTGAACCAAGGCACCAATAACATGCACCTCACCCTCAACGCAACACCAGGAGTGAGAGCAGATCCAAAAGCAGCTTCGGCTCCTTTTTATCGCTGCTGACAAGCTTTAGGTGCAAATAGGAACAGCGGGACTAATTAGGCTAGTCCATTAAGCTGATCAGCTCGCAAACAAATGAGCAGATGATGGTGGGTGGAGGAGGTCCAAATGCAGGTGCCAATATCCAAACTCAGGACATCCAAAGACTGACACCTCAATTTGGCAGCATTCAGATGGGATTGGAGAGTTCCTCTGACACAATGGTTTGCTGAGAGCTATTTGTAGGTATTGCTAACAGCCAGTGCATGTCTGCAAAATGTGCAGTTTTCATTTTGTATGAGGCAAGAGACAAAAGAGCCAAATGTTCACCGAAATGGACAGGTATTCATGCAATTAAGATATTTCGATGATGTTAAATTCATAGAATGGATGGCTCAATTATTCAGCTTCTAAACATGGTTATGTAATCTGATATTTATAGCATTTGAAAAAAAAAGATTCCATGTGTTGTAAAATAATGAAATATTGTGGTTTAATGGTGCCATGGGATTACTAAAAGGAATATAACTGCAAAACTATAAATACAGGTAGTGACTAATATTACATTGTGTTAATGAGATTGCCTCAGATTGCCTTCCTTTTCCTTTCAAAATCCCTGTGTTTTTTTTTTTTTCCTTGCAGGGAGATTCCATCACGGGTATTAAAAATATATACTCTGATTTTGTGTCCGTCGCTTTAAAAGGTACCAAGGACCTGAGAGTGCTTGGGTGAAGGTGTCAGGCATTTATAAATAGCCCTTGTGAAGTCCATTAACTGGAAGTGTTCACTCTCAAATCCTTGACTTTTTCCACAAAACATTTCAAGGAAAATAAGCAGGCAGTTGAATGAAAGTATTTTAAAAGAAAAATTTAAAACACATAACTTCAGTTTTAAAGGAAAATTGCAATAGACAGGCTCCCTAAATAAGAAAGCTTAGTTTGTTTAAAATCCTAACTGAATGTTGAATAACCAAGGAAACTAATAACATTCAAGACAGTTGTAACAAAAATTACAACAGTGACAATTATTCTATTTTTCAACCAGTCCCAACTCCCAAAACTAAACTTCATTTTATGGAAGCATGTGTAGCATCACATACAAACCACTACAGCACGCAAACTCCCAGACTCGAAGGTCTGTGCAACAAACAGCCTAGCCAACCTCTGAAGTACACCAACAGCCAGATCAATGATCAAAACCACTTGGTGCCAATTGCTGTAGGTTGCAATGAAAAAAACAACCCCTGTAGTGAAGAGAATACACCTTTATCTCCTCATATGCTCCATTTTCAATTCAGTCTCTAGAAATTACATGTATGTCTATGCAATATCAATAGCGTTGATGTTGTTGCTTTACAATGAATAGGAAAAGATTGATTTTCTCTCTTACCCAACTGCAGAAAGCAGGGAGCATTGTGTGTGTGTGTTTGACTGGAGAGTGCTTTCAATTACCACAGAGCACTGCAGAGACTGACTGGGCAGATGTCTGTTTCGCTTTAGAAGTTCTGAAGTATTAATCCAGGTAGCTGACCGTGCTCTGGAGCACAGTTCTCTGTTTGACACCAGTCCAAATATAGCGGCTTTACCCTGCTCCTATCAACATCTGTGGCTAATAAACAAGACCTCTTCAGAAACCTGTTGACATAACCAAACCTGTGAGACCACAATATGCAAGGCAACAGGCTTGTAGTTGAAACTTCTGAATAATGAACCAGAGTGTCTTTAATAATGACATCATATGTTATTTTACAGAAAATCACATTCACATTTTACCAAACAGAAACTGATAAATAAAATGCATCTGAAGTGTCCATAGTTGCTTCTTTGGCAATGTTCTCTTGTTCAAGCAATCAATATCTGCATACTGCTTACTATGACACTATTGGTTTAAACTAAACACTTACCGCCTCTTCAGTGAAAGTCACAACAAGCCCATTTTAGTTTGTCTCTGGAGAAGTAAGCGCTTGCTGTGTATAGGAATACACCATGTGAAAATGGTGTTAACTGCAGTTGTGGAATTGATCTTAAACACTTGTTAAAAGTCAGAAATTAGACAAAATGTTTGAGGATGGAAATGTGGAGTCTCACCAAATTTCAGTTCTGTGGTTGGAGCTTTGATAAGCAGAAGGTGCTTGTGGCCGTTTTGACTTCAATTTTAATTCCAAACTGAATTTGAACAGAACACAGCACGGTAGCTGCCAATCAGTTTTCAGCGACTTCCATTTTCAGATTACAGTAGCTGCCTGTTGCTTGGTTCAAATAAGCTTTCAGAAGAAACAGGCGTACAGTACTCTTTATTTATTTTCCAGTGAACAAGGGCATAAAAAAGAGCAGAGATTAAAGAATGCACAAAAGCCTTGGCAGGAGTCCTGGGAGCTGAAGATAGCTGCTATTTGTCACAGGCCAGAGGTGGAAGCAATTACAGTGAATTGAGTCATTCTCATTGGCAAAAGCCTATATAAGGTAATTGTTTCTGTTGGAGTAAATACCTTTGGCTTTAAATAATGCTTAGGGAAGTTGACAAACATGTCAAGGCTGGTGGAGATATTGCTGCACGCATCAGATAAGCTGTTTTCCTTTCAAAGACGTCCAAGAAGCTGTGGCTTTGAAGGGGAGCGCTGACCTCGGGAAAAACGATCCGCTTCTGAAACCCTCCGGGCTCTTGGACCCGCCACCCGCGAATTTTCAAAGCGGCCATCCCACGGCGGCAATGACTCACTCAGCATGCGTGGCCGGGTTTGCACCCAGAGGCGCAGAGATGAGGTGGGTAAATACCCAGCGTGCTCCCCATGGGCTTTCAGTCCATTCCACAGGAAGCAGCACGGCGGGGTAGCGTTCTGCCTCGACCCACATGTGGGCTCAGCGTGTCAGCTTGAAAAGAGAGGAAGAAAGCACTAAAACAGTCAGTCTGCTTAAGAAGCTCACTCCAAGCGCAGTATGTGTTTTCCCTGACTTAGACAGATGAACCACTTGTAAGTGCTCTCATACAGTACAGTAATATTAGTACTACTGCTACAACTATGAGGCCATTACATTGCATTACAATCATTTAGCAGACACTATTATCCAGAGTGACTTCCAGCACAAGAGAATATAAGTGTATACATTCAAATTGACTGAGCAACAATGTCAGACCAGGCTAACAGCACTCCCAGACCAGTGAGTGTGAGCATAACACCATTCAAGCCCTAACCCAAGTTAACATGTGCAACCTGACTAGACAAGGGAAATATACTACCATACATTACTTACTAGATCACAGAACCCAAAACGTATTTACAAAAGTATTACAAGCAGCAGGTGTTAGGGGATGGGCATTGAGATGGAAATGGGTCTGAAGAGGTGGGTCCTTGGTCTGTGTTGGGAGATGTCCAGTGAATCATGGGGCCACATGATTAAGATGATTAAAAAACACCCTGGGCAGGAATTCAATTCCTCATTTTAGGTCACTTACAATATGTCCTATTCTATTCAAGTCAAAATAATTGAATACGAATATTTTGCAGAAATATTATCACCTCATTAAGTATCATTGTATCATGTATCATTTAACAGGCGAGGGCAGTAGTACAATTTGATTTCACCCTTATACTATTCACAAAACAAACAGGGAGATGATCCTTGGTGTGTTCTCCTCTGATTGGCAGCGGCACTGTCAATGTGACTAAGCTCATCTGTCTGTATTGTTTAGGCCTCTCATTCACACCGTGGCCAGATGTTTACCAGAACAAAATGTCACCACTGTGGGTGTATTCTGCATTTCACATTCCCCCATGAAGTGAAGTGTCATGCCCTTGCAGATATTTCTTGACAGCATTAGTTGGCAGAATATTTTAAACTGGTATCTCTGGATGTAATCTGTTTGCCTGGGTCTCCATAATTTGCTTCACCACATTGACAATACCACAGCTGTCAACAGGCACACATTGACACATACGGTCATATTTACTGACACACAGTCAATTTACTCAGGCAGACACTTCTGTGAGTTTTTTTCAAACTTTGTTTTTTTCAGAATCACCCCTGAATCTATCACATTGAGGGCCCTGTTTAGAAGATGCAAAAATAGCAGCGCAATTAACTGTCATGAGACGCAAAGTACAATGTCGCTCTTTAGGGGTGGCATCGGAAAAAAAAATGAGAGCTGTGCCAAAGCTGCTATTTTCCACTTTGCTTCAGTCACCACTTTCCCGCGTGGTTGTGACAGGGGCGTGCCAGTTAGCTTCAGGGTGTGGTTTAGGGTAAACGCTGAACGAAGGTCATAAAAGTCTGCTGCATGCTATGTGATATATGCTTTCATATAGATGCAGCTGCAAAGTGTAGCTTATCACAATTGCCAGAGAACACCTGACACTGGGTGAATTTGAAAAAAAAAAAGATTTATAGAGTGAATGGACGAAGCTTCCGCACATAGGTATTTCCCAAGCATTTTGGTATTTTGATTATATACATATATCTATGTATATATATATATATATATATACATCTATCTATCTATATATATATATAGATAGATAGATAGATAGAGAGAGAGAGATCATTCATTTTCATAATTACTCTCAGTGGATCACCTGAGATCATCTGTGCATACAAAATAGCAACTGCACACAAACTTCACTCGTAACACACACTTTTTTCTCCTCAGCATTGTTGACAGTGTAACATTGTAATGGCAAAAGGTGCTGACTGAATCCCAGAAGAAGCAACTATTTGATTGTTTATCATTCGCTGGGTGAAAATCTGTATGTAAAAAACAGGAAGTTCAAAAATTATGCTTATTGTTATAATTTCTTTAGTGATGATACCCTTGTATCTCTACCAAGTTATTTGAGCAGCCATACCTGATATTTTCAAGTTATAGCCTCTAACCAGGACTGACACTAGTCAATACTAGAATGGGGGACATCCAATCAAAATACACCTGTTACTGAAACTGGTGTCCATTTGCTAGTCTGGGGGACATATCCCTCAGGAACAAGCAATGTCAGTGTCGTAGGGTTGTTGACACTATGCTGTAGGAGGGGTGCCATAATTTCAATGAAAGCTGGACTCAAACCAGCTTACATTCATCTTGCATTTACCTTATCTGCCTTATCATATCTGATTTTACAACTTCTGTTTGAACACTGTATGATTGTGCAAATCAATTCGCAAAGACAAAAATGAAAAAAAAAAAAAAACTGACTGCATATGTTGCTTTCCAAAAAGGAAATGCAATTAAGTGCAGAGATTGGGAGATGAACTGCTGCAGATGGGGAAAATTACTCCAAAATGGCTTCAAATTATGCAGCAGAAAGGTACAGTACTTCCAGGAAGAAAGACCAATGATTGCTATTGTTGCCCTCACTTTCTGGGAGTGTGATTTTGAGTTGGATTTTTTTTTTCTTCTCATTTTGCATAGGTGCCACAACTAAATTTGATTTATGCTCATTTACTGCACATTGTCTAGAAATTTATCTATATCTATATATCTGCACACACTCCACAAACACCCCTTAATTATGAGAATCGGGAGATAGAAATCAATGAAAATGAAGTTAATTCACTGCTATATATGTTAATATTAATTATATTTTAGCGTGCATTGTTCAGTTCGTGGTTCCCAACACACAAAGTTTTGTCCCACTTGACCAAAAGGATGAGCTCTTTCACTGGCCTGCTTGACTAATGTGAGTGAGTCATCTCTGTCTTTGCTGTTGCCAAGGAGTTGAAACAGAAAGGTATTCGGTTGCCCTTGGATACTGAAAAGGACAGTGATTGTGGCTCCCTCTTGAAAAAATATGCTGTTAAAATTTGCCATTGAGCCATGTTGCTGTAGAACTTTTCCCTGTAGTTTTGCAAAGAGTTCCACCACTTCAGTATCCTTGCTAGATAAAACCTCTTCATATCAGCAATGCTATGTTAATGACTTTAATTGTAAAAATAGTTTGAAATAGTGACTTATTTTTTTTATATAACTGGGAAACAGTCACATTCTAGTACATAGTGCACTTATTAGCATATGCAATTGGTTTATAAATTAATTTTAAAATAATGAATGCATTATTAAATATTATATTTCTATCCTGTTATGAATTTGCGGATAATTCCATGATCATTTTATTCTGTGGACACATTTTCAACAGAGACAATACTGTACCCCAGAGGGCTACATTCATTAACAATAAGTTAAAAAATTGTCATTCCATTTAATAATAATGGAAAACATGAACATTCACAAGCAGTTCTACAGCAATCACCTGACGCATCACAGAGAGCAACTCGTTCGTTCCTCTACAAATCCACAGTTCATTCTAATTATTTCAATTCAGTCTACTGGACTGTATCTATGATTCAGGTATGTGGCTACATGCATCCAGAGCAAAGGGAGGTCACAATAAATGGCAGTGCTACTGACGTTCACAGTAAATGGTGTGACCAATTATTCCCTCCCCGCAATCTACGGTATTATCAAAGCAGGGTCTTCAAATGTTGTAGAACCATGGCAGTGAGACAGTACTTCAAAAAAATGGCTCCCTGGCGAACGTCTTCTTGCTTTAGCTGTGGACTGCGTATGGAGGCTTTCAGACTGAAATAAGCAGACAGACCATTGCCTCTAAGCATTCTGGGAGAGTGGTGACAGTGCTAGAGGAAGAAAACCGCTGCCAGGGACAGCCCTGCCAAAACCGCAGAGAGACTTCATCCAGCGCAGGCTTTGCTGCCATGCTGACAGATCTGTTGGGCTAACTGCATTCACACTGTCTTCCTCCGCTAACAGGAGTCATATGCTTCCACAGCAAGGGATAATGCACAGCTGTGTCCGTCAAAGCTTCAGCAGCATCGGGGAGCACTCCGTCTTTCCAGACAGCAGAGCTACAGCGCTCTCCTGTCTCCATTCAGCAGACTTCACGCGCATGGCTCATTATGAGATCAGTAGCACATCCTAAGAGCCCACTCAGAGTGCAAAGGAAACATTATGGATGCTCATGCTGGTGGAACTTGGCTCAGTTGTGGATGGAGATATTGGCACGCTGTGCCAGGATGCGGGGCTATTGTTACCTTTGTAGCTCCTGGGGATTTATGTAAAGACTATTGAGGGTAAATGAGGTTCTGTGGATTAAACACTCCTTTCACTTTCTCTAAGAGAGGAGATATTAAATGCTTGCATATTTCAGGTGGTTTCAATCCTCAAGGATAAGGCTAAACATAGTTTTCTTTATGTGCCCTCAGCAGTCAAAGGCTCTTCCATGGTTCTGTTGGTTAACGAATTCAGTGAAGTCCTTTCTACAAAGTCATTTCTCTTCCTACTTCTCTCCTGCAGGACACTTAGGCAGGTAACATGTGAATGTAATTTGTCTAATTGCTGTGAATGGCAATGAGACAGTAAAATACCAGTTAACAGGGCAAACTGACAGAAACTGGTCTTTGTCGTTATTTGTTAAAAAGGAATAGTACCTAAAGTGTCAGTGAAGTGCAGACTGAGCTGACCCTCTAATTCAGTCAATGTCAGTGATGTCACCTACAGTATTAGGTAACAGAGCACGGCATGTGTAGGGGAAAGGCTGCCAGTCAGAGGGGCTCTGTCCCGGACCATGGGCCTGTATCCTTCAGATGGGGTCATTAATGAGGCCCTCCTAAACATACAGGAGAGACCATTCTCACTGGCATTTTCAAGAAAGTTAACTATGGGCAAGGAGAGAGTAATCTAAAAATGAAAAGACTTTTTTGACAATTGACTTTTATGAAAAGAGAGAGGCAATTTCGCTCATCACTAAGTATTAAAATCCATGGGAAAAAAATCACCATAGTTCGGATCTCTCACTTAAATGCCGGAAGAAGTGATTATAGCTTTTTACACAGTAGTTTTACAAGGGCTAGAATTTTGGCAGATAGAGACACAGTATTTATTTTTTTCTGTAAACCCTCTCTGACACCTTGAGTACACCGTTATATGCTTCGGTGATGTGGCATCAGCGTGTTTATGTTACTTCTTTGCCTGAAAGGGCTTTGTTAAGAGATGTAGACAGGAGAGAGGTCACACAGAATTTGATTATTGGCTATAAAAAACCCTCTTCTCCAAGGCAACGGCTAACATGTAAAGCTAATTAGTCTAACTTTAAAAAAGCCACGTGCTTCATGGAACTATTCAGTTTACCTGCTTCAACGGAAGGCTCAACAGCATCGTCACCACAGGGTCTTCCACAATGCTACCCATCATGTTTGGGTGGAGGAGACCAAGAAGCAACACCATCTACATCTAATTATTGTCCTCCATGGGGAAGGAGAACATTGGAACAGCAGTGTGGACCACTGTTTAGGGTTCTACCCAAGGGGTTCTGGGTTTGAATTTCAGATTTTGCAGCACTGATCCACCAATTCAATGAATAACAACAGCTCTAGTTCTGCCCATGATAGGTCCGTGGATCTGTGTCCTGTGATCTGACACGAGCGAGGCCAGGACAATTTATTTTTTTAAGTGTCTGTTTGAATAGGATATCGACCACATAACAAGCACCGCTTTCCTGTCTGGTGGATATAAAGCCCTTCTTTCTGTCGGGTCATTTTAGCTGTTTTCAAGAAATTATGCCTCCGCAGGCCTACAATGGAGGCAATTAAACACTAGAATATTGATATGAGTGTGCATGGGCAATCGACCTGTCCTCTGTTAAAAAGACCCTGCTCTGCCAGTCTAAAACCTCAGGAAATACAGAGGGGCTTTTGTTGATGCTCAATGGCTTATATCAATAATGAAAAAAAGCGTTTTCTTGGAAGGGCTGCCAGTATCCAGCTATACAGTAGCTACTGCCGGTAGCCCGTGTCAGTGACCACGCCATTTACAACACAAAAGATGGCCAATTGAAACATTTTGCTGTCCTTTTCACCATGATTGCATAACATAATATCACATTTGACTGTGTTGCTTTGACTATGTTCTCCATTTTGGAAAAAAGAATGTAATCTCTTTCTTGCCAGCCTAATGGCTGCAGCTAAAGTGAGCTGTAAAAAAAAAAAAAAAAAAACTTCCTCAAGGTTCTCAGCCACAAATCAACTGCTACCAGAAGGCGCAGTCAGAACAGTAGCCAGTGGAAACGAAACAGAGCTTTGGGTGTGTGGAAGAGGGTGGCACTGAGCCTAGTGCTGGAGCAAGAGCAGAGAATGCCAGTCAATAAAGACATATCAACTGAACAATAATTGAAATTGAGAACATGAAGGAACACAGGGATAGCCAACTCACTGTGAAAAAAAAAATCGTCTCATGGCAGCTTCTGAGGGACTTCCACGTCAGTACACAATGTTGCTGAGATATCTAGCGAGGCTCAAATAGCCTTCCGTTTACTTCCATCTGATTGGCTCCTTTGCACGCCACAGTATAATGTAATTGGCGAATCTTTGAAATTGGTAGTTGTGGCCTCAATTATAATGCTTCAGAAAAATGGCTCTCTAACCTTTTATTATTCATCAAGGTGAATGAGTGGGAAAATGTATGCTTTCTGTACACAATACAGTAATTGCACTATGTTTGATCCCTCTCTAAAGATTACATGTTGCTTTCAAAAGAGCCACAGAATGACACTCACAACTATAAATAAAATCATACTGACTTCTGTTTAATACAAAAAACTGTCATGAAACTGAGTTAGCATTATGGTGACTCAGCTCTGCTTCGTGTAACCCGTGCATATGCTGGGCGTAGACTCAACTCAGCTGTCATTTGGGTATGACTCCAGGGTCCGTCGCCAACTGATACTACTGTCTGAAGCGTGAACATTGTTTTGCATATTTTACACAATTGCATTTATTCCGAGTGACCTCAGGCAGTTCTCAAAAGATTCATCGGGATTCAGGCCCAGGTGTCTGGGATTCATTCATGCGTGGATTCAAACCCACTGAGTTCCTAAAGCAAGGCCACACGCTGTACTCCTGATCTGTGGGACAAAAAAGAAGTGCCCGTGGATATTGTGGCAGCTGTTAGACAGCTACACCTGTCGTGCGGACAGAGGAGGAGACCCTAAATACTACCGCATGCCGCATACCTCCACAATGCGGCTCGTGGAGGAGCAGCCAAAGGTTGAGGAGACAGTTCAGAGGAACTTTTCCTGCACAAAGATGAGCCCCCGTATCTGCCTCCCTCCACAGAAACTCAGTGAGCTGTGAGTGCAGTAGCATGAGACTGTTTAATTACACTTGTCAGTGAGAAAGCGATATCTCCTCATTGCCACAGGGTGGAGGAACCGGAGCATCACCCGAGCCAGGTTAGGAATGGGATCTGGGATCAGCACAGAGAGAAGGGGGGGCCTCTGTCTGCCGGGGTGAGATACACTACACCCCCCTGCCCCTCCCTGCACACCTGGATGCCCCCCCGAGTCCCTGGGAGAGGTCGATAAGACGTGGCACTCAAGCATTTTTGAAGTGCCACTAGCTAACTTCACAATCGGAAACTTTGCGCTTGGATTTGAAGAATCATCTCTTTTTTTTCACTCAGAACCAGGAAGCGGCTGTCGTGTATTTTTCCTTTGGACCCCATGCCCGTGTAGCATCTGCGATGGAATTCCTGCACACATGACACCGCTAACAGAATTTAAATCCTCTTTGCAGAGCCAGGGCAGATTTACTGTAAGGAAATCAATAGAAGACCTTTATCAAGTGTGGGTGATGTATCTCCACCCACTGGAGCTTTGGTGCACCACTAATATGATTGAATGAACCTCAGTGACAAGGTGGACTTCAGCTGATTTGATGATACACATCAGGGATTCCAAGTGTCCTGTATGACTTAGACTGACTGTACAGTTCTTTGCCACTTGTGATGGAATATCACTTTCCAGAGCCTTCATTTTATCAAAGCTGTTTGCAAATTCTGATATCCACAATGGGTTGTAATCTGAGATTTTAATGAAGTGCAGTTTTATTTTATATGGGTTTCTCTTCACATGTCTGTATTTTTTCTCGGTTAGTTTTGTTATAGGATACCACACACTCCGAAACTGCTCATCAAGGGAGAAATTGAAGGCAATGGTAAACATCTTCGGAAGGTAATGGAGCTCTTAGCAGGTAAAGACTTCCTCTTCCTGAGATCACCCCCTTCACTTCCACTTCCACCACTTAAGAGAGGCAGGTATCAAATGCAGTGGACTGAAAGGTCTGCGTCAGACCTCTCAAGAGCTTTCCCGCAAAGACACTGTTTTTTTTTTCCCTGGAAAGCCAGCCCCTCCTTCTTCCTGCTGTCAGAGGATGAAACCCCCTGTAGAGAAACAGTTGCCTACTTTAATGAATCCACCCTAAGTCCTTCTGCACCTGCGCGAGTAAAGACTCATGAAGAGAGCATGCACACAATATTTAATGCTCATGACTGAAATCACTGAAAAAACGATGACCCTGTAGCTTTTAATGGTATGACTCAGAAATGGTTATTGTATGTAAATCCCTCCCAATATCAACAGAAAAATGGTTATGTGTCTTATATGGAAAGCACAAAGTCAAAGAACTTCATCAGGATAAAAATTGCCAATTTCCTGTATATTTAGTTTAAATGACTAACTGGAAAGGTTGATTTAAGAGGGAAATTTCAAAGTCAAAAATAGATACAGTGCCCCTCATGATTATTCATGCCCCTGACTAAAAAGGAACAAAATCATGTTGTAATCCAAAAAATGTACATTGCACAAAACACAGGGGTTACATTTATTCACACCTTTAAGTAATCATTGCAACACAAATGTATAACATAGGAAGGAGATTCACACGTCACACCTGAAGACTGCAGGTGAATGGTCATTGACCTGCACAAGTGGGAAGATATCTACAAATGAATTCATGATAAAAAATTCATAACCTACCACTTTCCACTGTAGTCCACCTGTCTATTGTCAAGAACCTTGACAAGGTAACCTTGTCAGGGTACCTTGTACTGTGGCAACCTTGCCAGTGTCAAAAAGAACCATTCAAACTTCCATGGAAAAAAGAGAGGCAAACTGAATTCGCCACACTACATCAGAGTGACAACTGAAAGCAGGTCTCATGGTCAGACGAAGTGAAAATTGAGCTTTTCAGACCTGCTCATCCACTTTGTGTTTAGCATTAAAAGAAGCTTATGGGTAGATACAGAACATTGTTTTCCAAAAACCCGGTTCCCTCTGCCAAGAAGATCAAACTTGGCTGAAAATGAACTTTTCCACATCATAGTGATCCAAGCTATTCATCCAAATTAACAGAGAGAAGCATAAGTGAGCACAAAATAAATGTTCTCAACCAATTATTTCAGTCTTGTGACCTCTGTTTAACCTAACAAATGTAGTCTATTATTAGTGGTTTGAACACACAAAAACAACCCAAAAAGGACGACCAAAAGATCTGAAGGACCTAGCATAATTCTGCCTGAGGGGGTTAGTTAAAATTTGCACCTGAACTTTACCAGAGCAAGAAGCATCTTGTCAGTGAGGATCTACGCCAGGAGAGGATTTTCAAAATATTAATTACAGCATATGAATACATGTGACACTTTTGTTTTTTTCACGTTCAAATGAGTTTTATCCTGTGCATTGATGACAGATAACAGAAAATAAAAACATGAAAACGCACAAGGATCAAAGCAGTCACACATCCTATTTTGCTTGGCTTAACAGGTGTTTTTGGCCACTCGGTTTCTATGGAAAGGCTGCCCAAGTCGTCAAAACATGAATGTTTGTCTTCGTCTGAGATCTTTGACCCTGATAAGGTATTCTTCCAGAGAATACTCTATTAATAGCCTGGTATATATATCTAAGTTTTTGTTTAGTTTCCTTGAACCATTGAATAGTTCTGTTGTTCACGTCTATTTCTGTAAAGTGTAGGTGTTATGTCTCCTGTGCGTGTTGTCATCATAATGATGCTTTTCGGTCAGTTGTCCCAGCCGCGAAAGTTTCCAGCCCTGCAAGCATCTCTCACACTCACCTGTTATGATCTAGTACTTTGATTTTGACACTGTGGTTGTTATTATCACATAGCTGTTTTTCACACTTTGTTGTGAGGGATGCTATGACATTTGAAATTTGATTGGAAATCCACTTCACAGTGTCATTCTCAAATTGCTTGTGTTCCTCTCGATCTGTAGGGGCTGCACTGACTTTCTTTAGACAGAACCGGTCTGAGCACTTACTCATTAATTCAAGGGAAATTCAAGGGAAAACTTGTTCATTCAGGTTTGCCTTCTCCAGATCCAAGCATCTCATCTGTCATTTCTCTCACCAGGATAACAAACACAGACTTGTTTCTGAATTTGGCTGCACTGGAGGGATGAGGAACTGTATTTTATTTTATCAGTACCATCTGGGCTGAACAACTGTGTGTGCCCCTTTCCCCCCTCCTCATTTATTTATTTATTTACTTTACCTTTAAGTCCCATTGAGATCAAAAATATCTTTTACAAGAGAGACCTGGCCAAGACAGCAGCCCTACAGACTCACAACATATTAAAAATACAACATACACAACACAGAGTATGACATATACAACATAAAATACAAAAATACACAAAAAATAGTTATTTAAACTCAGTGGCATCCTCCCCAGCTCCCCCTCACTCACCCCAACCTTTTTCTTTCCCCCCTGGCCTCTCAATCTAGCACCTTCCCAGTCCTTCCACACACTGCCCTGTCTCTTCCAGACAGTACCTGCTGCCTCTCCACCCAAACCATGTGGGTCCTGTGAACCCCCTTTTTGTGCTCTGTCTCCCCCCTATTCTGTCTTCACCCCACCTCTCTCTAACAACCCCAGCTCTTCCTCCTCCCCACCCCTGTCCTACAACCCCCCTGACCTCTGTCCTGTAGCCCCCTGCAGCCCCAACTCTGTCTCCTCCACACCCCTGTTGTACAACCCAAACTCTGTCTCACCTCCCCCCCTGTCCAATAACTTCCCACCCTGTCACACCCTCACCCCAGTCCTACAACCCCAACTCTGCCTCCCCCTCACTTCCATCCTATAACCACAATTCTGTCCCCAGCCTAACCCCGCCTTTATTAGCTCAATTCTATGGCCATATTCTCTTTCCATCTCTCGGTACACCCCCTGCTTTGGCTTAGTGTTCGAGGTAACAGGTGTTGTGAATCAGAAAGTTCAGCTCAGTTTGGGGTTCTCTCTCACACAACACTGAGATCACCGTGGTGATTTCATTCCAGCTGTTCTTGGGGCTGGGAAGCATCCTCCCCTTCACCGTCTTATTGTTTCTCTTACTGCATCTGAGCTGAATTTAGACATACAAATAGCTTCTCATATTGCCCCACATTATGCAATAAAGCATGTGTTACATGTTATATATTACACCTTTACATAAGGCCACCCTCCAGACTTCTCATGCTTTTAATCTCAAGGTAGGTTGCTGCTGAAAGTTGCATCAGCAGGCCAGTAGGGGGCACTCCTTCCTACGAATCAAGCAAACCCAATGCCTCAATGCAGGGAAACTATGCAGTAGGACATACCGTTCTTAGGATGAGAAGGTAAAGTGGGGTCATGATTCTCAATGATCAATAAATAAATGATGGTTGTCATCCAAAATAAGCAGGGGTGTTAACCTCAGTTTCCTTCCAAAATTTCCAATCTGGCTGTCTCCATCTGGCCATCCAATCATCTCTCTCTGCGGAGAATTGGCTCTGATATCCCTGTTCCCTGTCCGTATGGAGACGAGCAGAAACACTCCACTATCCACTTGAGCTTATAAGTGATCGAGATGGTATTTTATAAGTGACGACTAATGTATTATGCTAAGTGTGCAAACAGTTTAGCCAAATTCAACCAGTAAGTTTCATATTCATGACTGGGGACCCCATACATAAATGTATGGCTATTCCTATTACCAGCATTTTTTTTTTTTTTTTTTTTTTGTGAAGGGATTAACACTACAAAATGATCGGAAGTGTTAGATCACAAGTGTGGTGATAGCGACCTCTGGTGGGAATGCAGGTCATGTATCTCAGCAACAGAGGGCGCTGTTTTGTACATTTGGTCCGTTTTCTCTCCTTATAATACTTGGAGAATTCCTTCACTGATAAAAAGGAATTTAACAATGATAAGGATTAAAACAATTTTACTGCAGCAGTTTATCTACACGTTCACTGTAAAAATAAATGATAAAATAAAATACGACGAGACTTCATCTGATGCTATGAGTGATGATTTTTTTTTTCCAAATCATTCCACTGTCAACATTGCATTGTTTTCCAGGAGCCTCCTTTTTTGATATTTTTCGTTCCCAACATTGTAAAAAAAAAATGTACTATAACAAAAAGAAAAGCATAACTGATTGATAAATCATAGGTAGAGTGTTTATTCATGGCTGTTTAATACTTTCTGTGTATTCTTTATTGATGCTTTAATTAACTGGTGATACATTTATATGAGTAAATGTAAGTGTAAAAATGTATTACCAGTTAAAAAAATCATCAATAAAGCAACCACGTAATGGCTTAACAGTCTACAAACAATGAATTTAGACCCATAACCAATTTTAGCTTGTTTCTCTTTATGCAGTGTTCTGACCACAGTTAACATCACCACTACGGATTGTCTGGCCAAGTTACCAGTCTATGGGTAAAAAAATAACAAATCATTATAAGTGCTCAGAATGAATTTATATTGAACAATAACATCCCTTGCTTCACTGCTCTGTAGTATCATGCTTAAATCCTATGTAATCCTACCCAATCCTAATCCAACCTATTTATTGTTATCATCGTTTGTTTTTATTCATTGTTATTATTATTGTTGTTGTTGTTGTTCCATGCATATATTGTAAAATAAAATATGTCTGCCACGAATGAGAAACCGATGTAAATAAAGTTTCTTTGCATTTGCGGCCACATGAGGGCGCTATACACTTTCAAGTCTACATTTCTTGTTCCTTTGTCATCCTTTGTAAACTGTATATCTAAGGCAGGCTGATTAGACACTTAAGATAGTGGAACTACATTGTTCTAATGCGTGAATGGGGTAACTATGAGCAACGGTAGTAGGACAGTCCTAATACTGTGCAATGGCAAATAATTATCTGCTGTTGGGGATGGGAATAATATCCATGCTGTGAGACAAAATACTGGCCCTACACTGTAATAACTTCAGCTTAAAAACTTAAGCTCAATTGCTGCCTTAAAGTTTCAAGTAAATCACATTGGATTTACTAATTGTTTCAACTCATTATTAACTGAACTGACTTAAAAACCTGAGTTGGAATACTGAAAACTCATAAAATTCAGTTGAAATTGCATAAATCATTATGTTAAGTTGAAGTAAATGAAAGATGAAGTTACCATGACTTATTGACCAAATCAATTATTGACCAATTTTTTACAGTGTATTGGTATTTCATAACTGTAGATACTCAAATGAAATCATTTGTTTATTTTGGATCTCTTTTTTGCAGCTCATCCTAGCTGTAAGTCGGAAAGTGTATGTACAGTCCAAAGACGTGTTCTTTGCTGTTGAACAGCATGTACTTTTAAAGGGGGGTTTTATGGGGTTTCAAAGCACGTCTGTTTTGGAACTGTTGCTGGATTCTGTTTGCTACATTCAATCCGCAACCCCCCCCCCCCCCCCCCCCCAAGAATCTATTGTCTGTAGTTGCCATGGTGGAGAGTCAGGTGATCCCAGTCCTAAAGGCTGCCAACATTCCAAGATTTTCCATTTTCCTGGAGTTGCTGGGAATGAATGATTCTGCACTCACCTCTTCTGGAAAGTTACTGCAGAGTTTTGAAATGAGAAGGTTCAGTTTATTGACTCCTTTTTCTTGTGCTAAAACCAGCTAAAGCTAAAACCATCCCACAATGACGTGACTAGCAAATACACAGCTGCAGTCATGAACCCGCAACTGACAGTCACTGAGCTATTTGTGATATGGTCCTCCTTTGATGAGCAGTCAGATCCTCAAAGAGAGCCTGCAGCTGCAGGCAGAAAAACATTACATTTTTACAATTACATTTATTCATTTGGCAGATGCTTTTATCCAAAGCGACTTACAAGTGAGGTAGAGTACAACACAAGCAAAAAACCATAAGTCAACAATATTAGAAGCAGTATATGACTAGGTTTCAATGGTTAGCTAGACTAGGTACAAGCTAGCTGGTAGAGATAACAAGTACGTTAAACCATTAGATTAGAAATGAGAAATTCCTTTAGGTGGTAGTATTTTGGTTGCTCAGGTGAGAATGGAAGAGCTGTGTCTTCAGATGTTTCCTGAAGACAGAGAGGGACTCGGCAGAACGGATGAAAACATACTACACATATTTATCATTATTCTTCCAAAAGTAAACAAAACAAGCCATAAGACACTATTTAAAACAAGGTATGTGTAGCTATTTGATAAGGCGGTGGTGATTGTTGAATAACATCAGTGTAAAAAAGAGAATCCTCCCTGAAGATCTGATTTTATTTCAAATTATCAGACAATCGATGGCCTCAGCAGAATGTTTTCAATGTTCTATTCAGTTTACAGGGATACAATTTGTTTTAGGAGTTGCTTCAAGCAAAATTCAATATACTGTACATGCTTATCATTGCCATAGAGCCCACGGAGCTCAGTAAATACATTTTCTGAACGTTGAATCTGTGATATCATAAATACACTGGGAGAACATTGGGAAGGTGGTGTTTTGTTGTACTCTATCTCTTCCTTGGGGATGAAAGGAAATATCTAGGCTAGAGTTTCCCATGTCATTTGAACAAATGTATAAATTTTACCATTACAGTCATCTTATGTTCATATGCTGGAAAATAAAAAGGACTTATTATCATTTTCATTGAAAATAAATTTACATAGTAAAATATCTGTTGTATTTGTCGCCGGATAAACTTTTGATCAATAAGCACAGCACAAACCTTTGTTGCAACAAAAATGAGCAAAATGACATAATCAGGCGAGATTAAGCTGATGTAGAAACGCTGTTTTACAGCTGCATTGTTTCACTGTTACATTGTTTTATCTTGAACATGACAAGCATGCACCAAGATGTCCTGAGAGGCAAAGCCAGATGCATTTTTTCTTCTTCTTCATGGGAGTTTCAGGAAACAATTTATTATGGTACAGTTATGTTTATGTCAAGCTTCAGAAATAAACAAGGCACAAGTGAATACATGTTAGAAATATATTTAGTATTAAGTCATACTCAAATGTAGTGTATTGGCTATAAACAAAAAAGAGTTCAACCAGCAAAAACAGAGCAAAGATTTGCAATTTTGTTAGTGGGAGGTGGTGTGAATGGAGGTTGTGGAGTCCTTTTAGACTATTAACCTTTCCACAAGCACGTATTTCAGGCAGAACTGTAGAGTTGGATCCAGCGGAGGCAATGGGTTTGGTGGTAATGCAAAAGTAATTAGTATATGGAACTTTCTGGACTCTTTGGAGATCGCTGGAATAGACTGTTTCTTCTGGCTGTGAATGGATTCTAGAAATGAAATGATGGTGCTTACATCATAGAAAATGCAGTACTTCCTTTTCCAGCTGTGTCAGTATGTGTGCTCTCACCATAAGCAATAACCTGTAACTGTTATGTGAAACTACTGGTGAAAAACTGGGATATGTCCCAGAAGTCAGTTGACTACTCAGGAAGAGCACACTGCATTCCTCCATGCTATCTTGCTCTGCACCAAGCGAGAAAGTGGACTTCATCTCCCATCATCCCATTATTCTGCTGACCTAACCTGAGGTCAGCATGCTTTGTTTTCACCTCCACATTAGTTCAGACTCATTTGATGTCCCTAGAATGAGATGGACCCTCACTCATTTCCACCCTGAAACCATAGTCTTGCTCTCACCTTGGGAAAGCAACAGCAAATTCCACATAAACCTCTTACATTACTGCCATTTTATTGCGCTCAAAATTCCCATCTCCAGGGTATTGACATGCATTGTGTGGATTAAGTAGAGCACAACAAATACACGGTTCATTCTATTGGGCCTTGTTGTACTGTAGAGGGGACGTTTTTCTGGTTAAAGGTTGCAAGCATTTGATGTAGATACTCAGCTACTGTTGACACAATAAATAAACCAAGTCTGACATTCCTGTCACCCCCAGTTAAAGGCAGGTGGCTCTTTTCCTCAACATCTGAAAGAGACTGAATATCGAAATGCTTGTTCTTCCACAGAGAAAACAGACTTAAGCCTTGACTAAAAAAGCAAAATACACATGATTCAGACAACTTGAATTCTGAAGTGAATGAACAAAAATGAATGAATGAAGAAATAAGATAAGAAAATTATTGCGAGATCAAAACCTGCCAAAATGTATTTCACAAATTAAAAACAAAGCACCCTGCCCTCAGATTCTGGAATGTTAACTATCCAGCCCTTCAATTTCCTCAAGGGTATTTGCAAGAGTAAAATACTCTCTCATTTCACATGGACCCATACATTTGTGTTCACAGCATTGGCCCATATTTCAAGACTTTTGTTAATGGCATTTAAGCTATTAGAATTACCTACATTTTAATTAAATTGTAACTGCATATAAATGACTAAAGCAATTACTGTATAATGAATGCCAGTTGAGAGAGACAGAGCTGAGGCTGTGTTCATTATACTTCCATTAATCTTCACTTTTGCTTAGCAGACGCTTTTATCAGAGTGACTTTTAGATGTTATCTGTTTTCAAAGCTCAATATTTACTGAGGGGATTCAGGTTAAGTAATTTGTCAGGGGGTTAAACAGCAGTGGTCCACAGCGAAATCAAACCACAGCCCCGCTTGTTATGACTATGCCACACTGCTGGCTCTAATCAACAATTCCTATCTCCTGCAAAAATGTCTAAGATCAAGCCAACATTCTTTTCATCATTGATCATATCTTTGAAGTTTTACTCATGGTCCTCTTTGATCGTTCCTTAACATAAACTTTATTTGGCTGTGTTGAACGACTCCAGCATTGTTCTTTGGGGAAGGTCAAGCTGAAGTAAAACACTACTCCTAATGTTCTGAATGGGTTTTTAATTAATCACAACCACTTGGGTTTGGGTTTGAGGCAGAGGCCTCTGGGTCAATCACTGCTATTCAAGCAATACTAGAGGTATGGTAGGATGCCCAAGCCTGAACCTTGGGGGGGGGGGGGGACCGGGGATGTTCTTTCTACCTAATGACTTCACTAACCCAAACTCACTGGCCATCTGCATTGATCTGTGATAATTAATTTCAAGGTATATGATTTAAGGAAGCTGCAGGACCTGCTGTTGCGGGAAAGGCAGTTCCGAGTCTGACGGGTTTCAGAAGCATCTACTTTCTATAAGCTACTGACTTCCACCTGGAACAGCAGGCCACGGGATCGCCCCCTTCAAATGGTGATGTCAAAAGCAGCAGAAGCGATGGCTCTCTCACAATGGAGCAGACCTGGGCAAGAGGAGGCTGCACACGGTCTCTTCTCAGAGGGAACAGCTCTGCTCGCCGGAGTGTGGCCAGCTGTCTCCAGCACTTACGGTTCTGAGATTGATGTGGCTGAACTCCAGACAGTCTGAATATCTGTGAATATGTCAGTTAAAGGACTAATTGGACATCCGAAGTAAGACAGATAACATCTGAGGCACTGACATTAGTTGCCTGCTGGCAGATGTCCACTGTGCCTTTTAACATGATATTGAGTCATTAAGTGATACAGATTACAATTAAGCAAACAAATCGCTAATGGCTTAAAAAACAGTCAATTAAGATTGAAACACATCTACTTCAGATTCATTCCTACACAAGATCAGATATTTGAAGGCCAGTGGGATGCGATTCAATGATCATCACGGTATCGAACTGTACCAGCAGCTGATTTTCTAGAAGGCTATCATGAAACAGACGCTAAACACACGCATAAATCAACATACAAGACACAGCGGATCGCAAACGGTTTAAACTTTACTTGTATTAAAACAAATGCAACCCTCTGTGAAGTTTGAAACTTTCAAAAAAACGAACAGAGGCCAGCAATTCCTGCTGGCAATGACGTTCATAGATCTCCCTCACATTGGCTGCTAAATTTAAGTACTGTACTTGGACAATTTCCGGTACAAAATAACGAAATCGTCGGGAAAAAAAAATACAAGGCGCAAAAACAGCGAGCGAGGCATATTACGAGTATTTCCATCGATAATTAATTCCTGTCTTTGTTTTACACAGATCGGTCGCCTGAACGCATTTTTGTTTCGTTCGTTTCGTTTCTCTTTCACTCCTTTTTCCTCCACGGTTCCCTCCGTTCCTCCACGAGAAGCGGTCACCTTGTGATGATGTGTGCAGCGTGCACACCCCGCCTCTTCCCAGCTGATGCTCGCGTTGTGTCAATTTCTATTCTGAGAGGAAGAGAGTTGAGGAAAAGGGGGAAAGAAAACAAGAGGGTCCGCGGGGTAGCGCAGTCAGAACACCCATGGGTGGTTGTGTGGGCAGTCACCATGATTCTTCGGGCAGTTTAAACGAAAATTCAGACGGAACCGGAGGTAGGAAAACGTCTTGCGCGCAGCGAGGGATCATGTTTAGTTGTTAGGATAGGTTTTTTGGTCCATGCCGATTTTTTTCCGCCTTGCCGCCCCTTGTCTTCTCTGTGTGCCCGTGGTGTTCCCGTTATTACTTGCAGTCGCTCGAAAGCATTGCTCTCAGCGATCGGTATTATTGCACTCCCGGGCCTCGTGTTCGCATAACAATCTGAGTTTCTTGCCTTGCTAGCTCGCTTACTTACTTGCGGTAATGTGCAAAAAAAATTCATTGGGAGAGATGCACGGTGGGGTCGGCTTTTGTCTCTTTTGTCTGTGCCGAACAAGTCGTGTTTCTTTTTTTTACGATTGAACAGTAACATATTGAATGTGGGTCACCGTTTCTGCTTCGGGGTGTACAATGACGTCTGACAGAAGTGGAGCGTGTCGCGCAGTTTGTTATTATTGATAGGAAATGGATTTTTGCTTTTGGGATGGATTATGTTGTGTGTGACAAAACGAAAAGCTTTTGTTAGCTGTAGTTACGACGACTCATTTCCACAGAGAATGTCTTGTGATCGGCGCTTGGGGGGAGGGGGATTTGTATCTGTGCAAAATAAAGGGCACATTTATCACTTTAAATGTTAGCTAACGCGCGAACTGTAAGGCAGTTAAGAACAATGTTGCATTTCCCTGAAATCAGGAAGTGGTGTCGTCTGTTGCTGACGAGTTACAGTTCTCCAAACTTGAGGGTAAACAAGAGCTGAGCGTCTTTGCAAAGCAGTCTAATTTTGCAAGCACGTTGGCTACAAGCTGCAGATGGTACTCTCGGCAGCGTGCAGTTACGGACCAAATCTACTCTTAATCACCCAGGACAGATGTGAAAATGGCTTTCAGATTTTAATTCAGGCAGCTCTGAAAATTAATGGGTGTTTCTGGTGTTTATTTGCCTTTTATTGTTGTTATTATTGACTTGCATTTTATTTTTAATTGAATCATCCAACAACCTGTTCTCATAACAAAGTTTGCGTTCAATGACCTGTGCAATGTTTGAGTTATAGGCCTACATAGATGGTCAGTGGATTGTCACTCCACACTGAAACGTGTTTCCTCTTCTCCTGAGAGGGCCTTTGGGTCTAATATTTTGACATTTGTTTTTGTTTTGTTTGTGAATTCTGCTGCTTTGGAAAAAAGGGGCCTTCCAACTAAAACAAAAACCTCCTCTAGCCTATCCCCTGCCATCAATGAGATTAATAATGGCAATGGCAGGCTCTACACACTGTGACAGTGACTATGAAAATAAACAAACAAAAAAGTCCTGTCCTCGCTCACTGCGAGAATAGGGGGCCTAAATCACTAGGCTGGCAAGACCTCAAATTGTGAGCCCCGCGTTGCGCAGTGGAAATACTGGGTGTGTGTGTGTGTGTGTCTGTCTGTCTCCCAGTTCTACTTGCTGTCGGCACGTTAGGATACACGAGCACCAAAAGTCACCTCCTCGCTCAGTGCCTGTGTCTTGTTTCACAGTCATGGCTGTCAGAGGTCCTGTTCATGGGCAGTCCAGTCCCTGACCTCAGCTGCAAGGAGTCTCCCTCCTCACGGGCACTGTGTCTGAAGGGCTCCCCTGATCCTTACAGTTAAACCTTTACCCCGTGCCTTCAGTGAGAGAGAGCTCATTCAGGCACCCATTGTTTTCAGCTCCACACTGACAATGAGGCCTGCTTCGTGCTGGCTGGTTTTATTTCCTTGCTGACACACAGGAAGTTACTTTACAGCAATTAGCATCAAGTGCAACACAAGGAGGATCAGGAAGTTTCAGCTGTCTCTGGATACAGTAAAGTTTCATTTCGGACAAGGCCACTAGTGGCATAGTTACTGTTTTGTGGAAGGGGCAAAACAGAAATTCAGAAAATGGAGATGACAAATGTACAGCTCAGACCCTTGCCTTAAATATGTATTTGTGCTGCAAGAAATCCAACCCCGCGCTGTTACAGGAATCGTTTGTCGAGGTCTCTGTCTTTAACGGTTTGTGAATGTCAGCTCTATCGTATTGATTTATATGGGTCAATACGCAGGAATAAGTAATTATTTTCGCATCGGTTTTACAGCTAGAAGGACTTTGACAATGTGGTTGTTCAGTTCAGTGTCTGTGAAAGATCCTCCTATCACTATTGTGCACGGTCCACCTATGGCAAACTTTCCCAATTTCCTGGGAAACGTTGTTTTCTTTCAGCTTTTGCATTATTCGACGTCTAGGCCTTGCTATGTGTAGGAGTCCTGTGAATCCCTGTGATTCCTGTGTTTTGAGTTACCTACAAGAAAAAAAATGTTACATTCGGTTGACATTTCTTTTAAGGAGAAATGTTTAAAAAAAAATGAGTGGCGGTTATTTCTGATCTTGGCATGTCAAAAAACCCTTGGTGAAGTTATAGTAACAAAATCCTGAAACTCAAACGGGCAGTTAGGCTGTGCATTTAACATTGAATTAACCTCAGTGTAAAATCCCCCCTGTACATTCATTAGACCAGTGGCAGTTTTGAAAAGTTAGCCACCATGACCCTTCTCATGTGCCTGAGTATGGAGTAACACCCGCAGGGCTAACACGGCCTCCCTTTTAAGGTCTGACCTCAGGGCACACCTGTCCCGCTCACCCCGAGGGAGGGGGGTCGGCCGTGTTACCGTAATACACCGGCACGCAACCGCCCTCCCCCCCCCTTTTCCTCTGCAGACACAGGCTTAATTATTCATGAATGTATGAAACTTCATGAAATTCTTATCGCATGAATCACGGAGGCCCACATTCCGGTTCAGAAGGGAGTTTAAAAAGAACGCCGGGGAGATCACAGCGCCCGACTCGGGATCTCATATCCGTCTCCCCCTGCGCTCTGCCGCCGTGAGAGATGGTGTCCCCCCCCCCCTCACGTCTGTTCCCCGTAAACATCCACGAGTGGGAGTTGTGTATTTTCGGAGCCAGCACTAAAACAGCCCGGTGGTGGTGTATTATGCGTGCCGTCTGCGTTCTCTAGCTGGGCTGTTTGGGTGAGAGATGCTGTAGGCCTGAGCTGTGACGCTATGGAGGTTTCAGAGGAGTGAGGTGGGAGCCACCCTGTTACGTTGCCGAAATGGAGACACGAGGCCTGCCGTGACTGCATGAATTGCGCTTAAATATAAATAACCTTGCCCTTATCCATGAGCTAGTTTCTCTGTGAAATTGAAATGCTCTAGGGGCTTGCTAGGAGGCATCTTCCTCTGAGGTTTTTTTTTTTTTTTTTCCTGTTTTCATTTGCTCTGTCTTTTGTTGGATTTAGTTCACGGTTAAAGAAAGGCAGTTTAAACATCTCTCTTTGCCTCCCTGAAGGCAGTGCGTAGCGTTTTTTTTCGTAGTGGAGGGAAGCAGAGCCGTTGGCACATTTTTCCGTTGCTCTTGTCACACGGTTGGTCCCGGTTGTGTTTGAAAGGGACTGGCCTCAGCACCCATTTTGCTCAGGCCGGCCGAATACACAGCCACGCTCAACAAGGCTGAGAGCCTGGCTTCGCTCTCTGTCTGCGCTGTTGCGGCCGGGATTGCACACACTACCGTCAGCCTCTGCTGGCTTTGTTTGTTTTTAGTGCATGTCCTTGGGCGGGGGCTGCTCACGGCCCTATTCCTGTTGCGGTTTGTATGACCGCAGCAGGGCTCAGGGCCGCCAGGTCAGGGCTCCTGATATCATCCACGTGCTGATCTTGCTTCATGTGTCAATCACTGTGTCAGTAAAATCGGGGTTTTGAGTCAACTACAGGACTGCAACCAAAAGGTTGCTGGTTCTGTTCCCCACTGGAGCACTGCTGTTGTACCCTTGGGCAAGGTACTTAACCCACGGTTGCCTCTGTAAATATCCAGCTGTATATATGTATAAATGTCAAAAAACCGTAACCTATGTGAGTCGCTCTGGATAAGAGTGTCTACTAAATGACAATCATGTAATGTGACGTATGTAATGTGCATTCTGGGAAAGGCAGTTCTCCTACTGCAAGTGTGAGCCAGGGCTCAGACAACAGCCCTGTGAAAGGCTTCACGCTCCTCTCCAGAGAAGACAGGGAGGCTCGGGGCTCCTCCGGCTCTTCCCTGCCCTGCCCTGCCCTGCGCTGCTGTGTGTATGTGTGTGTGCGCGCGGCGAAGCGGAGGCTCAGGTGTCAGGCTGACCTATGCGGGAGCCGCGGCGTGCGTCGGGCAGCCGGCTGTAACTGCACCGGCGCGGCTCCGGTTTCGTGTCAGCACTACCGGTGTGAGGAGGTGGTGGGGGAGGGACAGCCGGGCTGTAAGGGATACGATCGGTGGGGGGGGGGCTCACACTTGGCTGCCATCTCTGTGCACTGGACCCGGGCCTTAAAGAAGGCATACTGGGTCCCTAATGGTTAGTTCTGATCTACTGGACCACCCTTGACCGGGTTCCATGGAGGTCTATGTTCTTGACCAGGTTCTCGTTTTCAGTTAATGTTGGGGCTCAACACCTTAGGCTGTGCGGTTGACTCCTGTCAGGTGATCTGAGCGCACCTCTATGGACAGACAAGGTGAATGCAATACAGACATTTTCATTTACTCTTGTGTTCATATTTGAGAGCAATAACCAGCTTTATATGGTGTATGTGAATCCAAGACTGTAATGCAGTGTGAGAGATTCTGAAACACGTGGCGAAGGTGGTCCAGGGTCTGGTCTAAGCTGGCTAGTGTGATGTGATACCAGGATGCAATATCCACTAAATAAAGTGTGAGACATATTTGCCACATTTGAGACATAAATGAAATGTGGCCATGTGTCATGTTTTCAGACCATGATGCTTCAGTGATTTTTGAAGGTGACTAAAGTCCCAGTGCCATCATAGGTGTATTTCCGTGTGTGTGTGTGTGTGTGTGTGTGTGTAAGTGAGTGTGTGTGTGTCTACACATGTGATTGTGTCTCTGTGTTTAGGAACACATAATTGTGTGTGTGTGTGTGTGTGTGTGTGTGTGTATGAGTGTTCAGCATGTCTCAGCCACAGTCCCTCACCCTCCCCTTGTTTCCTGGCCAGTGTGGCAGTGTGTCAGCTCCAGCTGTTTGCCCGGCCTCGCAGGAATGGCCGCTGTAGTCTCCGCGGGGCCGAGAGACTCGGTGAAAAGTGAATTCAAAGCAGCTACCAGTCGAGGCAGTTTCCTCAGCGTGTTTAATGAGGGGGTGTTAACCGGATTCCCCATGTGGTCTGGAAATGTAAGGGTCTGAGGGCAGAGAAACGACAAGTACGGTCCCCACCCCGAATTCCAGAGTGCGGCAATTAGCCTCACAGCGCAGGACCGACTGCACACGCACACACACACACAGGGTCTTGTATGTACATGCACATACAGCACACACAGTGTAATGACAATGCATTATTTTTCCCCTTTGTTTGTAAGGAGTCTGAGCGGAGATGGCCCTTTAAGATCCGCTCCAGATGGTGTTCATTTGGGATTCTTGTGAAAATTAAATCCACACGTTTTAATCTCGCAAAGACATGGCAAACTTTTCCGTTTTCCACTATGCATTAATTAACTGTTTGCTGCTAGGCCGTGTTTTCCGTACTATGCTAGCTGGGGATTCATTGAGGACGTGATACCTTTCCTTTCAACCCAGTCTGTAGCGACGTGCGTGTGGAACGCTGTGGCACCATAACCGTAAAAACATGTCAGTAGTGCTTTCCACCCCTCCCAGCCCTGTCTGAACATCTGGCAAAACAACACCTCCAAAACTGTCTTTTTTGCAAGGGCCATTTTGTGTGTGTGTGTTTTTTTTTTTTTAATTTGTTAAAAGGCAAGCTGTGCAAAATGGAATATTTTAAGAAAATACAATACAGTATTTCATTCTCAGTATATCCCACTGTCACACTGTATTTCACTCCCATGGTGCCCTGCTGCACGGCGCTATATGTCAGACGCTGCTCGGATGTGGAAGCATGCGATCTTTTCCTGCGTTTGCTGCAGAAATCTCAGCATCCCGCAGAGGCGCGCTGTCTCGGAGCGCCGCTTACGCAGCAAATCCCGTCAGTCGCGCATGTTCCTTCCCGACTATCACGCTCTCCACTCGCTGGCTGTCACTCACAGTTACCATGGCCACCGGAAAAGAGAGTACCCAATGGCGGGGCCGCGGTGGTTGCTAGCTTGACTGGCTGGATTTCCCGAAATCCCCCCCCCCCCAATCCCTGAAGGTTCATTTTGGCGGGTGACCTTTAGCCTTTTGCAGCTGATCTCAGGGCCTTGAAATTTGAGAGGCTGGATCCATGTGATCCAAAACACCATAGCGTCAAGAAGAACAAATTGTTCAGGTCCTTGATTGTTGGTTTTTTTTCCCTCATTACTGATTTACAAAATGCCTCTCCCTCTACAGGCTTTATGCAGGGCCAATTTCTAAAGCTTGAAAGTACTTTGCAGAGGGCTGTATGTAAATTAAGCTCTGATTTTTCTCAGAAATTAATATGTTCATGGATTTTCTGTCTGCAGCTTGGAGATGTGAGTGTTTGTGGAGGCCATGGTGCACACGGAGCATGTCTCACTGGGGCTGATGAAGAAAAGGCCGGTTTTCGTCTGTTGAGCAGTCCGGGGTAGAAACTGGCGCTAGCCTCTCATTACAGCAGAAGCACTTAGCGGATGTATTTTTCATCTTAGCTTATTGGAATTTAACTGGCTAACGATATCATTCCCCTATCGACAGTGTTTCAGCTGCTATGTACCTGTAGAAAAATAGCCAGAAAGCTCCACCAACAAACAGGCCAAGACTAATCACTGAGAGACTGCCAACCTGAAAAGAGCTGTGGCATCCACGTGTATGAACAGACTGGCATGCTGGTGGCTACTTGTCCGCCATGGATGTGTGATGGCCTGATGGCTAGCTTTAGTGATGTAATCTGTGGCAGTGACTGCAACACACTGCAGTGACTGTCGCATAATGTCATCCACGCACGTTTTTGTACTTTTTCGAAACGGTTTCTTGCGTTTCGCTTGCAGATTTTGAGTGGGTGTGTTAAACAGTGGACTCTGATTGGTTAGTCACAGGCCGCCTCTCACAGCTGCTACTGGTCAGTTGCCCCGCGCTCTCAATCGAAGTGACTCATTGAGTGATCTGCTCGGAGTCTGTTGAAGTGCTGCAGCCCAAATCGACTGATTTAATTATTCACAACTGGTGTTCCATCGAAAAATGTGTCCTGACATTTTGTGTGCGGTATTCTTAAAGTCACGGTGCCGTGATATTGGTAATCGTTACCGGCCATTAAATGCATAAAAGCTGCCATTTGGGGGTGTGAAGAGAGTGGAGCATTTCATCCTTTTGTGTTTGATAGTTACACAATATCCTGTGCATTATCATTCAGGATGAGCTTTAACTTACCACTGATTTTAACATAATGGCTAGGGCCTGGAGTTTTCCTCCACTTGTTTTCTTACATGTATTTCTGTCCTCCAGCACTCAGAGGGCAATGTACCCTAATTTTCAAGCCACTTGATAGAGTTATCCCATTGTGGTACCTCAGTCATCATTACCAAAAATGTGCGTGGGCATGAGGATTCAGAGTGATGTGTACGTCTGTTGACAATATCCACATTATGTCTTATTCTTTAGCAATACAGACAAATATTAGCCAGGAACATGTATGCAGAATTGTTTTTCTTTTTTTGACCAGGTCGGAACATATTGACTTCAGAAAAAGAAGAACAACATTTGTCACGTAAACGTAACATAACATATACATTCTAGCCTGCACAAGCATACAGTAGTATAATTGTAGTGTAAAATGAAAAAAAGCACATAAACGAAGAATGTGAATATCACATGTTCAGTTTGGGGAAAGAGTATTGGAAATTTTGTGCTTAAATCAATCGCTGTCAGTTAGATTACTGTCTCTTCCTTCGTTGACAACGATGTGTGAAAACTAGCCCATACAAACACGCGCTTCTCTCAGCATCAACAGAATTGGCAAAAACTGACAAGTACTGTTTAGCTCTCCACGTTAGCCCGGGAAATGATATTTCACATTTATCGCATAATTGGCCATCGTCATTCATGAGACCTGCCGCCGGTGCTTCATTTTCCATACGGTTTGTGTTTGCTCAGTTCAGATTTACAGCTCTCATGAAAGCCGGGAATGGAACCGGGAGGGTTTCCGCGCCCAAACTGCAAATTTGCTTGAGGTCAGAAAACCCCCAGAAGCCTTAATAAACTTGTGAGCTGGTTGACCGAAACATGTTTTCCTCTTCGGTTGATCAGGGTTGTAATGTGATCACTGTTTAAGAAATACATATACTTAAAGCACTTTTTGATATCACATTTGTAAAAACATGTGGCAGATATCATTAAACATTACAATATTTGTTGCATTGGGCCCAACACTAGTGTTGGGTGTAATGTCGATGTCTATGTCTAGGTGTTTTGAGTACAGTACTCCACAGCAGATTACCAAGTGTCCCATCTTGTTCTATATGGCTCAGGGGGAAATCTTAATAGTAAAGGACAACTGTGCAGTTACATCTCTGATATGTTCTGTGTAGCATATTCTCCTGCTTGGACAACCAGCTTGTAAATTGTGGGCACATTATTTGTCCACATATTACTAGTACGTGCCAGTATGTGGGCATTGCAAGGTTGTCACTTGCTTAAAGTTGATCTTGTAGCTCACAATGTCTCACACAAAGTCAGGTTTTTAAATCACCTTCACATGCATTTCACGTTTCCATTTGCCACAGAGGAGTAATTCACAGAGTTTAGGTGTGCTGTATGTGCCAGACTATCTGTCAAATCAGCCGTGATTGATTGTCCCTGCAAAGCAGACAAAATATGCAAAACATAACGATCGTTCGCATCTGTTGATTTGCCGGTGACTGCAGGTACGCCATCGGTTGTTTTGGTTTTGATTTTATGCGAGTCAGCACCGTGTGAATGGCACACCTTTGGAAAGCAGCCTGGCTGATGAAATTGCCGTGCCATTTGTTGCATGCAGTTTAAAAATGCAGGTGATTTTGGCTGATCCTCTTTTTCAAGGGAAGTATTTATGCGGACAAAATCCATCTGTCAAATGAATGACATCCAGATGCTCGAGGCATTCTTTCTGACTGTTTTTTGATGTTGGATTGTCTCTTTACTGCACCGGGCTTCCCTTTTTTGGGTTGTTGTTTGTTGTGGTGCCGGTCCATTATCTTTTTGCATGTGATTTAATTAAATAATTGTTGTGCAAATTAGTTGATCAGCTGGACAAAATAAATTAAACCTGTCAGTATGTACTGTACCAGGAGGTACCATTTCACTGTCTGACTCAGAGAAAAGGTTTATTTTCTCTTCCCTTCCCTGTAAATGCATTGTAGTTATTGTTTTGTGACCAGTGAACTGCTCATAATTAGCCATTAAGTGGATAATTACTTGCATACCTTTGCTGAGATTGCAGTGTCCACTGGGACACCTGGAGGATCATGCCTGGAATAAAAGTTAAAAGGCCTGCAGGTCACAGGGTTGTGGAAAACTCCAATGATGCAGAAGAGTGTGAAGGGTTTTTTATTTTGTAAAAAGTTTTTGATGCTTTTGGTTTTACACAGCAAGCATTAAAAAAAATCATCAGATCATAACAAATATCGCATTGCATTTGATAGGACCATCTAAACCTTATAGCTGTTTTTTTCCGTCACATATAGAAGACTTGAAGTGAAGTGTATGGCCAAATTAAATGGTAAATGTAAATGGACTGCATTTATATAGCGCTTTTCTACTCATTTGAGTACTCAAAGCACTTTACAGTTATATGCCTCACATCTACCTACCAGTGGCAGAGGCTGCTATACAAGCTTACCAACTGGCCACTGGGAGCTGTTGGGGGTTCAGTGTCTTGCTCAAGGACACTTCGACACTCTGCCAGGATGAGCCAGATTCAAACCAGGGACCTTCCAATCCCCAGTCGACTGCTCTACCTCCTGAGCCAAATTAGTCATTAGTAATAAAAATAAAATTAGACATTTTTATTAAGATTTCTAATGCAAACCAGTGACTGCACAGCTGAGGGTTAAGACTTCGTGGGTTACTGGCTGATGTGTTACGGTAACACGCTGGTGTGGGTTGGCTAAGGTAGCAAGCAGTGTAACAGTGTAGTCAGAATACCCTCTGTGGGTGCCATACGCATGATTCAACAGCTCCACTTTATGGCTCTATCAAATAATTCACCCTTCATGTGGGGTTTGCCCACGTACTCCTGGTGCTTGAGCTGCTTGAGTACCACCATCTTATTATTTGCTTGCCACTTTATCCGCAAGACCAGTGTCACTGACACAGCAAGCGAGGGGTTAAATGCTTTTATTGGGATGTACAATATTGACCTTTTTTTAAATTTTACTATCATTATATTTTCAATTCAGTCATTCACATAGGGCACATGCTGTTTTGATTGTGATGGACATTAAATGTCAGAGATCTTGACAATGTGGGAAGACGAATGCTCTCCTGCCGGCAGTGCCATTGTCCTTGTCAGTAAATTAGGGGGCTGTGTCAAACCGTGGCAGCCGGTAAGTGCTTCATTACCTTTTGTTCGCCCCGGCCTGCACATCAGGCTCAGAATGAATTAGGGGAACGTTTTATTTTCCGTCTGGGCCTGGGATAATGTTCGCCAGCGCCTCGGTAATGGAATTATTGATACAGGCCGCCGATGCAGCGGTTCGACAGGGCGCATGAGTGGAGTGCCGAGCTTCACTCTTCAAACTGCAGGTTTGGTACACCTGTAGTCCTAATCCCAATGTTTTCTCTGTATCTCTGGATGCGTAAGTGTAATCGAGGTGCAGAGTGAAAACCGGGGAAGGTTGCTGAGATGGGTACACCAAGAGCATGCTAAATCAGTGACCCTTACTGCACTTAATTTTTAAATTCTCGGTATCTCCCAGCCAGCCACTTTCTGTGGATTTTATTTCCTCACCAAAGTACCCAAGGGGGCCTCTTCAGCATAAGAATCGTTCTTTCTCCCGCCTCGGGAGTGTACGACAGGCAAATGCGCGCGTATGTGTGTGCGCGTGTGTGTGTGTGTGTGTGTGTGTGTGTGTGTGTGTGTTTGCGTCTTTGCGCACCAGCTCAGCAGTTGCTAGCTCTCTGAGGAGGTGCACACCTCGGCACTGCGGTGGAGCTGAATTCCCAATCTGGAACCTGGTGCCCGCAGGGACGCTTCCAGAAGGCGGGAGCCCGTTCCCGAGAAGCGGGGATGTGTGGCGGGCGCCGGCCGGACACGGCGAGAGGCTTCACAACGCACTGCAAACGTTCCAGCTCGTGTCCCATAGGCAGGGCGTCTCCCTAACACCAGCCGTGCCCCCCCCCCCCCCCCCCCCCTTTCTCCGGGTAACGGAAAGGTGGCTTTAAGCTGGAGGCCCGCGTGGCAACATACAACCAAGTGCTGTCGAGAGGCGCTGGGATTATTAAAGCTTGGACCCGGGGTTTGCAGTGTCTCAGAGCAATTTTCTGATTTGATGAGAGTTCACTGGCAGGCGTCCCTGTGTATATTGACTGGAGGCTGGTATCGGGAAGATGGCCTTATTCGTCCCGCTCATCATAATTGCATTTCTTAATGTAATTGATATCCTGTAATGGAATCGATCTCTTCCCAGTGTCTCAAACGGTGATTACGGCGCAGTGCAAACTGGAGCTGCAGTGGTCTGATCGGAGTAATGGTGCCCTGCTTCTCCTCCTGTGTATGTGTGCGTGTCCATGTGTTTGTGTGTGTGTGTGTGTGTGTGTGTGTGTGTGTGTGCGTGTGTGTGTGTTTTTTCCATCTCCCTTGGGTGGTAGGGGAGATGACAGTCTCTGTCCTTGGAGGATAGAGCAGGAGGGCAGGAGAAGGGAGACAGGAGGAGGAGGAAGTCTACCCAGGCTCAAGGGAGATTCTCTCTCTCGCTATTGCTCTCACATACACACACACACACACACACACACACACACACACACGCACACGCGCGCACACCTGCCTCTCCTTCCACACTGCACCACAGTGGCATTTAGCATCACACAGGAAACAGGAAATAACATGGAAATTTTCGTGTGACACAGCCATCCAAGAATAATACAGAATGCATCCCCTTTTAAAATGCATAAATGCACTGTTTGAAAGTGGCTCTGGTGGTCTCGTTTATGAATAAGATGTGTGAAAATGGATTATCCTTATTGAGGAAGTGGCCGCGTCCCTGACTCTGACGCGCTCCTCTCTCTCTCTCTCTCTCTCCCCCTCCCAGTTGCCCTGGGCCGCAATCAGCCTCTGAAGAGAGAGAAGCCCAAATGGAAGAGTGACTACCCCATGACGGACGGCCAGCTGCGGAGCAAGCGCGATGAATTCTGGGACACGGCGCCGGCCTTCGAGGGTCGCAAGGAGATCTGGGACGCGCTCAAGGCCGCCGCCCACGCCTTCGAGAGCAACGACCACGAGCTGGCCCAGGCCATCATCGACGGGGCCAGCATAACACTGCCGCACGGTAGGAGGGTCCTCTCCGCCCCGTCTGCGTGACCCCCATCCCCCCCTTCTCTGTGTCCGCTGCACCCTGCCTTTGCAACTGCCTCCCTGTATCCGCATCTGCGCTTTCTTCTCATCTCATCTTCTGTTCTCCTTCTGTTTCTCTCCAGTTTCTCTAGCCTCTCTTTTCAACTATGTGTGTCTCTCCATTTCCCTCACTTGCTCTCCATTATTCTGTTCCTCTGTTTGGGCCTCTGTGCCTCTCCTGTACCCATTTCCCTACTTTTTGTATCTCTGCATCATCTCCCCCCACCTTCCCACTCACACCCATCCCCTGTGCCCCGTCTTTGTTCTGCTGTTTTCCTGGCTCTGTCTCCCTGATCAGCGTCCGCGGCTCTTCAGGCAGACAGATAAACGCAGCCGAGCGGGCTCACTTCATCTCTCCTCAGAAGCCCCAACCCCCTGCTCCCAACCCCCCCCGCCCCCCACGGCTCCAGGCAGCCAGCAAGCGCGTCGCGTAATAGAGGGATAAATAAATAAACACACTCACGGGGGCTAATAAAGCAGAGAGAGGCGGCAGCACGCAGCAGGGGCAGGGAGGTGAGGATGGAGAGACGGAGAGAGAGCGGGCAGGAGAGCGACCGCAGAGGAAGGCCACCGCCGCGGCAGAGGGGCCGGCGCCCGGAGGCCACGGGGGCGTCCGACGCCCCTCACCCCGGGGCGAGCGGGGCCGCCCGGCCAGCCGTGATGGCGCTGATGAAAGCTCCAGCGGAGCACGGGGCTCTGCTGAATCCTCCCGCCCCCTCTAGCTCAACAGGTTAATAAGATCAAGAGCCCAGGGGGCCGACGGGCTTGAGCCCCCCCCCCATACACACTGCCTGGAAACGGCTCATAATACCACGGAATGCCTTCAGTGGAGTGTTGCCACTTGCAGAGGTTCGGGCTGCAGACACCAAGAGGGAGTCCCTGGGGTGTGCATGCAACATGAGTGACGGGAGAGTGAGGCTGTGTGAACCCTGTAAAAGGGATAACATGTTGTCAGTGACTCACTGGTTTGAACCAATCGTACTGTAATGCTGGGGAGAGTAAAATGATCTAATTGGTTCAGACATGTCGGTGATACACGTGGTGGCTCCACTCTTTAAGGGGTTTGTGAGGCCTCACTCTCGCTCTTGCTCAATAGTGAGAGCTTTGTTGATATCTCCCGTCCCCCCCCCGCCCGACACCCAGATGTCCCAGGATCGGTCAGATGTGGCAGAAGCAGATGCCAGCGGCCTCAGTTGCTCCCACAAAACAGGCCCTGGAACCATATCGGAATAACTGATTTCTGACAAGAGTTCAGATCGGGAGACGTGTGGAGACTTATGAAACCCCCATGTCCTTAGCAAAGCCATGCTTTGTTTATCACAGAAATGCTGGACCCGTGTCCTGAAGCCAGCTCTGTTAGCGCTTCTTTTTGAAAGTTAGCCAGGGTAGCACTAAAAACCCAGAGAAAGTGTTGGATTTACCAAAAATTTATTAGCATGCCTCGTAAGGAACATTGCCCTGAACTGAAATATACTGGATAGAGGCATTGTGCGTTTGCTCTTTGGTGCTGTTGGAAACCCTTTTCTGGCTGAGTGCAGACACTGTTGCTGAGGTAAACATTTGCTGATATTGGCCGCCTAGCAGTTGCAACAATATCAGCGCTGCCAAAGTTGATGTATTTGCGGCTGAATTTCAGATGCTTTACACAAGGTCATTTAAATAACTGGCTTGTTCCATGGGCCTGTAACTCTAGACTTTTTTGAGGAGTTGTCATTGTGTTCACTCACTGAAATTGAATATTGTGATATTTGAATATGTGGCCCACTGGTAAGAGGCAAAAAAGTCTCTCAAAAGTTGCCCCTACGGTTTTTAGCAAACGGCCTCAATGCATGAACCAAGGTGGTGTCTAGCTGGCACATAACTATATTTGTGTTGAATTACTCTTAAATGTTTGGAGAATCTTGGTTTGGAGAATTTATTATTGAGTACTGAAATGTCAGTAACCTACAGAGTGCCTGGCTCTCATTTTCTTGTTTTAAAGTCGAATAACATTTTAAAGGCATTGTATGCCTGTACCGCATAATGTGTTGTGAAACAACCAAAGGTAATTACTGTTCACTTATACATACTGTCCCTTGTGATCTCCTAAAAACTGGATTGTATCCACACAGGGTGCATCACAGCCATAATGGGACCTGTTCCAGTTTATTCAAACATTTTCTCATCATTTGCTGCAAACGGTTTCTTCTTTGTTCTCTTTCTCATCTGTATGTACATGCTACCTAATGAGAGTGAAACCTACAGATGCTCTAATTTAACCAGCTGTAATGGGAAACAAAAACACAATCCCCACATTTAACAGTAATACTGATTATTAAGAACGGCCGTGCCTTTGTTCCCGCAGTTTATTTTTATTATCGCCGCGCTCTTCTTTGTTCATTGCCCCGTTATCGGAATGTAGTCACTTCCCGCTGAGCGCGTCGTTACGTTTCTGCCTCGAACAGTGCGAGGACAGTGGGTGTGTGTTCCACCCCTGAGCTGCGCTTTTGAGAGAAGTGTAAAGCGCTAACAGATTGCAGAGGAATATGCAGTGTGTTTCTGAGTGATTGGGAGGTGTTTGCAATGTGGCACAGTGTGGTGTGTGTGTGTGTGTGTGTGTGTGTGTGTGTGTGTGTGTGTGTGTGTGTGTCCTTATGTGTTTGTGACTGGAAGGTGTTGCTGAGAGTTTGTCTACACAGGCCCTGCTGGTTTTGCCCTGGGGCCCCAGCTAGTCATACTGGTTTAGCTAGTTAGCCGGACTGAAAGCTGTTTTTTTCCCATTTTAATTACCGAATAGGCTTCACTGATACAATATCTGGTTATGGGAACTGAGGTCTGAATGTAATCTTTTAAACTGATTTTTAGTGATTTCTTTTACAAGAAAAAAATGCTGCTCTTCAGAAAAGTGATTAGATAAGTCTCGAAAATCATACCTTTTTGACTGTGTGGCAACATGGTTTTGAATAACATTACCCAAGATAAATGCGGTGTAGTTTGCAGATTTTGGACACGTATCATCATTATGTATTCTTGTCTGGAACAGGTTGTTTGCTCCATAGTAAATTCAAGCTGTACAGTAAAATCTTGTCTGTGGACTTTAAGGTTATTTGTTTATTTATTTATTTATTGCATTCTTTATTTTGCTAGGCAGTTAAGGTCATCTTGGGGAATATTCATGACTTCCAGTCTGCAAATGTTTTTTTTTTTTTTTTTTTGTTTTTTTTGAAGAGGCAGTCAGTGGAACTATTGAGTATATTGTAAAACTGTCTAGTTTTATCACAGTTTTTTCTCAGTTTCACACTTGCGGGTGTAACCAGTAGGGTTGTCAAGTGCTCATTAATTTGTTATTGCCACTTGTAATGTGGCGCCATTCTTTTTGGGGTGGGTGTGTTTCAGTGTTAACATTAGAAATGGAGGTTTTTCTGTCAGCATTGATGGGGTAGTTTCACAAAGATACCTGCTGCCCCCCATGAGGTCTAGTTGATTGAGGATGAACAAAGGATGGATTATTGATAGTGTTTCTTTGCATCATTTCACTATTCTAAAAGGGGGAATCTAAATAATTTTTGTGTATGCCAGTTGCTGGGTAATAGTGATGCAAAATTGTGGAGATTTAAGGTAGTCATTGAATTGCTCAGTCTTAAGTTGGGCTAGTGTGGTATTTTCTGTCATAGATGTAGTGTCATTATTTTCCATTATTTTATGGAAGCATAATCAACCTTGGACAATATTGTCTTTTTGCCAACATACTCTACCCCATAGCCTTAATGCAAATATTGGAGAATATCTTTGCTGTAATATGATTTATGTGGTTTGTAAGGTAGTATTTCTGTGGCTTGTTGCTGATGAGAGGGCTGTGATGTCTAGCTGCCCTAGAAAGTCTAGTCTAGAAAGTCTAGAAAAAACTTTTTGGTGACTATGTTGCTACAACCAGAAAGTTACTGGAATTTTCCTGCCTGTTCTTTGAGAGAATTTCTCTGTCTTCCATCTTGACTGTCACAAAATGTTCACTCTCTGGGCTGATTAGCCCAGTCTGTTGAAACAGGCATTACAGCTAGCTACATTTTAACGCTAACTGTTTGGCAGTTTGCATCTGTGATATAACAAATCACACACTCTGAAATATTTCTTATTTTTGTGTGTAACAGTAGAAGGGGCTGTCATTCCGTGCTTCATTATAGTAACAAGCTCTAAGTTTCACTCCCACTGTGTGGCCAGAGGCAAGGCAGAATGGTTGAGGTGGAGAAGGCGTCAGTGATTGGTCAACAACAGTCCACAAATTGTTTTCCCCTCACTTTGTGAAATGTAATACGACTTTGTTGTCTAAGCATCTGAAAGAGAAAACTGTACACTGTACGCCACACACAATTTCACGATTTCTCCTTTTTTTCCCTCCCCTTAAATGTGCAAGTTTCTTAAACATTTACTGTTGGTTCAACATCTCCACATTGCAAAATGACCCCGTGTGCTCATGAAAACTTGTTGTGCTGGTGGCTCCTGCTCCATAGAGAATAGCACTTTAAATGCGTGGTTCTTCAGGAGAGCCACTGAAACCCTGCTGTCTGTGGAGGGGTTCTCTCCAGGCCTTGCTTGTGTGGCTCACCCCGTGGCTTTTAGGGTCCTGCCTGGTTTCACACTGTCATTCGTTAATTTAATCTTTGGCGACGTATGTGCCTTCGTTCTGCATCAGTTCAGAGGCTCAGCGCAGCGGAACGGTGTATTGAGTTGCTGGTGGAGTGGCGTCCTTATTTCCCTGGCAGTGATCAGCCTCCTCAGCTCCACAAGCGCGGCACGCCAGTAGCCCCTCTCACCGGCCTACATCTGTCGCCATGGCTGAGCCACATCACATTCCAGAAGGCAGGCGTCAGCATCTTCCGCCGTCCAATCCAAAACGGGGGATCCGTGTGTGTGTGGAAATCGCATACAGCCCAAGCTGCCCGTGCAGGTTTCACCGGGGCCGTGTTAAACAGTCACCCCACTGCGTATAGAGACACATTGATTAGTTGGGAGAAATGCTCAACGCACCTCCCCCCACCACCCCACCCCGCCCACCTCCACTTCCCAAGATGCACCACACCCGCAAACAAACATGAACTCCCCTGCTTTATAGCCCGGCAGAATAAATGTCAAGCAGATGTGAACTTGGCTGAAGTTTTAGCACAGACTTGCACCAACTTTTTTTTTTTTTTTTTCTTCCTCCCCCTCTTAATATCTCCAGTCTGGTTTAACTGCTCTGGTCTTGTCAGGGCCACATGGGGTGACTCCTTTCCTGTCAGAGCCTAGCTGGTAAGTCTTGAATTACTGGGCTTGGCGGGGGTTGTGTAATCATTTCGCACATCTGCTAATGCGCAGCGAGGCGGCTATGCAGATTTCATACGAACGTGTAAAACGGACCCTCGGGCAGCAGCTGCTTGTACACACGTCCAGAGCGTGCGCAATCTGTTGTGACATCTCTGAGAGGTGGGAGAAATGCCTGTTACTCTGGGCGTTCTGCAGTGCATTCTGCAACCGCAAAGCCATTGGAAGCTGTTTTTTTTTTTTTTTACATTGCTTCTAACATGCCATTCAAAGCTGGGCAAAGCTGAGTGTAGAAGCCCATCGGCTGACCTTTCTGTGAGGGTCTGTGCTTTTCATTGTTACTGTTGCAGAATGGCGGAGCAAATGCTTTTTTCTACTCCGGTTTCCTCATATTTTTTTTTTCTTTTTTATACAGTTGTTCCCTTGTTGCTACATTGTAAGTGATTGTAATCTTTGGGGAAGAAAAAATGAAATGGCAAGATATCACTAATCTACCCCTTCCTATCTCTGTTCTTTTTGCTGCTTCAGAACGAGTTGACAAAAGGTTATCTGTGTGTATGTGTGTCTGTGTCTGTGTCTGTGTATGTGTGTGTGCGTTTGTGTGCATGTGTGTGTCCATGACTCTGCACCAGCGGCAACCTCATTAAAACCACGTGGGCAACATCCCGAGCTGAGAAGAGCGCAGACAGACGTGGCAAGGTGGTAGGCCCGACCAGAGCGTGCATGAGTCCTGCTGGCGGCCTACCCAGCTCTCTCCACCCGATGCCTGCATTATGTATAGAGAGTCCAGATCGGGTTACCCGGCCCTCTCCTCCTCGCCACGCTTCAGAAAGGGTGGAGTGAAGCGAGCAAGTTCCGGGGTGCTGCTCAGGCAGGTTGGGGTTCGCAGGGCTCCACACCGTCGACAGGTCGTAAAACTCGGCGGCTTTTAGAAAACCCAATTAAGCGTACAGCACGGTGGGAGTCCCGCCATTACAGTCTCCTGGGAGGAGCAAATGCACGAGTCCTGAGCTAGGATGAACTCGGTGCCCTTAAAACCTGTCGCTTCACAACATGAAAAGCAAGCCAAACCAGGTCGCTGCTCATCCTGACTAATCACAATCCACAGATTCCACCTATTCAAATTACTTACCTCTTGCACACATCGTGCCATTGTGAAGTTTTGCCGGGCTGTTTCAGTACAGGGAGAACATCTCCCTGTAGGAGAATCTGTGCTGTGAAGGTGAACGGAGGGTGAGAGGGGCCCTGGCCCTGGGTCAGTCCCTGCAGACCACGGCTCCGCCTCCACCTCCAGCGTAGTCCGGGCTCAGGGGAGTGTTAACGGGAGCTGAAGGTAAACTGTGATGGGCGCAGTGGGAAGCGGAGTGCCGAAAGGTGGACATTCCCCAGCGAGGGGCCTGCTCGGGAGGGGCTCCTCTCTCACGCGAGCCCACCGAGGGCACTCCATCAACATTTGCGAACCCCCCCCCGTACGGATGACATGAGAGGAGAAAAGGTCCTCCCTCTCAACCTCAGGGTTGTGAATGAATGTGAAATATATATGAGTCTGGAGAAAAAAAAAACAGGTGGTAACTGCAAAACATCCAGGAACAAGTGACCACAGTGAATTATTGCAGGATCAAATCCAGCAATTACATAATCGAAATGTCATCTGTTTTCCTTTCTTCTTTTTTTTTCTTTTCGCTCCTGGTTGGTGTGTCACCGCTTCACCCATGTGAGGTGATCACACCTGCGGGAGTCCTGGTCAGTCCTGTAAGAAAACTGAAAAAAATGAGAACTCGAGAAGCCAGATAAATCACCCTGCTCCGGAGTTTTGTTAAGCTCAGGGGCCTGAGGAAAGCCATGAATAAAGGCTTTTCGGAGCTACGGTGCATTTGATGTATGCCCGGTAATTTGCTTGGCTTGTCAGCGGTTGTAAGAGTCCTTCGATTTGGCCTTTGTTAGAAGCAGACAGGACAGATTTATTCCCTTTTTTTCCAGCGAGTAATAGGTTTAGAGAGAAGCATTCGCGAGCAGGTTTGAGAAGCTCTGACACATCCGTACACCCTTACTGCGTCTTTCGTTCTTTTTTCCTTTCATTATTTACACTGGCATATAGTGCGCTTCTCGTGCGATGAGAACTCTCGTCTGACAGCCCGCCGGCTTCTGGGAGTATTTGTGGACTTGATCAATAGCTGGGAATCCAGCTGAGTCCCTCCCTGATTTACAGGAGACTATAAGCCTGTCCCTGATAAACTGGCACATATTGACTGGCCAATCGCTCCCTGACAGGACACAGTCAGTAAAAGCATAGCATTTCTCCTGCCTTGGCCCTTTGCCCATTGAGAGGCCGGATTCCTGAGCTATCCCGCAAGGCTTAAGGGGCTCAGTGATCGGTCGCCGTGGGTGACAATGCATGACATCACAGAGTGGCCGTCGTAGAGACCGTGAGATGCTGCTGATCAGTGTACTTACTTCTTAATGCTTCAGTGTAGGGTTTCCATTCACAATCATCTGTCGTTCACAGAATTGTGGCAGCTTGGGCAGAATATAATAACAAGAGTAGAGCAGAAAAGGTTATGACTAAACAGGATAAAGGTTTCAGAATAACTTTTCTGCTGTTCTTGTTGTGCATTTTGGATTAATTCTAATCAAATTTCACTTTTTAAACTGTTATATTTCTGTAATACTTAGACATTTGACTCAGGTGTAGCTCAGTGCAGTTATCGCAAAATGCTTCCGGTTTTGATCAGTTGATTATATGAAGTATTTTATTTGAGTAATGCCATTCTTTTCTTCAAATTTTTTGTTGTTTCTATGGCATTCTTCAACATGTTTGAATATTATTCTTAAAACAAATTCTTAAAACATATTTCAGAGTTTATAGCATCATGATAGCTTACCATAATGGGTGGGGCAACCAGGGGGCTGTCTGTCGCTGATAAGTATGAAAAAAAAGTCTCTGCTCATGACAGCAGAGCACCATGAAAAGATCAGGGGGGTCACTGACGGATCGGGTTACATCCATACCTTTTCAGCTCGTGAAGCCTCACTCATGTGAGAGTGTAGTAAAAGCCAGCGTGGGATGATCTGTTAAACCTGTCCTGCCTGCGGCTCCAGCCCAGCAACGGCTGCAGTCTCTCACTTCCATGAGGTGGTCTGAGACTCCAGCCAACCAAATTCCTTCCATTGCCTCACAAGCGTTTTTTTTCTTCCTGATGTTCAGAGGAGAACGCTTGTGTGTGTGACAGCATGTGGGTCATTTGAATTGCAGCCCGGCCCAAAACTCATCAGTGGGCGCGCAAATGCCGTCGGGCTCCACCCTAAGATAACATGGGTGAACTGCCCGTGGGTTAGCATTCTAATTTCGAATGAGGTGGACGTTTTCCTGCGGACTTGCAAAGCGTTCTCGCCCGCCGGCAGCCTGAGCGGGTGATTGACAGAGCTCTGACCGCCGCTTTGCTTCCCCGGCGTGTGACGGTGACAAAGCCTGGTTGCGGCGGTGTCTCGTCCCGTCACTCGGGCCTCGCGGACGCCGTCGCCGGAGTCGCGGGAGTGTCCTCAGCGCACAGTGCATGCCAGTCAGCTCCAGTGAGCAAATACCAATTACCCCGACTGGCAGATCTGGTTAAACACCTCTCGCTTTCCCACGTTGTTGACTCAGCAGGATGGCCGCTGTTAATTCACAGTGTCGAAATGAACCACCAGGAGTGGCTTACCTGTCTTGAATGGGCATCAGATAACTTTAAATAGCATTAGCACTGAGTAAACATGGTGTGTGTGGGTAGAGTAGTTGTATTACCATATATGCAGGATTTAAGTACTCTGAACTGAAGGAACGTACAGACCTGGCCCTGTGGCTGCACACTGATAGCATGCCTGAGAGAAGGCTCATCCAGCCAGCACTGCCTGCTCTCAGGGTTTTTGAATGGCAAAATCTGGGGATTTGCATCCCTTTTTGCATGCAGCCTGTTCTGTTGGAAATCAGGGCCTGTTGGAGATAAGAGCTAATGTGAGAGCAGGGTAGCCGTGTCTGGGGCTCAGCGGTGTGGCACTCACTCGCAGGCAGTTCACTGCACGTGCTGCCTGTGTGTTCCCCGTGCTGAGGGACAGGGCGTAGGGACACCAGTGCATGTTTTCTGAGCTGGCTAGGGCTGTGTGTTTGTGTGTGTGTGTGTCTGTTCTTTCCCTTCCATTCCTTTGTCTTCTCCTTCTCTCTATCTGTCCACCTCTGACATCCAGTGCAAATTTCATACAGAGAGGATTTGTTCAACAACGGCTCATAGATCCATCATGTGTGAAGTGTGTGTGATGGAAGTTTTTTTTTTTTCCCTGTGTGTGTCTCATTCATACTTTATACGGCAGTGCATCTATCTGCTGTCAGTGAGCCTGTTGTGGGGATGTGATTGTACAAGGTATAAGAGCTTGACACCTCTCGTTAAGGTGATGTGTATCTATGGTCAGCGTGGAGAGTGTGTGTGTATGTGTGCCTGTGTGTGCATGTATGTGACTGTGTGTGCTTGGGGCAAACGAGGACTCGCACGGAGACCCCTTGTGGTTAGCAGAGAGCATTGCAGACTGATCTGTGTGTTTTTAATGCGGTATCAACAAGGTTCATGAAGATGATTATCAACATAAATGCCAACAAACAGAGCTAAAATGAGATTAACGTGTGTTATGCCAGGACCAGAGCTTGCATTTGTAAAAATAAACTTCAGACAATCTTGTGACTGTGTTGTTAGAGCCCTCAGTTGTTATCATATTGTTTGATTAATTCTGGGCTAAATATGTAGGTTTTAAGAATTGTATTTGTATGTTGAGTTACCGTAATAGGGCAGTATGCAATTTAAGTCAAACTCTGCTCAAAAAGGCTGTGTTTTCATGCTGTGTTTTCTGATACTAATCAACTGCTGACAGGCAGATTGAGCTTTTCTGAAGTGTGCCATTGCTGCACTGTTTCTTTGTGAAAAGCAAGGCTTGCTCCTACAGCATATCTCCACTGCAAGGATGTACTTAAGTTTCATTCACTCCTCTATGTCAGCAGCTGAAGAGGCGAGGTCAGGTTCCAGGCCAGTTTTGTATCTCTTTTCATTTTTTATGCATCTCTGTTTTCGAATGAACATTTGTGCATTTGGCTTGTCTCAAGCTCCTTGTTTGTGGGAGAACACGGGGCGAATGCAATTCTCTACTGTGTCTGCACGGCAGAACAGCTGTTATTCACACCACAAGCCACAACATGCGCTGTTGTGAAGTGGGCACTCATTGGAGGATAGGCGCTCCTCCACTCGTATCGTAGCCAGTCATTGGAGGATAGGCGCTCCTCCACTCGTATCGTAGCCACTCACAGGTGCCAGACAAGCGTGTTCGAGAGAGCGGTGGGATAAGGAAGCCCGGGCCGACCTATCCGCCCCCTGTCCCTGGCGGAACAAAGCCGTATTGTTCTATCACTGTGGGATCCCGGTCACTGTCGGCAAATGACACAGCTGGTTTCACACCTTTTATCAAAGGAGCCTATGCTCAAAGCGGACATCTGACCAACTGAGCCGTGTAGGGCCCCAGGCATTTACATGTCTTAATCATACATCTAAGAGCTCGATACACATCTCAAGGCGTGCCAAATTTTAGCTTTTGAGTTCTCAGAGAGATATATGTGTTAATATTATCAACAATAATATTATATGTTAATATAATATGTTAATATTATCAACAATAAACCCTTTACTGAATTGCCCAGAATATATATAGAATATATATTATAAGGTAAGCCCTCTTTTCAAAGAAGGGGATAAAAATACTTAAATGCGCTGTATAAAACATAAAATTATATGACATTTACTTGTAGAGTGTGAAATAATCATTAGCTACAACACCTGTGGTGCTCTACAGGAAACCAATGCTGATTGGAGGATTTGGTGCTTCTCTCACTTTCCTAACCTTAGGAAGTCATAGGTTCCTGATTAAGATATGACTAATTATGAAATTCTTGTGGAACTATTGTGAAATGAAAAATCTCATTTTTGAAAGACGTAAATAGTGCTCAGTGGTGCATTGGATTTCTGACAAATCTGGGTTGGATAAGCAGTCAGACAATTCATTTTAAAAGATGTATCTGCTGAATGCTCTCTATGTACTCATGCCACTTTTTGTAGGGGCGTCACCTTTCACCACTTTGTATTTAGCATTAGCAGCTTTGACTTGTTCACGAATGTAAGGCGAGCTCCATTTTAAAATGTGTATGTGGGGAAAAAGCCCACCAGTTTACATTTAGGCCATACAGTAATTTCACTCAGCAGCCCCTGTTGAAAAGGAGAGTTCCTGTCAACCTAAAATGAAGCAATAACCACTGTTTACATTGTGGATTTGATATGAGAGGCATATGCTGTATAAGGAGGGAATGTTTTGAATTGATTGTAAGTGAGTACTAATTTATTTAATAAATTTTATTCATCTTGAAGTAAATCTTGCCTATACTTGTTGTGTCTACAGTTTAAAGAGGAAGAGGTGATCTGAACACTGTAGTGAATAGTGCAGCTTTCAGGTAGCCACTCACCCAGAGTGTGCATGCCTCAGTGTGCTGTATCCCTTTGAATTGTATTATTGTTAAAGGGAACACTGTATATTTACTCTCTCTCTCTCTCTCTCTCTCTCTCTCTCTCTCTCTCTCTCTCTCTCTCTCTCTCTCTCTCTCTCTCTCTCTCTCTCTCTCTCTCTCTCTCTCTCTCTCTCTCTCTCTCTCTCTCTCTCTCTCTCTGTCGTCTCCCCCCCCAGTGCTTGGTTTTTGTTCTTCTCTGTTACAATTAAGTTGCCCCAGTTACTATAGTTTAATCTACAAAACTGGCAATTGATCAAACAAACCCATATTTCATAACTAGCATGCATATTTACTAGCGTTTAGTCATATCCACATAAACAAAATTTGTTTGTGATCATGGTACAAGGAAGTGTAAGTGACAGCGTGTCACTTTCATGTATTTTTCAGCTCAGTGGTCCATGCCAACAGTGTAAAAGAGTGTTAATAGAGTGTGACGATGTGCTGTATATAGAGACTGTGTGTGTGTGTGTGTGTGTGTGTGTGTGTGTGTGTGTGTGTGTGTGTGTGTGTGTGTGCGTGTGCATACGTGCGTGCGTGTGTGCTATTGCACAGATGAAAGTTCTCCATCGCTCTGATAGATTTCCATCATGCAGAACGAAAAGGTCACTCTTGGGATTGAAGTACATCCTCTACAATGCAATGTACAATAAATGTGTATTTGATCTTGCGGTCAGTTGGGCAGTTTTCCGGCCAGTGTCACAGAGGACTGTCAAACCATGATCACACAAAGCATAATGTTGGACGTAAACAAGCTTTATGTCAGGGTTATCCCATGAGCGGCTGGAGGCCAAAGGCAACCTGGCACGGATTTCCTGTAGGCCCTTTGATCACAGAGAAACAACAGCGAGAATAAATAAACCTACGAATCCAGGACGCATTAAAATTGTGGCTGCTTTGAACTCCTGTACGTTGTCCAGTTTGTCCAGAACATTGGTGCCGTGAGTGAATATAATACTTCCCATCTCTTGTTAATGTGAGAGGGGTATTCTTGTAAGGTTTTTGATAGTTTACCGATTGTTGTTGACTATTCATGTGAAGCATTTATTTTTCCGATGTTGTTTATTTTAATAAACACCTACTTGTTCAAAATTGATTATTTACCACAGACAGGAAAAAAAAATAATATGCTTACAATTCTTTATGATGATGTAAGATATTGTGAAGTGATGCCATCTAGTGGCAGATTGGTTTCCCCCCCTCCAATTGTAGTCCAAAGAAAGAATGTTTTTAAGTGCTGTGTGTCATAACACACGTGTTCTGATCGAGGTTCTGCTTAGCCAGACTTAACAGAACTTGTATTTAAAATTTTTGTTTTGCAACTCAGAGAAAGACTAAACTTAATTAGTGTAGTAAGAATGTCAGAAGCGTTCCCAAGAGCAACTCATCCTGGTTGCTTTGTTTTAGGTGTAAATGATATATACCTTCTTACACGTTTACTGAGGCAATCTGGGTTGAGTATCTTGCCCAAGGATACAGCAGCAGATCCCTAGCAGGGAATCAAACCAGCAACCTTTCGGTTACAAACCCTGCTCCTTACCACTGTGCCACACTGCTACCCCATTAAAACCCATCATTTGTAAAGAATATGATTTTTTTTATTACTATGTGTTTTTCTTTTCTTTTATATCATGTTTTTGTACTTATTTAGTCAGGGTATGAGTCAGCTCAGCCCTCAGCAGAGGATATTGGCTGCTGTGTGGAGTAGCAATCAGAAATCACTTGACTGGTCACCAGGGACATCAGGGTGGAGTCCATGAGAAATCAGATCGCATTTTTTGAAGTGGGGGTGTAATAGGTTCATTTAATTTGCAAATGAAATTAATTTAGTTCATTTAATTGGTTAGCCTAATATTTTGTTCCTCATCTTTTTGAACAACAACAAGTACTGTTCGACCTGATCCTGACCCAGACAAGAATGTTCCAGTGAGTTTCCATATTTCACCGTATTTCATAATGCTCTCTGGAGCACTGCGTCTCACTCACTCACTCTCTCACATGCTGCCACAGCCCTCCTCTCTCAAACTCTCCTTCTTTGAGCACAGCCGTCACAATACAGCAAATGTACGCGTCTAATTTTGTGTTTATTTATTCATTGTTAAATAATTAGCTAATTATATATTTGCTTATATTTATTATTTCTTTACTATATATGTTAGCATTTTCTCATTGGTTTCAATCAGTCTCTCTAGCTAATGATCATGCTGATGATGATGATGATGATGATGATGATGGACTGCAGTGAGCAGAAGTTCACCCTCTAACCCCCCCCCCCCCCCCCCCCCCCCCCCCCCGCCCCCCCAGGTGCCCTGACGGAGTGCTACGACGAGCTGGGGAACCGCTACCAGCTGCCCGTCTACTGCCTGTCCCCGCCCATCAACATGATCGAGGAGAAGAGCGACCTGGAGATCCTGGACGTGCCGGACCCGCCCCCGAACTCGGGCCAGGAGTGCCAGCTGCGGCTGCGCCTTTCCACCGGCAAGGACCTGCGGCTGGCGGTCCGCAGCACCGACTCGGTGCACCACATGAAGCGCCGCCTGCAGGCCGAGGAGGGCGTGGCGCCCGCCAGCCAGCGCTGGTTCTTCTCCGGGCGGCCGCTGACGGATAAAATGAAACTGGAGGAGCTGAAGATCCCCAGGGACTACGTGGTGCAGGTGATCGTCAGCCAGCCGCCCCCGCAGAACCCCACGCCCGTGGAGAACTAGCGCCCCCCCCGCGGGGCACGGAGGAGACAGAAAAACTCTCAAACACCACGAGACAATATTGTTGTTCCTATTATTTTTTTTTGCCTCTTCTGGAGTTTTGCTTTGTTGTTTTTTTTTTTTAATCTTTTTCTTCCTTTTACTTGTACTTCTTCTCCTTCCTGTCCTGAAACTGCACCCATGCGTCTGGTGCACCCATGCACGAGGAAGTGCTGGCCCCTGGGCCGAGGGAATTCCAGGCCCCGCTGGAGGGAGGAATGTGTCAGAGCGGACCGGGACGCCACAGGGGACCGGGACCGCCCCCCCCCGATGTGGGCCACGCCCACCCCCGGCTCCATACGCGCATTTAGGAAGCTGCTTGTTTGTTTTGTTTTTTGTTTGTGTCTGTTGTGTTTTTGAGGAAAAATGAACAACCAAAAAGATCTGGAAAAAAAGAAAATACCGTAAATGGGAAGGGGGCGGGGTGTCTCTGACAAAAAATAAATGTTTTTTTGGAATCTTTTTCAATTTTTTCACCGCTCAGAAAATAGGATTTACCATTGTGCTGAGATGGGGGACTTTTTACGGGGGCGAGAAGTGTTTTTTTAAACTTCACTTGTTATCGAGCCAGTTTTCCTGGTGACATTAATGTCAACAAAAGCACACAATGAGCAATCGTGAACCAGGGCCTCTGTATCAGGGGACGCATCCACTGCCAAGGGCAATCCAAGGGAAGGGGACGGTCAAAAACGAAATAATGCTTCACCTGTTGAAGTTTTGGGCAGAAAGTGGCCTGTTAAATTTGGGTGGGGGGGGGGGGGGGGGGGACTGGTATTACACACAGTTGTTAACCGATTATAACAACATCGAGAGATCTCCAGGAAGTCTTAAGGAAGTAAAGATCTGTGAAGATATTACCACCAGTCTCACTATGTGCCCTGTGCTCCAGTCTGTAAGCGGTTGCGCTCAAGGGTGATTTTACCTCCCCCGCCAGGTGGTTCTGTCTCCTGGTCTTGTAATGAATTTGCTGTCTGTAAGACACGCTGAATTATGCTGCTCAGGACCAGTTCGCTATAGGACGGCAGGAAAAAAAAAGGCACCTAACTTTTGTGTTTGTTGTAAGTACGAGCAATGTCTCTGGCACAGTATAGTACAATCTCCCCAGTAAGCAAATCATTGCCGTTGTGCATACATCCATGAGTAATGAAGAAAACCAATACAATCTGTCTGTCGTGTATGTGTGAGGGAGAGAGTGATTGAGCAGGATGAGAGTGCGAGTGAATGTGCTTTTTCGACGCACTTGCAGAGTGTGTATGATTGAGTGAATGTCAGTGGATTGCGTGCTAGCGGTTGCATTAGCATGTTGAGGGTATGGGGGGCTACCATCGAGAAAAATGAGGGAGTCTACCAGTATTAGATTTGCTGTATGTGTGTGTGTATGTCTCCATATACATGAGCTTAGTGTGTTTGTGTGTGAGTGTGTTGGGGTTTTTAAGGGTTCACAAGTGCAGCGTCCCGATTGGTTGATTTCGGAGAGGATGGGCAGGTGTGGCCGCAAGGCAGCAAAAATCTTCTCTACTGTGAATGTAGCTGTTCAAATGGAATGATCAAATGTACAAGTCCCTCCGTGTGTTATTATTTCTACGCTTTATTTTCTAATGATTTTTTCAAAGCGTGAAGACAAAACATCTGTCCCAGGAAAAAGGAAAATATATGTCACAAATGATTAAATATTTCACAGATGTGTTTTGAAATTAATTTTTTTGTTATTCCTTTCCATTTTATTGGGATAACATTCTGGTATTTTTACATGTGCATTCCTTTCAAATTGTCCAGTTAAGACACAGGCAATATATAAGTCATTTTACCACTTAGTACATTTACTGGGTTGACTTTTTTTTGAAGAAGGTGACGGTAACAATAAACATGACAAACACATGCATGTGCCTTGAACAGTGTAGAATAAATGCTGTTGCTGGTTGGACTGGCTCGAACTCAAGACTTGTTTGTGAGATTGTTGTTTTTTTTTTTTTTTTTTTTTTACTGTCCTAGTTTCATATTGTTTTCTGTATAATTATAATCACCGTCATCATCAGACCAGCGTTACTTTTCCTTTAAAACTGAATAAATGGAACGCATTCTGAGACTTTGGTGTGTTATTGGACAAATGCAGGATGCGGAGGTTCTTCGACTGATTGACCGATCACTTTGGTGGTTCGGCTGAGTTCATAGCGATTCCTCTTCTCTAAAAGTCACAGAGAAACGCTCTGTTGTGGACTGTGTCTGTATATGCTGACCGCAGCATCCAATGAAGTGCTAAGTGTTTCAGTTGGAAGTCCGACGTGTAGCTCTTTTCTCCTTGCCTTGATAGTGCAAACGCACAACTCAAATATGAATGAGCTCATTGTTAAGTCTGTCTTGGTTTATTCATGTGAACAGGAGCTTACATTTCACAGCCTTTAACCTTCTGCCCAGTTCCTTTACCACAATGCCACAATGAGGCCAGTGAACACTCGTGTTTTTCTTTCATTTCTTATCCTCAGCAGACATGCCATCTGAAAGTCTTATTTCTGTTTTATACAGAATTACGCAGTCATTGCGCAGTCAAAAGTTTTATCCTTCTTGATGTAATCCTGTTTTTTGGCAAAGGCATGGTCAATGAAACTGAAAATTCCCCCATCACCACTGGTGCTTTTGCCTAAAGTCTGAAAGTCAAATGTCAGAGAGGAGGCGCATAGGTGAAGCACTTCTGTGGAAAAAATTGGTACCTCTTCTGACCTCTAGTGGGGAGAAAAGAAAGATCGTCTCCCTCAGTGGCACAGTACTTCGCATTTTTCACTGAAACTGTTTTATGTGCCTAGATTTTGTTCCATGTTATCTATTCATACAGCTGGATATTTAATGAGGTTAGGCTCAGGTGAAGTACCTTGCCCAAGAGTACAACAGTGGTATCCCACCTGGGAATTGTATCGGCAACCACCTGGGAATTAACCTTTGGCTTGTAAGCGCTGCTCCTTACCACTGCACGAGACTGCTGTCCCCAGTACTTCCCCATAGAGCAGTGTGGAGCACCGCTCATTCTAGATCTCAAACAGAGCCCTTGAGATGGATATCTTCCCTTGTTGTAAGTATCTGTGATTCTAAAGTCAAATGATGGTTCCAGTACACCATTCGAGAAGGTTGGAGTCAATGCACCTTCAGACACAGAGATACAGTTAGAGACAGCATACAGTTAGAGACAAAGACCAGATCATGGACCGGTCGTGTTTAGATGGACGTATCTGACCACAGCTGCTTCATGAGCTGGCACTCATGGGATGAGGTGGGGAGGGAACCACAGCCTCTACAAGTGTGTGTAGGGGAAATAGGCAGTATCATGACAAAACTAGCCACATGGGAACATTCCGTTACATTAAAGTACACTATTGGCTTTTAGCAGATGCTCTTATCCAGAGTAACTTACATAGGTTACAATTTTTTACATGTTACCCATTAATACAGCCAGATATTTACTGAGGCAATTCTGGGTTAACTACCTTGCCCAAGGGTACAACAGCAGGGGACTGAACCTTTTTTAACCTTTTGGTTACAAGTCCTGCCCCATACTACTATGTTACAAACATGTATGCCAGACCTCCAGGTTATTGACACTTAATTCTACTAGATCGAAAGCTTCCTTTCCCTAGATTATAAGATTTCTTTTGCTACAGTGAAAGCCCTTCTCTCCTACACTTGAAGCTGTCCTGAACTGTGGGCTTTTGAAGCAAAAGCACTCGGTAAACATATGTGGATAAAAATAAACACTTTTGCTTATACGGCACCTCATGAAACCTGAGAACTGTTGAGTATTCGTCAGTATTCGTCACCGAAGCGATCACTGTAGGACTCCTCTAAAGACAGCCACGTTTGCTTTTCATTTTTTTTGTCATTTGATAATCTGTGTTCCTTGTGTGGGGGATATGGGCTGTGTGTTTTAGTTTATTTAGGGAAGCGCGGTCGCTTGTTGAAGCACATTGGTCCTGAGGTTTCAGGGCACAGACGCAGAGTTTCACTGTGTTACTGTATTGCTGTGTTATTACGGGGTAGGTGTGACCCCACAGCTCATTAACAGCAGGAGAAACGGTTTTAGGCCAAGTCCACATGTATACGAGTATTTTTTAAAATGGGGGTTTTCCTCCTTCGTTCTTAAAAAAATCCCATCCACACAAGCACTGTTTTAAAAAAAAATCTCTGTCCACATGAAAACACATTGGATGGACAGAATAAAGTAGCTTTTCATAATTATTCATACCCATGATTTCAAAGGAAGAAAAATATTATATAAAAACAGAAATGGCATTTGATGTTTTTTCTTCTATCTTACTTTAATCTCAATACCATTGCACCGAGAATGGGAGTGCTGGATGTAGCAGTGACCTCCGTAGCGCATTCTGACGCCTCTGTTCTTCAATCTAGTGGTCAACACTGAAAACGGAGTTTCTGTACATGGAGTACATGTACATGAGTTTCCGGATGGAGTTTTGCAAAAGGTCCGTTTTCAGTGACCTAAAACGCAGTTTGCGTGTGAACGAAAGGCCAAAACGCGTAGAAAAAGCTACGTTTTAAAAAATACCCGTGTACGTGTGGACTAGGCCTTAATGTGCACCGCACTCTGCGGCCCAGGCCTGCAGTTGAAGATGAGGTGACATGGCCTTTCCCGCCCACCGCGCCAGTGCCAGCGAGAGGCTTCCATTACAGTCTGACCCTCTGAGTGAACTCGGTGCCTCCCCACAAAGGAAGGCCACCACTGTGAATGCTCACAGTGCATTAATCCTAGCTGGTGGCTGTAACAAAGCAATTAAAACATGGAGGTAGAGACGATAAAGACAAAGAGAGTGTTTTAAAAGCTTATTATTAACAAATTTCAAAAATGGCCATAATGCCATTAGCAAAACATGGAAAATGTAGAGAATATTTAAGAATATTGAGAAAGTGTTATCCTGCTGACAAATGATAGATGGAGAGAAATGGCAAACAGGTGCAAACAAGATGGCACCATCACAGAAACATAACAGAGGCTGGCCGCAAGCCTCACAAAGATGTGAGCAGAGGCTCCATTCATAAAATCCTTGCTTGGTAACGCAATAGTGGGCCACTGAACCACAGGCGTGCCTAAATAGATTACGACTGAAGCGACACTGGCATGTGCTTTTAATAGCTGGATACGAGCCGCATACTAATATGGAGCTGGATCCACTATCCCAGAGTCTCACGGCAGCCTCTTCTATCTGCTCTGTTTACGCACTCCCTCCTTTGTTTAGGAAGGCTTCGTTCCGTTCATGACCCCTAGTGCTGTGTTCATGACCCCCAAGCGCTCCTTTTACGACCGCGTGGCCCTTCACTGAATCAGCACAGACTCCAGCCTCGTGATCACCCCACCGCAAAGCCTAGCCCGGCTTAGCGGCGCCAAAGATGCCAGTCAAAGGGAAGCACGGCAATTATGTGATTTTTTGTAACTGTTTCTGATTCCTGTGTGAACCGACACTCTACAAAGAGGTTTAATACCTAGTAATTGTTTACTGTTCTTTTTTTGTTGTCATTCTGTTGTCATAGCACTGTGTGACTTTTCATGAGCCTGGTATTTTTTTTTATTTCTTTGCTTGCTTTCTGAAATCTGAAAAACATGAGGAAGTAAAATATCTTTCGCAATGGCTTCCAAAGGAGTAGCCATTTTGCTAACTTTACATCATATGACCAGTTCCTTCGTTTTCTTACAATTTTACAGGTGAAGTCACTTCTCACTAATATGATCTCCAACCAGCCAGAGGACCCTTACATTTTACAGTATGCATATTTTCATAACTGAATACTCTTCATTAACACAGGCGTGTTATTGTTAGAGCCTTTGTGTATGTTAGCGTGAACACAGAAGAATCAGGGACATTCTCTCTCCATGTTTGTGTGTAGGTTGAATGGAAGACATTGACCTTGAAGTGTGACCTGCAACCAGTGGAGGGGAAAACCACGCTATGTGTCTTATCCTCATCTGATTCCCTGACAACAACAGGGGAACACCTCTGTGTGTGTGTGTGTGTGTGTGTGTGTGTGTGTGTGTGCGTGCGTGTGTGTGTGCTTGTGCATGTGTGCGCATGTGTGTGCGCGTGTGTGCGCGCACGCGCGTGCATGTGCATGTACGTTTCGTTTTCTGCCTTGATTTCATTATTGAAAGTACAAATGTCTTTGAGTCATAAAGAGGGGCTGACCCGTCACTCTGCAAGGGACCTGTGTATGTTTTCAGTGCTTTCCTGTGCCCTTCAACACATGCCTGCCGTGCCAAAAAACGCTGGTCTCTATCACAGGTAATGGTGATTTGACTGCGGCGAGCGCACACAGCTTTCACCACATTCCATCAGAGGGGGCTTTTCCCATGCTGTGCCTTTTTGTCCTGCACCTCGCTGTCCTTGCAATCTCGGATAAGAAAAGGATAACGAGGTTATCGAAAGGTTAACGAGACTTGAGCCGCAAAGGCCTTGTGTCATTCTTTTTTTGTTCCTTAAAGTTTCGACGAATGCCGGGTCAGCTGCTGTGCAAGACTTCCCCAAAAAAAGAGCACACGGACCGTCAGTATTTTTACTTAGAATACACTGAAAGGAGATTATAGTTTTACTTCTGGAGACCATCGAGGCAGTTATCATGAGATCATTGCAGTTTGACGGTCAGCGAGGAGCTGTTTGAAGGAAAGCTGTGAGGCAAAGGAAATGACTCTTTCTCAATGTGACTGCTTCCTCAGCTGAAGAAAAGCTTTCAGAATCGCCAGCCTCCGCACATCTGAGTCCATAGGGCTTTGTGTCATTTAAAGGCCATGTGCGATGGCTCAAGGACACGTGCGTGTAAGCAGTACCTTCAGTGCGCTCGAGCGGACTCGTCATGTTCTTCTTCTTTTCTCTGTATCGCTCTGTGGGTTTTGACGAGAAAGCTCGCGTTTCACTTTTCTCACTTGTCTGCTCCCACTTGAACACAGCCACGTACACACACATTCACCGTCCCTGCGGTCACTGATCCCAGGTTGGTCTCTGTACGTCAATTTCTGAAGAAGCCGTAAACACACAGTGATGGGGCCCTTGTTGAAAGTGTCTGAAACTGTACAAACAGCAAAGGCACTGTTGTGGAACAAAAGAAAGCCTGAACCTGAAAGCATGGCAGTGCTTGGATGGGTGGAAAAGGGTAACCAAAAGAACGGTGTCCTTTCACTGATCACTGATTAATCTACAGGGTAATGAGAGAACATTCACAAATAAATGAAGGGTGGCAGCTGTTCAGAAGTAGTTCAGTAAAGTAGTTTTGTTAGTGTATTAATCTGTAGATTAATGATATATGATTATGTTCTTTGGGGTTATTTACACAAGCACATTCCAAAAAATGAACCCCCTATATTTATTTTGTTTTAACTAGCTGGCAGAACTAACATATCTCACATATGTTACATGTCCTGAAATATTCTGAAAGGCATTCCAGTTCTGCATTGATACACATATATATTTTTTGTCTTTTTTTTTTCCTAGTTATAGTTTAGCTTTTCTTCTTAGATTGTGGGAAATCACATTTGGAATGTTCGGAAAATTAGGTATTTCAGTGATTTCAGTGATACACTCAAGGAGAAACTGACAAAAAAAGGATGAAGCTGTAACAGGGAAGTACAGCAGGCAGAAGCAGAGGGTTAAACCTGGGTACCAATAGCTCTGCCAGCCCTGCAAGCACATAAAATTGAACCCATTTAACTTGTGTATTATTGTAAAACACAGCTGAGGACACTTCCAGTTTATCTAAAATTAAGTCCACCGACCCGCAAGGTTTGTTCCTAGGGCCCTTCTGCATTCTGCGGCTTGGAGAATAAATGTTCATTTCCAAACAGGTGATACACAGAGACTGTATATATTGCTATAGCCTAGTGAGGATTTCCAGACTTGAAGCATGCCTCAAGGACAAAAAACTTTTGATGATGCCTAACACTTGGATTCTAAATACAGGCAATGCAGAAATGATTATCCTACAAACTCCAATAACATCATGGCAAATGTGATCCTTGACCTGTGCTGTCACTCAGCCACTCTGAACATACTTACGATCTTGGGGTTACAACTGACCCTAATTTAAGCTCATACAAAAATATTTTGTGACTGGCATTTTTTCAACGCTGGAAATATTGCCAAAAATGAGACCTTTTCTTTCCAGTGGAGATGTAGAGAAACATCATTACACCTTGATTCGACTGTTGTAATACCCTATTTTTAGGATTTTCAACTGAACCTTAAATGCTCTGCAACTTGTATAAAATGCTGCTTTTAGAATCCTTATAAGAGCAAAAAGTGACCATTTTACACTGATTCTAACATTGCAACCCTCGCAACCAGTAAAATATGTTCTACCCAGGAAGCAAACATAATCTCAAGTCTGGATTGAATCTCTGTTGTTGCAGTGGTTGTGGGTCTGTGGAGGAGGGTGGTTCGTGGCTATAGACAATGTCTGCTGCTAAGAGGTGTCCTTGCTGTCGCATCATTCCTAGTTTTTATCAGATTCCTGCCCTGAATGGCATGGGACAGTCTTGAACTGTCACAGCCTCACTGCTCACCTCCATTTGTATGTCTCTGTAGTTTTTTTTTCTGTTTAGACAGGTTACACTGCTGCAGAATTGTACTCTGCAATTGCATTCCTTGGTGATTATGTTGTTATGTGATAACCACTACCCCCTACTCACTCTCTCTCTCTCACTCTCTCTCTATCTGTTTCTCTATCCCTCATTCCATCTGAGCAACAGGTGCTCCCGCAGTTCTGCCTCCTGCTAATTTACCTGCCTCATTATCATTTACCTGCCTCAATGCACAAGATGCCTGGGTTATCACTGCGATATTGAACTTGCGACATCCCTGCCCTGGACACTGTTGGATGGAAGGTCTTCCTGACGGCCTGAGCCCACCATGCCACCTCTCAGCCACAAAATCTCTAATCAAAACTAAGTGATTAAAGTTCTTGTGTCAATAGTCTCAGATTTGCCAAAGCACATGCCACAATGAATGTGTAGGCCTGTACAGTTTTTCCAGATGCCTCCTTCAGAGTTGACGTTGTTACACAGAAAAATGAAAAAAAATGAAACAGATATTTGAAAGGGAATTGCTGCCTCATTCAATAATTCATTAATAAATGTCTATAATGACAGCTGGTTAGCTTAAAAACACAGAAAGCAGAATTTTTACCTTTTAAATTATTTTCTCTCTCAGAATTTACTGTTAGTTTGTTTGCTTTATAAATCAATCAATTTGTCAAGCAATTACTTAACTGAATATCAGTACCAGTCAGCAGCTAATTACCCATTGTATTTGTGATATTGTCTTTTTCTGTAAATTTCTGTATATCTTATATATCTTTTTCTGTAATCACACAGCAACAAATTGACCGTGTGGATAGACATTAGTTTTCATCAAGACAAGGCGCAAACAAAGGCTGAACAAGTGTTTGTGCAGAATAAGTTGGATATTGCAGAATCAGTAGGTGACCATTAGTCACATAAACCCCGTGACTACACTGCATTTTAACAAGACTCTGGCAACACGGCGACTGAGGCTGCTGGGGCTTTATTCCACTTGACAGCGTTTCCACATGATCATGGTCGTATCAGATCCTCTTTTCTCGGGTCCCTCTCCTCCCAACTTCCTATTTTCCTGCCAGAGACGAACACTTGCCGAATATTTGGAGTGACAGTAACAACACGAAGGTGCCATGTGATCTTCGAGCCATAACTCTGACGCTGCGGGTCTTTTCTCCTCCTCCCACCTGCAAAAGCGGCTCTGCGTCTCCTCTCTGCGTCCCAGTCCCCTTGTCAGCTGTGTTCGATAAGTGGCCTTGTAGGATGTTCCCCATTGTAACTATGCCAGAGGTGACTGAACGATCAGTGGGAATTTCACGACTGTTTTTTTTTTTTTAATTGGCTGAATAGGTTGTTTGTTTTGGCCATTTTCCCTAAACGGGGGAATCATTGTAGGATTGCACTTTCATAATGAAAATGCTGTCTCTTTATATGTCTGTGCATCTATCTGTCTATCATGATAGAACAACAGACCGATAGACACATTATGAAATAATCTTAATTTGTTATCAGAATATGAATGGTATATTGTATTCTCTTCAATACTCTCCTTGTTGATGATTTGCAGTTTAACCATAACCATAACCATTAACGTGAGGACCTATCTGCCTCTGTGGTGCGAACGAAGTGCCATCGGAAATTCCAGTGTTGGTCTTTTCTTCTTTTCCCTGCTCCGTTGTTTTTGTTATTGTAACTCTGTACCTGTATGCCTCATAGACCTGGTATCTCACAACTTCCTTTTACATATCTCCGCGGGGCTAAGAGGAAGCTCCTGTGGAGCTTTTGTTTCCTTGAGTTACATCACTGGAATAACCACGTTGATAAAGCTAAAGCGTGCACCAGACAACGGCAACAATGGATTGTGCGGTTTTGTTTGGGCATTCAGGTCATACGCTGGAGCCGCAATTATAATTTATAGTAAATCACATCACCTAAAAACACACCACGTCATTTCTGTTTTTTTCCCAGCTGTGTACCCATTTCATTTGCACGGTCGTTCTTCGTTTACAAAAATACTTTCTCAGATTTTTGACTTTGCAGGCGTTCTATTCAAGATTAAGCCACGATTTGTAAAATCACCTCGAGAACACCTTTAGCTGATTCGTTTCTACCTTTTTTTTCCTTTTACATCCATTACATCGGATCAAATAATTGCATACTCCATTTTATTGCATTGTACGCAGATGGCCCTGTTAAACCCCATTGAATTTATTTACTCCACTTACTTGGATATTGCATTTAAATTCATAATTGCACAACTGTTTCTAATCTGTACTTTGTTAATATTTTAGATTTATATTTGACAATCTAAACATCTAACAATCCTGTCCCAGTATATTGATTTTCAGGATGGCAACAGTTCTTACAGTGTTTCGATTACATAATAGGAGGAATCTAGAGCAAACCAAACAAAGCAGTTGCCCACTTTACAATGTAAGCATTAAATCTGATATGTGAATATTAAAATAATCAGTCAAGTATAGATGTTACTTCATCCAGCATACCGGATGTAAGGGTACTTTAAGAACACCCAGTGCAACTATGTTTGGTCTGGTCAGCCACATTTTTCTGACTCACAGATACTACACTGGAAACCTTTTACTTTCCTGAAATGAAAATGTCAATAGGTCTGAGACAGCCGGACAGTACAAGGTCCAGATACACGAGCTCACTTTAAAGTGTATTCTCTCTTGCCCCCATTAGTTCCTCTATCATAACGTAGCCGGGATTTCTGTGCTTCTGGGATTTTCGCCCTTCTGTTTTACTCGTATATAAGTACCAAGTGTTCACACATGACAACAACAAAAACTTCACAATCAGGATCAGAAGCACGTGCATATCTCTGCAAAGGTAAGCTCTATTAAAATGTACACTTGTTATGTATTACTTTTCTGTTGTCATGATTAAAATTGAGTTTAACAAAATAATTGAAAAGTACTGTAAATTATTTAAGATATTGTCTTTGAAGAATTACAAAGCAATTTGCAGGAACTTTTTAGTTTAGTTTTATTAGTTCATTTACATTTATTCTCTGCAAATAATCAATATTATTTCAGTTTAACAACTTTATCGCTTTAAATCTAGCATTATAATAGTTGATATAAGCATCTTAATATAGCTGCCATGTAACATTGTAATAGTTATCTTAATTTTTGCTAAAAGAGAGGACACATCTGTTTACATCTGCTTAGTTTGACAAAACCTTTTAGTCTTACCATCTAAACATCATAACCTGATGATAGCACTACTAATACCCAGCACAATCTTTTTAAATGCCTTAATCTATGGCTATGTTACATGGGCATATGTTGTCCATGTGGGGTATAGTGTCTATGTCTGTTCTTCTGGGTCTTTTAGCAGGGCAGAATTCTCTTCTTCTGCAGTGACTAAATGCTGTAGCAATTTGGGTGAGATATTTGAAATGCAAGATTTATTCAGAATCTCAGAGTACTGTATTTGTTGCTTTCTTTTTTCTGTTAGATGAATTTGGTATTAGTGAGCCTTTATCTTCTCACCCTGCATTCTGTGAAGGGCAACAAACAGCAGACCCAAAACTACTGGGTACTTAAACCAAATGGTATGGTTTTTGTTTCTTTCCGTTTCTGTACTTGGATTAGAATCTCTTGATCTGTTTCTGTATGTAGTTTAAGCATTACATTACATTTTTGTCATTTAACAGATGCTCTTATCCTGACCGACTTCCATAGGTTATAGTTTTTATATGTTATCCATTTACACACCTGGATATTTTACAGATATAAATCCGTTATCAGATTGTATGTTGTACGCCTTGTGCGCGATACCAAACTGCTCTTTCTCTGTGCTCCCAAAGTTATCGTTGTGGACGTGAACCTGGCGCAGGCCGTCTCCAAAGTCGATGTCCCGTTGCGGTGCGGGGACGCCTACGGGGACAAGGACATCATCTGGAAGAACAACGGCACGCAGGTGGGGCGGGGGAACCAGATCGTGGTGACGGTGGAGGAAATGCTGGGAGGGAACTACACCTGCCACGGCCACGCGGGGTCTTTCCTCAACCACACCCTGGTGCTGGTGCAGGGTACGGAGAGGAGAATCTTGGAGAAGTCACATGACACAGGTACCCTGGACAGAGAGAGGCTGGGGGGCTAGGGGTGGGTGGGTTGAGGGGTGCGTGGTCAAGACAGATCTTACCATGAGTGGTCTGGACACATTTCTAAATGGATTGGAGGTTGAATCCATTTTAACTTGAATGGATACATTTATGTACTGTTGTGCTGGAAGTCTCTCTGGATAAGAGCATCTGCTAAATGCATGTAATGTAATGTAATGTAATCCTAAATTCGAAGGGAACCCTGCCCTTTAGTGAGTTGTCTTAATAACAAATGGATGGGAAAATGTAATCAATCGGAATCATTCTGTCTGTCAGTCAATATTTGATTAAGTGTCTCTGCTGCATCTTTCACATTCCTGGGTTTTTACCAGATAGATGCCATGCGCTTGGACATGGAAGAATCCACTCACATACATTTGCTGTGAATGATTAGATGTTTATGTTTGTCTTTTTGAACACAGACTATATTCAGTGTTCATCGAGAAATTACAGCGGGGCTTTTCAATGTTCCTGGAAGTGGAGTCGCTCCAGGAATGGGAATGTTGTGCTAGTGAGAGCTGCTCGGTAAGATATTTTATTGAGTTTTATTAATTAAGGTTTAGGGATATAGTGCACGAAATAGTACTCCCATTTTAAAAAAGCATATCACATAGTAGAACATGTACATTGATGTGTAAGTAAAAATACAATGAACGTCTGATCCTGTGTTTATTCCAAGTGTGATACATGCATAGTTATTATCTCCATTCTGTTATCTCTATTCTGTTAATAACTAAGGGGAAGATGAAGTTAGGAGTTAATGTATTTGAGCTGGTCGTTTGAATAATGTTAGTTCTACCCCCAACCCAAACCCAAATTCAGTTAAACTCAAACTCAAAACTCAGCCAACCCAAACAAAAACTTCATGTAATTACACAAATGTGCACTTAAACTGCATTTACAGTGTGCTGGCTCTGAGGAAGATATAACTATAGTGAGTGCTTTTTCTCAGTTTTCACAGTCCTCCTGTGCATGATCTAAGCAGAAACTCAAACAGTTACCCACAGACTCACTCTCCTTTTGCAGGTCTTCAGTGACGAGCAACATCACCTGCTCTCTGGATAAAAGCCGACTTTCCATCACCTGCCAAGACCACACCCACTGCCCTTACTCTGAGGAGACGGAGCGAATCAACCTAACGGTGTACGTTAAGAACAAGTACAGGGTGGAGGAATATTCCCGGCGCTTCTACATCACAGAAATAGGTGAGCCATCATTTTGCAAAATCACTTAACTGTCACTTAACCCGGTTCTAATAACACATTATTGCATCGGTAATATGAATCACCTATTTGAGCAGCGCTCGGCTTAGTCCATGATTGTTCAAGATATCTCTCAAAGGGCTTGGCACATTTTTAAGCGGAGAGTGCGTTCATAAATGGTCTGGTATTCATGACTGGAAGCATGAAATTCACACCTTGTAATTTTTGTAGTACTTTCTTTCCTAAACAGAAATATTCTTTTAATATGATGGCAGCAAATTTCATACACAAGTTGGTAACAGGAATATCTTTGTATGTGTTTGTAGGTTTATCTGACTTCTGATCAGTCCCAATTAATCCAATGTGAAACCTTAATTTTCTTATTCAACTTATTCAACTAACAGTGTTTACGGTTATCCATTTATATAGCTGGACAATTTTTTATGTGCTTTTCCCAAGGGTACAAAAGCAGTGCCCCTGAAACAATCAGATCCATCACTGCTCCTTACTGTTGCACCAAGCCTTGCATCTTCATACACTCTGATAACTGCTTTTAGTTACTGCGTTTTCACATCTGTCAAAAAAGAATGAGTTCCAGCATATTCTGTACTTTGGTTATAGAAAAAAAAACAGTTGGAAAAAAGGTGTTAGTGCAGAACAGTGCACGCTGCCACATACACATGTAACAGGCCATTAAAGTATAATGAGGTCACACTTATTCTCCAAGTGCAGTGCGTGGAACCTGTGTGGTATGTCTCCTCATTATGGATGCCAAGATACTTGCTCAAATGAAGTTGTATAGCGGTTAGGTTCAGAGTCTTTTGTCTTGTCTCCTGATGTATTAGTGAAGCCAGACAAAATCAAGATCACAAAAGCGGACAAGGGCACCTTCGAGTGGGGGTACCCCGAGACGTGGAGCAGTCCCAACTCCTACTTCCCCCTCACGTTCCAAGTGAAAGTGATCCCCCGGAAGAAGAACTGTGAGTGCGAGTCCGGGTGCCAGAGAAACAAAAGGGTGGAGGTAAGGATAACCTCAAACAGAGAAGGAGAGTGCTCGATCTTTGAGGAGCTCGGAAGTTGGATTGTGACCTATTTCCAGGCTTTGCTGTCATGATGGTGCTGGATATTATTTTTTAATTCTCTCTCTCTCTGTGTTCACGTAGCTACACACCACACAGAGCTGCCGGTGGACAGTCAGAGAGGGCTTCGTCTTCTGCATCAGGGCGCAAGACGCGCTGTGTAACTCAACCTGGAGCGACTGGAGCCAGTATAAGTGAGTGGAGGGTCGTTAAAATGACAGGTCACCCTCTGGGTAGCAACATGGGCTGAGGAGCATGTGTTTGAAACAGTTGTTGACACAAAGGGGTCAAGTATTAAACGTGTCATAGTTAATTCTTCAACTTCTTTTAGATTTACAACCAGGGCCCAGCCATATATTTTAAGGATCTGAGTCACACACCACAAAAACAAAGATTCAATGTATGGCAGAGAATTAATACAATACTACTGATTCATCTCTGAATGGGGGCACAATGTTATAGTCACGAAGTCACCAAACACTTCATTGTGTGTAGAAAGTACCTTTTTTACATGGATTATGACTTAATCTGCAAAACAGGTAATGGTAGCAAATGGGGGGGTGAGGCCTCACGGACCTTATAATGAGCTCAGATGAACTATCAATCGTGAAATTGTGTGAACAAATGAGAAGACTCTGTTCTCCAGAGTAAAACACTGTGGTTGAGTTAAATCAATGAGCCACTGGTGAAATACGTATGCTACAGTAGCTCCACGAATTTTGTGGTTTGTGAAGCCGCTTTCTCCAATTTCTTAGCACACATCCACATGTAGAGTTTCATTTGCACAATAAGTGTTGCTCATTAACCCCAGGGTTTACGACTTCTACATTTTATCCCAATGTGCTTTAAACCAAGATGATTACAGACTTAAGGCCAAATAAAATATACACTGCCACATGCTTTTGACTGTGAAGGTAAAGTTGAACAAAAATTAAATAGAATATTACTGCTCATTTCTGACCACTATATATTTTCCCATTTTGAAACTGAAAGCATACAATACACAATTTTATAAAATTCAGCATGGAAATTATATTTCTGTATGAGTCAGTATCAGTACCTGTTAATATATTTGTTGTTCCTGCATGCAACAGTTATGAAAGCAAGGGACATTCATAACTGGAAATGGACATCTCAATTTCATTTCTGTACTGAATTTTGATTACATTTGATATTCAAATGTATGCACAAGGTGGTATTAATGGAAGGTGTTAGTAGCCACAAAGAGTCAGATATGGATCATGGCTAAAGCACATGCAACTATTCAGTCTGCATTCATCAATAATCTTCATCTCAAAGCAGCAGCAGTGTAAAGCTGAGAGTAATATTATAAGTCAGAAATATTGTAAACACGTTTAGTGGAGTGCAATACTTTATCTCTCCGACAAGTTTAATAAGCAATGAAGATGTAATATTAAGGGAGAGCCTGTGTAATTACTGTTACTGTAATTCTAGTTATGAAACACTCTGATATTTTTATTCAGAGTAAAAACAGAAGAGGGCAGAAATGGAAAAAGTTCAAATCTCAAATACCCATTACTTCAAATAGTTTTTTTTTTCTCTATACTGTCTTGGATATTCATCTCTTCCTCTCATCTCTTTAATTGAAGTGAGAGTCTTGTGGTTTCTAGTTATTTCAAGACATCATGTTAGTGCTTGTTATAATTGAAACATTGTGTAACATCTCATTCTTTCTTAAATGTTAATGGAACCACTAATACATATTCAATGTTATTGAAACAAAATTAATGCATTGTACAGTTGAATGTCACTACTTGCTGCTTAATAGGCTACTGCTCTGAGCTGGCTCCCAACATTAGCTTCGCCCGTATGATCCGCAAAGACACTGCAAATAGACATTCCTTTTTAATTGGACAGCTAGCATTTCAAAAGAAATTCTTGCCAGCTATTTTCTGCTGAGAAGTACTCCGTCTCCAAACACTGAGAGAGTACTGTGAGCCATTGTCATTAAAATAGAAATTCTGTAACAATTTCTTTGCTGATTTTTTTTCTTTTTTCTTGGAAGATGCATTTTGTTCAGTGGGTGCCAAAGTGGTCCCACCAGTTCTAAAGTTTAGCAGATTTGGCGCATAACTAATTTACATCACCAGCAATGTGTAAAGGTTGCAAAATGGTAGAAGCTTTAAATGGAAAGAGAGGCACAAACTTGCAGTGCTGTGGCAAATCTCAGTGTTGTGTATGTCATACAAAAGACACCAACCTCCTAATGTCATAATATCATCACACAATGTAACAGCTCCCTAGAATATTATTCTTATTCTAACAGTGAACAATCACACCTTTTGAATATTGGTCCTCTTGCGTTAATACATGACAGCCATGTTGTTTTGAGGGTTACCTGTCCTTTTGGCTTTTGCATCAGCTTGAGCTGCTATGGGCCAGAAAAAGATGTGACAGTGGAACAGAACTATTACCACCTATATTAAAAACGCCACAAAATTGGTGATGGTGCTCACGGTTTCTCACAGTCCCTTAAGTGAATGTATTATCATCTATGTGTTATTGAGTCACTTGATTGTGTTATTTTAATAATGCAACAATATGCATACCACCATTAACTGACACAGCCCTTTATTCATTCAATTCACGAACAGTTAAGAAAAGACATTTGAAATTAATGCTTTAGTATTCACTGGGGTTTTACAGAAAGCTTGGCTGGCAGGGCATACTGCTTTATTGCAAAATCAAATAATTGTTTTCAGTGAAAATGATCCATGACCTTGTAATTGTAAAAAAGGATGTGATACTTCAGTACCAAAAAAATAAGATGTAAGTGGAGGATGTACATAATGATTATTTTCACAATCACCATTACTCTAAACCCTTCCATTTTAATGTACTTTTCTGTCTTTGCACTGTTTTGTTTTTTCATGTACAGGAAAAGAAGAAGTATGGGTAAAAAAATCCATTCCAAACAGAATAAGGCTCGTAATCCTAGTACAGCAAGAGAGTGACCAGTGCTGGTTTTATATTTACTACCATCTGTTTTGTAACTTACACCTTCAGTCATTTTGTCCATAACCAGAGAAAAATAATTCAGAATAATGTATTCAACATTTGTATATGATACACTTTCTCCAGAAATAATAAGACAGTGTTATATTATGTACTGTATAGAGGATAATTAGGATATTTTAGAATATTTCAGAGAAAAAAAATCCTATTTAATTTTCCTGCTCTAAACAGTGCAAAGTCTGTTGCAGTAGAAAAGAAGCTATGAGGATGTGAAGCTTGGTTTGTGATTTAAATTAAATGTATTTATATTTTTCTTCCACATTGGACAATTGTTCTCTGTTTAAGTATTTTAATGTATTCTTATTGAGTTATAAACTTTATCTGTTTGTTTGATATGATATGAAGAACATTGTATTTAATGTTGATATGATATGAAATAAAAAAGTCAACCTTGGAAAAAATTCTTCAGTCTGCTGGTCATAATGCCATGATTTTTCTTCTTTTTTAATGAAACTAAAGTGCCACCTTTACTTGTCAAAAAATTTACACCTCTTTGTGAAAGTATATCCCAAAGGTAGACTTGAACCAATTTTTTTGCAAGCACATATCTATTTAGCCTTGTCTAAAGCCGTCTAATTGAGAGTGCTGGCGCCTGTGTCACAGTTCCATGACCAATGGGACTATCTGAGTAATGCACTGATGTGTCAGCTGCACAGATGAGGCTGATATCTAACTTCATTTTTGACCAGCTGAATGTGATTTACCTTGCATATACCTGACATAGGCAGGCAGAGTGATCAGACCCCATTGGCCACTGGTTCTCCTCAGCAGGATAGCAATATAACAACATAGCAATGATGAATATGAATGGAAATGGAACTATGAAACTTTGAGTAATAAGTAGTAAGATAGAATAGATGACAAACAAATAAGAGGACTTTTTGACAACAATTGTTCATGCCTATAGTTATACTTACAATTATACAACATACAAGAGATCATTGCTGATCAGATGTTTTGGCCATTTACAATCACTCATGATATTGATTGTATTTGTATAGGGATTGTTTCAAAACATGAAACAGTCAAAGCTGACACAGATGTCAAGCTGCTGATTAATGTCATATTTTTTCATTCATCTCTTCTTTTTTTTGTAGATTTCAGAAGAAAAAGACCCACTGTGGCAAGAGACGGCAATACGCTAGCTTTGTGTGCACCATCCAGTCCTGCTATCCCGTGGGCCTCAAATGGTGCTTTACTGTGGAGTCCTGGAGTGGATAGAAGTCTGCTGTGTCCCATACTGTCTGATGATAATGTAAGGTACAGTTTTATGTCTAATGCAGCTCAAAGACTACAGATTTTTCTATACTCTGCAGTGTGTAAAATCATCTAAAGCCATGGCTAGTAAACAATGTAGTAAACTCTTTTGTAATAACTAAGCTTGACATAAGTCTATATGCTAGGTGGTGTGTGGGATGAGTCTTTCATATTCATATGGATATCTGTGTTCAGGATACCTATCATTTTGCTAAGCACAGAATGCAATCAGTATCAGTGATGCCAACCATTTGACAATGACATACAGCAAAAACCTTGTTGAAAGGACATGGGTTTGCCAAAGACCTCGTAGCGTGACTGTGGAGGATTCTCACATACAATCCTCCTCATTCATGTCGGCCAATTTATTGTGCCGAACACGGCCGTGGCTGTGATCCAGGCCACAGTGAGTGAGAGGAGACTCTTTTAAACACTAAGCTCACTGCTGTCACCTAAGGGTTTATAGAAAAGCCACAATTTAACATCCCATGTTTCCTCACATACTTGGTATTTTGAATGACAGCTGATCTTCAGCTAAAGGACTGTTACAATTCAATTTATTTTATTCTTAGAATTTGTTAGAAATTGCTAATCATATTTTATATACAAATGTATCAATGTATCATTTATATACAAAATGTATCACACTACTAACTTACTTACTAGTGTTTGTGTATTTGTGTGTGTGTGTGCGTGTGTGTGTATGTGTGTGTCAGCCAGTCCTAGGGCTGGCAGTGTTGAGTCACTTGAAGAGCTGAAACATGTGCTTGAAATTAGAGCAATTACTGTAATTTCCTCTAAAAAATCTTTATACTTCAGTTCCAAACACACATACTGTAAAACTTGGTACAAGTGATGTATGCGGCAGGAAACTTGACATAAATTTCTGTTACATTGTCATTTTCAGCCAAACTCAGTTATAAATCCAAGAAGTCCAGTTTATATCTTGCATATATTTAATAGCTTATATTTTGTGTACATGTTCCCTATAACCCACTGGTATCCACTATGGTATTATTATGCCAATAGAAGTGAGAAAAACATTTTCTCTGCCGTAATCAACCATCTATGAAATTGTATACATTGCACCGTGCCCACATCCCTTTAGAAACAGATATTAAAATTATGGATTTCTTAGTATCATGCTATATCAGTATTATAATCATACATAACAGAAATACCACCTTAAGAAAGCACCCTTTGACAAACATTATAGAATGCTAACATCACATGCACATTCAAATTACGTATATGCATGCATACACCAAACATACATTTATTTTGGGCGTCCCATATTGTGTATATGAATGATCATTAAATGAATTGTGTTCTCTTTGAACCTGGAAAGTATTGTGTATTTATATATTTTTTTTTTCTTTTCATTTTTTATTCATCTGATTAACTTTTTTGTTTTATAGTTTTCCTCTTCGTTGTTAGTCACAACTGATGGCAGTTGCTGCTGAAGTCTGAAGAGGAAGGTTCTTAGCATGGTTCATCCCCATTTCAAGCTCTAGGCCTTTCTATAGAACTTGATTTTAATAATAAATATTTACCAGGTGGATCCAGTTGCAGCCACTCCAAAGCAGGACCACACGAAACATTAACTCTATCGATGGACAATGTTACGCCCTGAGTTCTTACTTACTGTAGATCCAGTATCTCCTGGAAATGTGCCTCACCTAAAGTGTCTAAAAAATCTTACAGTATGGAAGCAGTATTTCCTTCCTGTCACCAAAGAACAGACTGACTCAGGGCTGCTTTACTTGGCGGTGGTGGTGGTGAATGAAATGATTGATGTGTCACCATGGAGTCTAAGCGTATGAATGTACAGTAAGAACACTTGGGCATATCAGTAAAAAATACAGCGTGCCCAAAGCTGAAACCCAAACAATCACCTGTCATCTAGACAGCCACCGCAAGTAGCTCATATACTTGAAGCTATAAAATTCCCACTAGTGTGTGTGTGTGTGTGTGTGTGTGTGTACATATACATACACATAATCCCTTTATTGCACTATTTATTAATAATGAAGTGAAAGATAAAGTGAATGTGATAAATAAGGAGCAGAAGAAAATAAGGAACAGAAAAATGTTACTATACTCTACCATAACAAGATCTTTAACCAATTAAAGAAGTCATGCTTTCACTATTTTAGATGCTGTGGCAATTTACAGATTCTTCTTTAACTGTTATGTAAACAGTATAATCAATACTGAATAACTTAAATACTTAACTTAAAATATTTTGCTTTTTTAGAAGTATCAGAAGTAATAATACCCCCAAAATATGAAAGGTAAGTTTTTTTCGAACAAAAAAAATCACGTCTATATTAACATTGCAAAATTTCTACATGTATGAATACATGAATAAGTGATAATCACTGCATATGAGCATGTAAAAAGAATATTCCATTTATATCAATGTTTTATAGTGCTGTCAAACAAGCCATGTTATCACAAAAATCCACGCTGAATTTTGAAGCTGCTCGGCTAAGCAGTTTGCATCATGCAAGTGAAACCACCTCCCTTGTAAGAAAAACCACACTAGTAGTCAGAGATTCAAACAGACCACAGGCCCACTTCTAAGTAAGGCCAATGTAGTGTCAGACATCACATACAGTGAGGCTTTTTGTGCCAACAAAATATAATATAAATAGACCATTTAATAAAATGGCCCAAGGGACACAGTCCTCCAAAACAAATATCATTTAAGCTTCTGTCAGCGTAATATTTGCACTAAACTCCCTTTCTGTATACTGAATTCTGCATTCTTTATTCAAAGCAACCATGTCATTAACTTTGAGAAACAAATGTACATTTTATTACATCAAACATTTTTAAAACACTGTCAGCATGTAACTGACAAAAAATATTAACACTTCAGAGTGGTCAGACAGAGGCTTTAGTCTTGCATATTACCTTTAATGAAGTATAGAAATCACCTTAGTAAATAGTCAGGGGAACAAACGGGGATTTACTCACAGCAGTGATTAGCACTTCAGTATCGATCTTTACGGAAGCAAAGAGAAAAAAAACACCTACTCTCAGTTAACCCTCAGCTCCTCCCTATATTTCTCGCCTGTGGAATAAACGGTTTCACTTTATAATTCATTGTGTTCTAAAGCTCTTCTCTTTCATGGAAAAGCATACAGGTACGAGAGAGAGTTCAGTGAACCAGAGCAAGGTATTTACAGAAGTATTTCTGTTCTGCTCTGCCAGTATTTCTACTCTTTTGGTTCACCTGGTGTTTACTTCGAACAACCGTCCAGTATTGTACATTTACACAATACTAGTTCAAAATTCATTATGACATCCTCCTTCTTATAGTGCTAAACATTTACAGCTGTAATCAGTCCTTCTCCTGCATAAGCAAGCAGGACTGATGGCATTGCATATCTTCCTGCACAGAAAGAAGGTACTTTGTGTCAGAAATCTATGCAATCTAACTGGAGTGTGAATAATAGCCCATACCGGCTTTGAGAAAATTTCAGTAATTTGGATATTTAGTTTATGCTCTGTCTATCAGAAAGAAAGCGACACTTTCTGAGATTGGAAAATTGAATAACATTGCCGTACATCTCTACCCTTGTTTACAGTGGCATAAAACTCTCCACACTATGTTCAGGGGAAAGGAATAATCCAACAGAGACAAAAAGAGATCTGATGCAATGTGATTCATAAGGACAAGAAAGCTTTGCCATTGCACAACAGGAGAAAGTATAATTTGTGAGCCATTCATTATCACCGCAGTTTTTCCACAGTGCTGCCTGTCAGCTTTGCCAGGCTACCTGCTTGAATGAATTTTCTATAAGGAGGAAGTGGGCGAGTGTCTCCGCTCTTGGCAGAAGAGCAGGAGAAAGAGGAAGCGGCAATTTGTTTTATAGCCTCGCATGCCTGTCGGGTCATGCCTGCTCCTTTCCCGGCAGAGGTATCCGCACCGACGTGATTCCGCAGGTGGGCGGCTGACGCCCTGATGGCCGGTGGGTGGATGGCAGATGCGTGATTGTAGCGAGGGCAGGTGGCTTGAGACCTGAGGGTCATAGCCATAGGCCAGGCATTTCACCTTTGTTTCTTCAGGACACATGGGGGACTATGGATGCATGGTCCCTGAATTTGCCCTGGATTGGGGTGTCTACTAAGCCACTGATTCTCAATCCTGCTCCTGGGGACCCCCTGCTCCGCACGTTTTCCATCTTTCCCTGCTCTACCTGCTCTACCTGAACTCATCAGTGGCACTTTTGATTAGCTGAGCACACCTGATTTAATCAAGAGCATGCACACTAATTTCAATCAGGTTTGTTGGGAGCAAGGATAGATAGAAGATATGCAGGACAGTGGGCCTCCAGGAGTAGGATTGAGAAACACTGTGCTAAGCAATAAAATAAGTGGATCCAGGCACAGAGGTTAGAGCTGCTGTCCTGCCTAATGATCTCAATATTTTCCAGCAATTTTGTCTTTTTTTTTTTTGGCTTGTGCAAATATGTCAATATGGAAAAGGCTGGTCCTGCTGTCAGTCAGGCATCTGGATCCCCTGCACTGAGCATCTCACTTACAGTAAATCTACTGTGCCTGTATCCTGCCTTAAGCACTCCCCCTACTGGTCAAAACACATGTCCAAATCCGTTATCCTGTAATTATCAGTTTTTGCCTGGTGAAATTTATAAAAAGAAAAAAACGAAGAATTAAAAACTTGCCCGTTAAACAAATAGCGTACATTTCTATCAATGCCTACAAATACTCGCATTTCAAAGAATAACGCTCATTTGATAAAATAAATTATATTGAAACAAGTTACCCCTACTCAGTGTTGATTGCAGTTCTGTTTTGGACTTTTTCTTTTCAGCGGAAGACTCTCCCGTGTAGGGCATTCGCGCTGGCCTGTCTCTATCATCTGGTGTTGCAACCACCCGCATCTACAAGTGATTAAAATATTAACGAAACTGATTACATATATTTTGTGAATTGAACAGATGCTAGGACTACTGCAGTGTGGCGTTTTTGTCCATGCGTCACGTAAAAGAAAATTGGAGGGGAACCGCAATAGTGTCCTCCCTTTTAGCTCTATTAAACGGACTAGATGGGCTCCCACAACAGCCCACATGAACCGTAAATACGACCAGAAACTTTTCTTGTCCTAACAGAGACGTTTCGTCTCTTCTCCTTGACCTGCAGGCTATCGTAAAAGTGATGGTGTGCGCCTAAACATGAGGACATCGGTAGTCCTTCGCTCACTCCTGCGCGGGGTGCGTGTTTGCAGAGAAACTTTCCCATAATCGTGATCGCCCCGACATCGAAAAGCTGACAAATTATTGATCGCCCAGTCCCTCCTACATCCGGAGAATGAACAAGTAGGATTCTTTTATTCTGCGCAGCAGTCAGCATGCATTTATAAAGCATGCATTTATGAAGTAATTATCTCCAACAATAACGCAGAATTTGGCACGTTCTGACTTAACTGTGCAGGTGAATGATTAATAAGAGTTAGTTAAACGCCTCATTTGCGTAATGAATTCAAGTATGGTGCACTCAAAAAATATTCGTCTCGGTAGGTTTGAGTATCTTTTTGTTCGGATGTTATCATTTATATTGTTATTTTACAATGATGCTGTATTGAAAAATAAAATGTCAAAATATTGTATATTTGCGTGCGCGGTAATTTAAGCTGTAAACTTTTGCCTTGAATGACTTGGACTTTTGTCAAAAGTTTGTTAAAAGCGTCTTCGTTTGATACTATGTAGACGTAACTGTTGCTGCGTGAGCTCTCAGATGTTGTCATACATGCTGCCAGATGTTGTCATACAACAGGACTTGTGCAATAGCCCGTGTTATGCTTATCAGCTTGTCTAGAGTTTAAGTATAATGTAAGATAATGCCCCCTGTCATTATTTTCATTATTGCTGTGCTACAGTTTGCAGAGCAGCACCCCACAAGTTACGAGAATACGTGGGGTGTGTCCAGTGACACACAAGCTGTCAGGAGACCCAAGACACAGAACAGAGCCTCAGTGACAGAGGATCAGAGTAAGGCCAAGCCTACAGTCCACAGGCAATGGTGCAACCCATGAAGCTGCAACTCCACAGCGATGCGGAACAGCATTGCTGCCGGGGTGGTGCACGGGCGGCAGAGGGTCATACAGAGGGACATACTGCAGTGATCTTCCCACATTTGGGGTGAGGCCATGCCGCTGACTCTCAAGGAGGACCTGACCTTGCTCTCCGGCGACATCGACATCAAGCTGGGCTTCAGAACAAGCCAGTACTAGCCTGGTGAAGAGAGAGGAAGAGGAGGGAAAAAAATCATTAGAGTGTGGAATAAGTCCACACTGCTGTATCAGTGAGTCGCTAACAAGAGCTTGGTGTCTGATGACAGAAGACATCGCCTGTAAACCTATTTTTAGTGGCACCGGTGAGTTGCTTCCAATTTGTCATAGTGAAGACAAGGTTTGGTTTGAGGGAGGAATTCTGTGCGCATTAAACTCTCTGTAAACTCCTCTCTGCCGAGCGCTGGCAATTAGTCCTGTCCCCGGGCAGTTGTCGGGAAAACAGCATGTGGCAAGGTGAAATGATTGACTTGTCACGCCTGTCATACGCTGTTGTGACATTTCACAGAGGAGCCTATGTATGGAAAAGTCAGCTGATCAGCATTGATGTAGAAATGCTGTCTGTTAGGTAGATGTGGCTTCACTGAACTAATGTGGTGGTGCTGATAGTTTGAACTTGCTGTGTTCCACCACCTTGGCTATCTGCAGGACTGCAACAGCTCTGGACAGGCTTTTGCCCATGCTAAGAATAAGCATTGTTGTCCCTGTCTCTCGCCCAGATATGGCATAGTGTTGTGGAATTATCAAAAAGTGCTAAGTTAGTGTTGGTACATTCCATGTAGCCTCAGGTGATCTGATCAGCTGTTCAAATGTCCACCAGTTATGGCGGACATAGTCTCAGCTAAAGCAAGCTTCTCTTATTTCAGTTTGTTCTCACTCAATAGGTGGTAGTGCATGAGATAGGTCAAGCCCTGGGCCTGCCTCACTCTTCATGACCAGCTTCTGTCATGGAGCCAAATTACACCCCCCTACATAACAAGGTGGAACTGGACTGGCTGGACAGAAAGGGCATACAGAAAATCAATGGCAGGCCTGTTCTAACTTTGCCAGGGTTTGTGTGCATTCATTTTAAAGCCAGCCAAGGGTTAATGCTGATATTGGCTCCAGCATTCCATGCTGCTTCAGTGATTTTTCATGGATTTTTTTTCATTGATTCATTGATTTTTTTTCATTGAAACAGTCATTGTTCTGCTGTTCTGAGATAACTGGCATGCTGTCTGGCTCCAAAGTGGGCGCAAAGGGACTGTTTCGCCACGGGAAGCACCTTACCTTGTGAATGCTGGGAAATAGAGCCAGAGCCAAGGATTTTAAGGATTATGCTTTGGTTTCAGATGTCCAAAGTGAATACATATTGAAGACAAAGTCGGAGATTTGTGTGTTTCACAATGTTTTTGTTTTGACCTTACGAATGCATGAAGAAATTATGGTATTTCAGACGGAACTCTGGCTGGGCCACAGAGGAGGGGGAATAAAGCGAGAGTCCACAGGCAGTTTTCAAAGTGTCAGTTATAATTGGAGGACGGAGACAACAAAATCCATAACCGTTAACTACACAGTTTAGCAATGCACTAATTCTTCTATAATTCAACTTGAACATCTGAGTCACTGTTTTGTTTTGTGTGTGTGTATGTGTGTGTGTGTGTGTGTGTGTCCATGTACATATGAGTGTATTTGGCAGGTGTGTGTCAGGGCTCTATCAATGTCATTTTGGATTGAGTTAGACAGAAGGTCAACAGGGTCAAACCGTCTACCAGTTCAACACCTACTTCTCCTGCTCTGGGTGGTGCTGGTTGTATGAGAACCGCAGCAACCGAATGTACTGTGGAGACCCCCTGCCCATCGGTCTGGGCTGGAGGGTCATTACCAGCCAGGCCATTGATGCCTTCATCCACGTCTGGACCTGAAGCTAAGACACCCCGTGCTTCTTTGAAGGTACAAAAACATGATCACTGTTGACTCCATTCTAGTGAATTTCTCAGTGGCTTAAATGTCTTTATGAAGAAAAGGGGTATCTAAGTATGGTAGAGGTCCAGGAAGTTTTCAGCTAAAAGAGGTCCAGTCATGATCAGTGTAATATTAATAATGTGGTTAATTTTCTAGCTCAGTGTTTCTCGATCCTACTCCTTCTACGTATCCTTGCTCCAAACACACCTGATTGAAATTAGTGTGATGCTCTTGATTAAATCAGGTGTGCTCAACTAATCAAAAGTGCCACTGAGTTCAGTCAGGTAGGTAGAGCAAGGAAAGATGGAAAACGTGCGGAGCAGGGGGGCCCCAGGAGCAGGATTGAGAATTAGTGTTCTAGCTGGACCAAAAGTCTTGTCACTGTGGTTGTCTTGGATTAGGGTTGGATATTATATTTATTCATATGATGTTTATGAAGTCACATTTTAATTTAGTGCTTTTCTTATACATACAATGGCAGTGTGACCCACCTGGATCCAAACCCACAACATTGAAATGGAGTAAAGTTCTGTACCATCTGCTATCATTGAGGTACAGCAATGACAAATTATTGAACATGAGGCAACAAAGACAATTGTGCTCAGGTCCATAGGACATTGAACTATTAAGTCTGTGTATTATTGTGTGTAGGTATTATTGTGCAGAAAGTCACTGTTATAGATTTTATGTCTGAATATGGCATATGTAAAGTAAAGACACATTTGTACTGAACAAATTTGTATTGCTTCTGTCCTCAGGTACCCAGTACTGGTGCTACAACCCTGACAATGACATGGCCCATAATACAGACTCAGATGGTCAGCAATACCCCAAGCTCATCTCTGACAGGCTCCCTGGGGTGGAGTTCCATTAACATAGTGCTCTTTGACAAGAGAACTGGCTATATCTACTTTGTCAGGGCCTCTGAGTTCAGTTGTCAGATTTTGCATTTAAGACCCTCAGATTCACACAGGTTACTGAATCTGAGTGTCTGGGTGTTCAAGAATTTATTTCCCACAAGACAAAGCTGAAGATATTCCATTTATGCTTAAGATACATTGACATCAGTTGCCTCCTCTTTTGAAGTTTCCATTTAAGCCTGCACCCTTTGTTTTTATTCGTGAGCTGTCATGCCTGGAATATATTTTTTTGCTATGAATGATTGGCACCTATAAGGATTATTGTAGATTTCTACACAGATTAAAATTAAGTTCAGCAGTGCAGACACAAAGCAGCAACTTTTAATGCCAAGTGCAAAGCATGCTATGTCTTGCCAATGGATAGGATGTCATGGATGGACTCAGCCCAACATGCTACCAATGCTTTGCCTTAGGTGACAGCTTTCAGTTGGTGAGTATCCTAAGCCCGTCATAGATGAGTTCCCACCAGGGAACCCAGGAGACCACCCATATGGATATTTAGACTCAACGTACTTTTCCTACACCACCAACTCCATCTACCTCATCCGGGGGGTCAACTACTGGAAGGTCGTCAGTGACCAAGACACACAGAGCAACCTGTTCTTTCCCTACAATAGTCTTCTTCCTGTGAGAAGTCTCCAGCAACTGGTTTGACACTTGTCTGCTTTGTTGATGGGCAGTAGGTGAAAGTCAGTCTTCCTCAGCTCCCATAATTCCATTTCACAGCCCTGTGTTGAAATTCTGCTCCTGCCTGAATCCCACAAAGGGACATTGCCGAAACACTGCAGAAACAACCTCATCTGGTTGATTTGTAATTGTCACACTGAGACAGTGTGAGGAAAGATAACCAGCCTAATTAGTTTAGTCCATGTTAGATGAAGACCAGTGCTGGGGTGGTTGCTGACCATGGCAGCAGTAGAAAATGTTTGACTCCATGAATTGATTCAGTTATAGTTTTATTGTATCTTTCCTGGCAGTGTGACTCTATAAATCTGTACCTGATGCATCCCTCTGGTCCCCTTGAGCTGAGGGGATTCACCTGAAGTTATTTCTGTTGACTTCCTATATTAGTGTTCAAATGGGTGAGGTGGGGGTATTTTCTTATTCAACTCTGTCTCTTTGCTTCACTCTGTAACACTTTGAATTAGAATAGAGTGCATCATATTGAGACTTTGAGTATTGGGAATTTTTCTTCTACCTAAACCATCTGAAATATTACCATACCGTGTGGGAACTTAAGGGGAACAACAGTAATTCAATAGTCCTGCTTCACTGTGTTTGATTAGGAAAACCTTTTAACCCTTAATATCTCTGTTGGGAAAAAAGGTGTAAGGAATTAAGATGGTTGTTTGGTATTTTACATGGTATGGTATGGATAGGTCTAAATTGGTATGTAATAATATATATCATAATATGTGTTTTTCAAAAAGAACTGTACTTTTTGATATTGAGAGATTAAATGAGGAATGACAAATTGATTATTGGGATTTTAATATGTGTCTGAACTGATATTAAATGTATTATGTATTAATAACTATTTACCTGTTTAAAGGTAGTGCACAGCAAAAATGGTGCTTCAATGTTAATGTCAGGTAAATATTTGTCACCTTCTTTGCTTATTCATATTTTTCACATGTATATATGAAAACAGAGGGGAGAAGTACTGGTAACATAAGTCAGGCTGTAATCTCTGTGGGTTTGCGGTAACAGTTCATGGTCCAGTAGAGAAGTCATAATCACACTTTATCTTCGATTATGCATATGATTATACATATGTAGAAGTTCGAGTAAAAGAAAGCATTAGAAGGAGTAACATAGGAGTTTGGGACGCTTTATCTCTTGACACATTTGTCTGATATATTGTGATTAAATACAGGTATTTACAGGGTAAAGAACCCATTACCTAATTTAAAACAGGTGCTGTGTGTAGTACATTCAGACTGTGGTTGTCACCGAGAATTTGGATTTAGGTGTGGTTACACACCAGCCCCTGTTTATGAAAGCTTTGGAATACGGGTCTGTGTTTAATGAAATTCCTCAAGCGGTCGAGAAGTGCCGCACACGTGGAAACTCCTACGCAAATGTAACCTTGTCGTCACTGTCGAGGTGTATGTTGTCCATTGCTGGGATACAGTCAGCATTTGCTGGCCACAGGCCACTTCCCCCTAGGAACTGGAGTGGTTGCATGATGTCAGCTGGTTCTTCACACTTTGTTGAGTCTCAAAACAAGAAAATCAAAAAATATCCCTTGTAAAATGAAATCAAAATCATGTGCCTGAGTATTTCCAGGCTAATAAACCCAAGAAAAAGTACATATGAATGCACATGGGCTCACACACACCCTCTCTAACCCCTTTTTTGAGATTCAAACAGGGTTGTGCCACATATTCCTTTGTATAATAAGAATAAATATGTAAATAATGACCAGCTTTCATCAAAATTTTAATTTCTTTTACAAGTACCCATTTTAAAATTCAGGTCTTTAGTGGTTGTCATAATGGCTTTCAATTTTTTGTTTGTGTTGTTTTGTTTTTGAACACGCAGCCCAAAGGTTATTCTGCTTTTCTGACAAGTTTCACAAGGCCTCTCTCAGCACAATACAGGAAACACCCGCCTCACTCAGAATACCTGAACTTTAAACACTTCCCTTTATTTTTTATTTTTGAACTTTTAAAGGATCCTTATTTTAGACTTTTAACTTTTTTATTTATAGAGGTTTTGAACTGATCAAGGAAAAAAACGTCTAATACCGTGCTTCAGGTAAACATTTCATTTTAAGGATTTGTTTTTGTATATTCTTTAATTTTTCTTTGAAATGCTTTTGGCTTTGAACAGATTTTTCTGTAGGCGGAAACCTTGGGTTTGTTCAGTCATGCTAGTTTGTTCACAACACCAAGCTGAAGGCCTCTTAAAAGGTGAAGACACTGTAGAAAAAAAAAAACCTTTGAAAGAAAGTGTTTACCTGGTGTGTGTCCTTTTTTATTTACTTCATTTGGGATTTGGCACTAGCAGAGCTCCTTGCTTTATTTTTGTAACATGAGCTCTTTGTAAATTCTTTTGGCTCGCTTGGGGACTTCTTTACTTTGAATACGCATCTTACAAGTTTCTCTTCATGTCACAGTGAGTCACATGAGTGAAGTCATAACAGCAAGAGTAACTTTTAGTGAAATGTAAAGAATAATCCTTAGAGTGATGTCAAGGTTCTATTTAGTGTTTTGTCAAGGAATTCAGGAATTCATGTTTCAGTAAGTATAGAACAGAGTATATATGAGTCTTATGTGTTGATCTGATCTCATCGACGTGGTCACATTTTATGAAACTGATTGATTACAGTCAAATGTCCCATATCAGGTATAACAATATTATTTTGGAAGAAAAGAGAGCATGGCAAGTTCAAGTGTAAATCACAGACACTTGGTCAACATAACAATTTAAATTTCCCTGACTGATATAGGCTAATTTACTAAAAGGCATTCTTACAGACAATACATGTTAATTGCACATGCAGTGCAACAGTCTGTATGGGGGACTATTATTTCAATTTCCCTTCTGATGTTAGGTGCAGAATACATCATTTTAATAAAACAACACTTCAGTAAAACAGATTCTGTAACAACCCCTTATTTGGGACATTAGTGCCCCCTTGTGGATATGCACTGAACAGAACTATGGCTAGATCTTAATGACACCAATAGACAGCAACTAGAGATGAGCCAGGAAATGTATATTGTTTTTTTTTTTTTTAAATGAAATAATAAAAAAAAAAAATTGAATTGCTTTAATCTCACCTTAGGTTTCATCTCTACATATATTGTTGTAATAGGATCAACAGAATTAGGGTGCAATGCCTTTACAGGCTGCTTGTGTTAGCAGTGCATACATGGCATGACCTAGCCCAGAGGAGCCTAATGGAATTCTTATTTTCTTCATATAAATTGAAGGAGCTGAATTTATTTAAAAGTACATCTTGAATAAATAAGGATGTTTTGCCAAAATTGTTGACGATGTATTCTGGAAAAGGCAACAGCAAGAGTACTCAGAGGTTTATGTGAATAAAAAACTACGGATGAAAGGTGATGTCCCACTCAGAGCGAAAACATGTAGGAGCCAGTCAGGGGCCATGACACATTGCAAAAAGTACACATTTCAAAACGATACGCACATGTAAATTTGAAATGTTTAATGTCTGCTGGGATTTCATACAACAAGCAGGGATGTGACGGCGTGCCGTCACTATGGTTCAGTATGCGCTCTGACTGCCATACCAACGAGCCTGGCTCTTTGGCGTCGCTGTCAAGTCGCATGGTTGGTACCCTGTAGACCTGGGTTCAAGGCCGGGTGGGGTGACTGGCCTCGCCCTTCGCTACAAATGGTGTCAGAGTGGGATGGATGGCCGTGAGGCCATCGGAGGCATGCCCAGTGTATGAGCCGTATGAGGAACCCCCAGGTTAGGTTGACCCCAGTGTAAGGGACCCCATAGATAGGTGAAGCACTGGTGAGTGGGGCACCCTGGGATGGGAGAAGTACGGCAGGAGAATGCGTGAGGGACGCCATGGTGGGTGAAGCGCGTGGGTGCGCTTCCCAAAGGCGAGGGCAGTGTGACGGAGTGCCATCACTAGGGTTGAATATGCGCTTCCCGAAGGGGAGGGCAGTGTGACAGAGTGCTGTCACTACGGTTGAATATGCGCTACCTGAAGGGGAGGGCAGTGTGACGGAGTGCTGTCACTACAGTTGAGAATGTTCTCTGACTGCCATACCAATGAGCCTGGCTCTTTGGAGTCGCATGTTTGGTACCCTGTAGACCTGGGTTCGAGGCAGGGTGGGGTGACTGCTCTCGCCCTTTGCTACAAGGGAGTTACTCGTTAATTGGTTCATATTAAAAATAATTTCTCCACAGATTTTTTTTTCTTCCTCGAGTGATGCCAACACCCTGTTGTTTTACCAGCAAGGGGGCCCTTGACTTCAATTCCCTGTTGTCTTACACCACATGACCACAAGAGGGCAATAGAAGGTAACCAGCAATGGATCTTTCAGTTGGAGTATTTCACAGTTCAACACTGGGAAGCAAGATATACCACGTGTCAGTGCAATATTGTAATCAGCCTACCAAAGCAGTTTAATTCTCACATGATAGATTGTTTTATCTAGATCTAAACCAGTGAAAGTAGGTGTTACGATCATGTCATGCTTGAAATGCTATTTGAATTGCCTGGTCTAGCCCAAGTTGCCTGTCTATATGCTTTTGTTGGTCTCAGCACCTAATTGAAGTCTGGCTTAACCTCTTGTTGTAGGTGTCTTTTGAATCATGGAAGACGGAAACTGAAATTGCTTGAGGTAAAATAAGGTGAGTACAGTGGTCCTGAACCCCAGGGTAGCACTGTGCATACAGAATCTCAATAAGAAAGTGTGCAGCAGTCTACTGATCGATACATCTCTCAGAGCTTCAATCTGTCTGACTGTGCACTATATCAGTGCTGCAGATACACATCCCATACTAAACAAAGCATATGCAGACACAGAAAAAAAAATCTAAATTACTGATTCTCATAGGTTTACATTACCATAGCTATGGAATAAACAAAAAGGTTTTGAACATACAGTGAACATATATCTGAACATATATAATAGGATTTGAGCAACTAGCAGAAAAAAATGTTGAAATAGTATTACATATTCAAGAATAAAAAAAACAGTACTTCTGTATTCAGACCGACTGAAAATATAAGCAATAGAACCCACAGCAGTGTACTTTTCCTCAGTCACTGGTTAGCTGTCTAATGTGCAGTCTTGGCTTTGCCAGCGTTTGGGATTTTGTTTTGGGAGGCCCGACCTCAAGAGAAGACAACTCAGGCTGGAGGCTATGGTGTCTGTCATCTTGTCAACTGACATAACTCAAACTTTACCAAAGTACTAATGCAAATGCCATCCAAGTTGCAGACGTGAAATTCGGAATTGGGACAATTAGATAGACAGACAGACAGATAGATAGTACTAGCTAATACCTTAAATCATGCAATCTCACTGTTGAAACCATCAAAACTGCCAAAACTTAGTGGAAACTCAGTGGAATCTCAACTTGAAGTAGGAAAACTGCCCATAAACTGGCCAACTTAATCAATATTGCTCCATATAAACGATTTTGTGTGCCTCCTGTTTCATAACTTTTTTTATTTGTTGTCTCAAACCTCTACATAAACTATAGCCCGATAGGCCTATTCCCATTTCTGTACTCTGCGCGCACTGCAAGTCCCATGTATGTATGATACTTACATTTCATATGACTTTATCTGGTTCTTTTTGATATCTGACAAAACTCCTCACTTCAATGACGTAAAATCAACAGACAAGTGAATTCTTAATCGAGTGTTGTTCAAGTCCCTGTCGATAATCTTGCATTACATATTTTGCATTCTTCATCCTACCAAGTATGGGAGCAATCAATACAGTATCCTCGCAAATTAAAAAAATATGAGCCTCGCCTAGGGACGCCTAAACCATTCAAATACATACACTGCACTCTGAAATTTTTCAAACCGAAGGCTTTCATTTAACAGTTATCCCATTGACAACGTTAGGCGTCAAACCGGATTTCGACCAGCGCACAGCGTGGAGAGCGTTCCGTTTGCACTTGGCACGCTTTCGCGCTCGGAGCGCTCTAATCCGCTCTCAGTCATACACATGCTCAGTGCGGCAGTGACAGCGTCTGTAATGGCTGCGAGGTTGGATGAAGCCGAGTCCGACTTTCCGTCTCCCCTCCGTGGAAATTGAGTCAAATCCGAAACCGTTAAGCGGCGCTCACGCGAACTAAAATGGTTGATTACAAACCGGACAAGCTTGCGCAAAACCAGACAAACGGAGTGAAGTGAGTCTTACCCGAGCAGGTGGGTTATTTTTGTTATCACTGTTTTGAAAAAAAAAAAAAAAAAAGATATGACGGTGAAGCGGCCAGCGAGGAGTCTATCCGGCTAAGCAGCTAGATGGCTAGGTCGCTACCATACCAAGCGAGCCATCGTATTGTTTGATTGTACGGACACTTTCCACTGGCTAGTGACAGCAGCAGAAAGGCGCATCTATCGGTAGCTGGGCTACCGCAGTTCATTTGAGCACCAAAAACAGATCTCTAGTTAGGTCATAATCGATTTTGTTTTCTCCTTTGGGAATTGCGTTTATGTTTTAGACGATTTTCAGTTTTCAATTTATAGGTGGCTCGCTGTAAGTGCTGCAGTGTTAGCTGGCTGTCTAAGACTAGGTTAACGTTCACCTAATGTGGTGTTCTTTAATATAGTAGCTAATGTGATTCTGATCAATGGATTACTCTGTGTGCGTGCACTGTTGCTAGCATATGGACCTTAATACTTTTCTTGTGTAACGGTCGCATGAAACCAGTGATTGGTTTTCTTGTCAGGTCGCGCGTTGGTATTGTAGAAAGCTAGTGTATAACTAACGTTACAGAAAACCAGTCCTATGTTGGGTCTGGACTCACTTAAATCGTTTGGGAAATCGTGGTGATGGCGATGGATAGAACAGCCGGGCGGTGTGTGGCAACATCTAGACTGATAGCTAAAAGCTTTCAGTTTTTACCAAATAAGTGAAATGGCTTTGGTATGCGTGCAATTCGAGCTCTTGATACAATCTCGTTTTTTTAAGCACCGACCTAGCTTCCAAGCTTATTTCGCTGGTTAGCCTGCCAGCCCTGAGCACAGGCGTCAATGAATTTTCAATGAGAGCGAGGTTACTGCAGTTCACGGACTGGGGTAGCAGCCTGCGCGAGCTTTGTCTGCCTGTGAGGCATAGGGGGGCATGAAAGACTTAATAAACCAGGTGGCTTAACATTAACATCGAATAGGGTGTGTGTGGGTTGTTTGTAAGAGGTGTTTTGTAATTAGTTAGACAGCTAGACGTTTCTAAGAACAATAATAACGGTTTGCAAATTATCCAGAGAACTCCACCTTTATATAACTACATCCTCTTGATGTCTCATGTTTCGTTTGGCAGATAGTACACAATGTATCAACGTGATAGGCAGCTAACTAATTTATAAATGGTTAAAGCTGGCAAGTCAGATATGTTTCTATGAGGTCAACTCTGGTTTTATGCAATAAATAAGATAATAATTACAAATAAATAAGACCAAATAAATAAGATTGCAGGGTAATGTGTGTTGTAGAGGCAGGGGTTAAGATTTATGTGAAATTGGTTTTAACATACAATTGGCAAGCTATCTAGTGCTCTTGGGCTGCGGTGGAGTTTTAGTTGTAACGTCTAACAGTGGTTACATTGGTTACGTCGTTACTGTGAAAGTCCACATGGACTGTGTCTTTTCAGTGGTAAGATTTAGCTACCGTGAAAGCAGTGGAATATAGTGATGAATGCAACCTGCCAACAAGAGACAGTATACTGGTATTGTCTTTCAATACTGTGTGTACAAATCATCAAGCAATATTCTATAGGAACCCCAGTGAAATATTTTGAACTGTACAACAACACATCTTTCTATGGTGAAGTTATCCCAGTAGCTCACTTTAAATATTACCAGCCTTTTACAAAATATAAACAAGACAACCTTTCAATACTGTTTTTTGTGCTTGGAAGAATGGTCCATTTCTCCAGTAGTGATAAGGTAAGACCTGGTATGATCTGCTTTCAGGTTTCAGTAGCTACATACTGTGTTGTGGGAAGGGAGTGGTTAGCTTCCAGTGAGAAAGTAGATTGAAATTCAGCCATCCTGGGAAAGCCTTAAATCATGGCTTGAGGGCTTGAATTAAAGGAGAGTCAGATTTCATTGTACTCTCTCCTGCACAATATCAGCACTGCCCTTGTTCTTTAAGGGGAAACAAACCTAGCCTCATTCATAGCAGGTGGAGAAGCCAGGCTTAAGGCAGCTTTCACACTGCAAGACAAACACTTGGCTATGTTTCCCATTTACAGACTGGTGAGCTTGGCTAGTTGACTGCCTCAGTGGTTAAATGGTGGCAGGTGAAGATCTTTGAATGGGACCAAATGTCAGCATGTCAATCTCAGCTGTCCCTGCTCTCCATATTGTGTGGACTTAGTTCCAGCCTTTTTTTTTTTGTGCCAACAACATAGCGACAGAGAAGTTGAACTCTGTGCTTACTGATTGGACCGTCCCTGCATCCCTACCTTTGCCTCTTTGTGCAGAGTTTATGCAGCTCTGTCAGCTTCACACTCCAGTGAACGAAAATCTCCAGCTTCACTTCATCTCCCCCAAGCAGCCTTTGGTCAGAGCATCCTCTAAGGGCGTACTCACACTAAGCCTGGTTGCCTTGTACCGTGCCTGAGCATGATCGTCCCCCCTCCCAACCTTTTCCATAACAGTTCAAACTTACACTGGTTTAAGCAATACAGGAGCCCCCACTGAGGAGGAGGGGGCTTAAAAATATTAGATGCAACAGGCGACTAAAAAGTAGTGAAAACTGTTGTCCCAAATTGGAATATCCAACCATGTTTTGATGAATAGGACCACCCAGTTGTTTGGGTGTGTAGATTAGCAGCGGTTACACAGGTTACTGTTCGGCCATATCCAACACCAGCTGAAGACATCAGAAAATGCATATCCCACAGTGAGCAGCACAGCTCCTAACACGCCAGTAACCTCCTGTCCCGTCATTCCTCGGCTGGTCCACCAATCATAATGAGGCATGAGCTGTGCAGCGGGGATGAATAGCCAGAGGCATTCCATGCATTCTCGAGGCCCTGGGTGTATGCCTGCGAAGCAGAGCGCTGGAGGAAGGAGCAGTATGTAAAGCCCACCACTGCAGCGGGTGACAGTGTGCTGCTTTGATCATTTGTTTCTGAACTGACACACATGCCCCCTACCTCCCGCTCTCAGATTCGATTTGAAAGGCTCTGGGGAGGTTTGTGGTGTAGTCAGTTTTAGGAAGGAAGGCTGGACAAGGTATTGTAATCATGCTGTTTATGTTGAATTGTGTTACTCACTTCAAGAGTGCATTGTTATTGTTGTTTGACAGCAGATACTCTTGCACAGCATAGTTTTATGTGTGTGTATATATATACATATATATACAGACATAAAATATTTTTACATACACACAAACACATACACACTGGCCTTTTATACTTCTGCTCATTTGAAAGTCCTTTTTGGTTACAGTGTCACCCCACCTGGCATGTAAATCCGCCTGTAACCCCTGTCTCTCTGTCCCCTCCGCAGTCTGTACTGAGCGCAGTGAAGCGCGGGCCCCATGGCTCTGAAGGAGAAGCTGGAGGCGGTGCTGAACGTGGGGCTGCGGGTCCCCAGCATCATGTTGCTGGACGTGCTGTACCGCTGGGACGTCAGCTCCTTCTTCCAGAAGATCCAGCGGAGCAGCCTCAGCAACAACCCCCTCTTCCAGTACAAGTACCTGGCCCTCTACCTGCACTATGTGGGTGAGTGTCCTCTGTCCCGGGAACCGCGGGCCTCTCTCAGGGGTGTGAGGTCGGTTGATTGAGGCTGGTAGTTTAAATGGACGTTGAACATGAGGATGATGAGGTCGATGTGGTACATTAGCTATCTTTTACTGTTTTCCATATGTGCGCAATTCTTTTTCCTTACTACAGCTAGCTAAATAGTAAAATGTATAGTGACACCATGGCTTCATCATGGCTTCATGCAGTGTTTGATACTTACCCAAGAAAATGTAGACTCTGTGGTGTTGGGAGTGGGTCAGAACCATGTGAGGACGCATGGAGTCATAAGACTGCACCTGTGTAATTCAATTCACACAAGTCAGGACAACGGAGGTCTTCACTACAAACAGCAAAGTGTTGTCTCTGTAAAATGGCTGTGCCCTTTCCTTAGAGGTAACTTAGACTGTGTGTGTGTCATGTATTTGAGAAGGGAGGCAGGAAATGTGGAAATGGCTTATCTCTGTTTGGATGTGGACAGTCTTAACAGACACTTCTTTGTCCCCACCTCTTATCTTTTTCGTGAAGAGAAGAGAGAAGAGCCGTTTTTCTGTGCACAGAGATTAGGCGTTCTGCAGCAGAGCTAGTAACAGTTATGACTGGGGCGGGGCAGCTTGACTGACCACGAGGAAGTCTCTTTTTACTTCAGCAACTCGCTCCACAGTTTGTCTCCTCTCTATGCAGCTGTGGAAACTCATTACAAAGAATTCTATATTTAAAATAAAGATTTTACTGACTTTTGGCAATTGTATGCACATAAACCATCATCTTGATTTGTGTCTATGTATGAGGTCAGAGGTTTGAACAGTGGGGTAACGTTGAACCCCCCCCCCCCCCCCCCCATCCTGCTGTGGACTTGTATCCCAGATGGTACCCTGACAGCATCTCACCTGTGCTACTGCAGTGAAGTCCAGGTGACGGAATCTACCACAGACTGATTCTGAACACGTTTCAACCGAACTGATAGCGAATCGTAATTCACCGAGCACGGTAGCAGAAGGTGTGACTTATTGGCTGCCTGAGAGTGATCGAAGCGCCGGGTGCTGCTGGGGCTTTGGACTCGAGCAGGAAGGGCATGCGGTCATTAAAACCGTAATTATAGCCTGAGACATCTGCCATGGTCGCAGCCTTTTAAGGTCAGCTCATAAAAGGGGAACGAACACTGAAAGAGTCCATTTCCTACTTAGGGCTGCAATAACAAGTGTTTTCCCTGCAGATATATCATTTTGTTCGTGATGTCTCGTCTTTGCGGTTAAGGAGGCGCTCCAGATAAGGCTCATAGCTGTGATCTGCTGCACCAGTGCAGCTGTGAAGGAGGCAGGTCACATTGTGGGTTTAGTCAAAGTAATAGGAGGTGCATGCTAAGTTCCCTTAGAAAGGACAGCTTCTTTCAGCCTGAGTCAGATAGGCCCAGTAAGCCACACATTAAGGAGACGGAACACTCCACTTTGTTCTACAGCCCTCTTGAACAATTTTTTGTTTCGCACGGTTGGGTTTGTAATAATTGAATATTTTTGCTATATATAACAGGGAGCCATCAACAGTAGTACCTGCTCAGCCAGATGGCCTTTGCTGAGCAGAAACTTTATGGCAAGATTATGGCTCAGTTTTATTGCTCTATTGCTTCTGAAGTGCAGTTAGGGACACAGCAGCGCTTGGAAGCCATTAGGACAGCGGTGAGCGAATCAAAGCATGCTTCAGAGCGAACAAGGTTCCTGGTTCTAAACCTGTGGGTTTTTTTTTTTTTTGTGATTAACACACTTACGACTTTCAATAAGGATTCATCCGTCAGCAACTGGTTCCTTTGTACTAAATTGTGTTTAACACAGTTGCATTACCTTTCTGCTCCACCCACAAAATAATGGTAATTATTAAAAAAGAGCTGTCACGTAGAACAGTTTTGAGTGTAAGTCAGATCAAGTTGCAGCTTCAGATGCCTTTATTCATTCTTTGCTGCTATAGCTGTAGCTACCTATAATATCTGTGCTCTTACTGAAATGGTTAGAAACAGTGGTTACTTGACTGTCCCACTCAATCAATAATGAGCATAAAATACTAATTGTTGCTAGATTGCTAAGATAAGTGCTGCTTAGGCGCCTGGGTTTTCTTATAGATGTGGTTTCTATGCTCGTTACATTAGTAGCTTGCCCATGCCACAACTGCTTCAATTGTTAGTTCTTGTCAGCTACTTAGATTTTACATTTAATTGCAGAGAATCACAAAACCCTGATTCCTGATGTAACTTACATAACTGATATAAAATGGGGACACTGACCATCATCTACCTCAGTAACCACCGCACACGTGGGTTTTACAGCTGAAAAAGCAATCTGCCATGAAGCAGGACAGACTGTTTGAGGTTGTTATCAAATGCTCAGTGACTGCAACAACATTAACGGTCATTTCAACCAATTTGGCCAGTATGTACAAGGTAATCTACCTCAGTGTTCTTCAAAACCCTCCGGTCAAGCAACCGATGCGGCGAAGTTTTGAAGTAAGGAAATGAATGAAATAAAGGGATTGGCCTGTATGTAGAATGGTTATTTTTATTTCGTTTTGTTTTATTTGGGACGGGGGGCATTTAGAGAATCAGTGATGGATTGAGTGATTTCCCTGATGGTTTGTTTACTGTGTTATTTCTGCTGACTGGGGTTGGAAGGGAAACAAAGTGCCCACTGTGAGAGGCGCCTGGCCATGGAGGCGAATCCCAGAAAAGCATCCCGCTTTGGGCTTTGAATGGGGGAGCTGGAGCGTATTATCAACTCTGATTCATCTGCTGCCTATTCACAAAGCCACGGCTCATGGGTTATCTGCGGGTAGAGGGAGTGTGTGTGTGTGACTCAGGATGTGTGCGCATGTGTGTGTGTGTGTGTGTGTGAGTGTATTTCCAGTGGCCCACACCAAAGGTCTTTTCTCCAGCATTTGGCTGGAGACACCGGCCGTGACAACAGGAAGGCCACGTGTCAGTGGGTTGTCCAGTGACCGCATGTGTGTGACACTGGGTATGTTACCAGCTCATCAGAGAAACATCAGCAGGGACCTAAACAAATTCAGCAATCAAACAGTTTTTCCTGTCTCTCACTGGGCCACGCTGTGTTGAAATATGGGTCCAAACAGACATATTTTCAGCACAGAGACTATTAGTGCCCTTCCTTTACCTACAGATCCAGCAGTCTTTTTGTGTCCACTTGGACAATAAAAATGAATAGCCCATATTGACTGGTTCCTCTAATGAATACATTAAGAGCAAATGAAGACGTATTCTAGTTTTAATGCTGGAAGCAGCAAACACCTAAGATTGGTTGCACCCAAGACCACAGGACAAATGCCAAGTTTGTCCCACAGGCAGGAGTTAAACACTGTTTATTTTATGACATGTTAATTAGGATGTCTTCAGAAATACAGTAGGGTCTGTTTCTGCACGAACTCCTGTCTGAACTTTGAGCACCATTGTAGTGAATGCTGCGATCTGAGCACAGTTGTTATTTTCAGCTAGGAGAGGAAAAACCTGTATGCTGTTGCCGGCACAGGTTCCGCCCACACACCTGTATCCCAGCATGCTAGAGCGGTTTCCTGCTCACAGCAGCAGTGCTGTCGTCCATACTCAAATCAGGTTACAGCCGTGGACAGCTGCGGATATAAGCACCGCTGAAACTGCCGATGGCGGCGTTGATCAGCCGTGTGTTTCATGTGCCATGCTGAAAAGAAACTTGCACCTGATGCTTCATTCTTCTCTTACCACAGAGGTGTGGTCACAGCTGTATACCCACTGCATGGCAGTGGATCAGACACTCATTTTCTTACTGTAGTTCACATCTGTGGTCATCATGTTCCGTCAGAGAGGATCTTTTCCCCTTGGATCTCAAAGGAGGCAAATCATCTCCTCACATAGGAGGGTAGTGGTCTGTGCTTGGGATGAGAGTAACACCACACTTTCAGAAACATCAACATCAAAAGTCCAATAATCGGGTTAATGTGCCACATCATTTTTATTGCAAGTCTCATTGATTTTTTTCCTCTAGGTATTTTTCAAAGGAATTTTTCAACTTTCACTGCACCCATTAGCTCCTCCATTAGCAGACAGAAGAAATAACAAGTCCCGCCTTCCCCCCAATACAAAAATCTCCAACACTGCTGTCTAGATAGGAGTCTACAGAACAAGACATTTCTAAAGGCAGAAACATTGAACAGCCGGATTAAAAAGTAAATGAATGTCCTTGTGGTGGTATCATTTGCTCATAACCCTATTGTGGGTAATGTCAGAATGATGAAGTCAACAAGTCTGCACCTTGAGGGATGGTGTGTCAGTAAAGATTTGGTTCCATTTTTCCCCACACCAATGAAAAAGGGGTAAACCAACTGCTGTAATCACCATCGGACTGTTAGAACTCACTGGTGTCGTGTTATAACTGAAAGGCCTGGGAAGATGAATGTCGACAGCCAGGAAAGAGCTTTGTAACAGGTGAGTGCAAGGCATTCACAATGGAAAATAGCTGGGAAATCTGTTAACACAAGTGTCACTGGGTCCAGACAGATGTACTGTGCCCTTTGCTGCTTCATTGATTATGGTGAGGGAGCTCATTAACCTACAACACTCTCGATTTCAGCAATCAAGTGTTTGATATGTTGGCTTCCTAGAAAAGCAGATAAGGCGGGTGTCTGCACTGATGGTTATAATGATCAAGCCACATTGTGTTAATGTATTCTGCTGTCTGGAGGTCTGTTCTCATGCATATCTGAGTGTTGACAAATCCAGGCATGTTGGTACACCTAGCAGGCTACAAATGCTGAAACTTGAGCTGAGTCTTTCATCACATACCAAAAACCGTAACCTTTGTCTGATTTAGGATAGAATTCAGTAAGCTCAGAGTTAAATTTTTGTGTAGTAAGTGTGTTGGCGTGGTGTAAGTATTTTGGTATCCTTTGTGCATGGTCTGTAACTGGGGAACACAGTTTAGCACTTGTTCACACTATTTTAAGTGTAAATGGGGTAGATCTCCATAGTTAGCACAAATGCACCAAATTATTTGATTTTGTACATGAGAGTCTGTCATGAGGGTGTGCGTGTGCGTGTGTGTGTGTGTGTGTGTTTCAGGGAGTGTTACTTGAATGGCTAACAGGCCTGCATTTGTTCAACAGCTGAAGAGTGAAGCTGGAGTCTAGACATACACAAAGAAAGCAGAAATGATAAGCCTCTGAGTAATATACTACATTTTTTTTACTTCTGTAGTGAGTCATGACGTAGTCTAGCTGAGCTGCAGCCTTCCACTGTCAAAATAATGTTTGAGTGCTGAAATTGATTCTTTTTTTTCACCAGTGTTGCTGTAGTTTCAGTGGTATTTTATTGATGGAGTATTGCCACATATCCAAATGCAAGTTTGACTGACCCTGCTTGTGACAACCCAGTCATTACTCTCTTGAAGAACTGCAGTAATCAGATTTTAAATAACTTATTCTGCTCCATACATCTAAAAGAACAGGTAACACAGAAGGAGGCAAATACTTGACACCTTGATACCGTTAGACTAGAAATATTCACACACAGCTAATTAAAGAAGAAGCGAATGGCTGGGTTGGAATGCCACGGTCTGTAGTCACATGTTCAGCATTTAGGCCATACATCTGGTTTCACTTCACTTAGGGAGCTCCTGTGTATTCGTTTCTTTTTCTGTCCATGCTCATTTTGTGATGTCTGAACTCATTTATGGCTTTACTGTACATAAATCTGGCACAGAAGCGCCAGGGATTTCCTACTTTCTGCACTTGTGCGTGGTGCAATTTTAAGCCGCTCTGCTCGCCCGGTATTGCTGAGACTGAAAGAGTGAAGCTCGGAAGCTGCACCCATTAACTTGTTGGCAGGCGCACCTCATCGGCCTCTAATTAACTTTCTTTTCACTCTCTGACCATTAAATATTTAATCTGCTCGAATACTGTGGCAGGGGATTGCTGAGTTTCCATCTCCCATCTGTAACAGATGTGGTGCCAGAGGACGAAATGGCCAAACTGTGTTTCCGGCTCTGCAGCCTTATATTGAACACCCTACTTTGTTGCATTGAATCCTTTAGTGTGCATTTGGGATGCATGTGTATGTGCATGCACGCACACGTTCATCTTCATGGATGTCCGTGTTAGTGACAGGTTTTTAACCTGGCCACTGCAGGTGATGTGCAGAGCTGAGGTGGGGTAGTCCTTAGCAGAAGCATTCCTGGTGACCTTGAGTGAAAGAGTGTATATGACTCAAGGCTTCTTTGAGTGAAGATTTTTGGTGATTCTTCGGTAGTCCCTGTGGCCTGCAGGGGTGTTTGTGTGTTCACTGGCTATCCAGACCATCCTGAAACCATGAAGTAAGGCTGAAAAATAGGGCTGAATGAAGAGCTAACTCCTGACAGACACGTTGAATATCCTCTTTCAGTTCGCTTTGTTGGGGGATAAGACGAAGGAACGTAAGCAGAAATGGTTGAAAGGTAATATACTTCCTTTTGCTCTTTTGGACAATCTGTTGAATGAGACAGTGACAGCATCTTGCGTCACCCAGTGAGGAAAAAAATCCTTAGCTTTCTGGTATGCTCTTTATTGTATGACTGAAAGAAGACTTGCCTTAACAAGGCAAAAGAGTAAATCATCTTGCACAACAAATCTCAAATAACCACTCCAATATCTTTCAGCCAAAGCAGGATGACATGGATATTACTGGGGTGACTTATTGTTTATTTGTAGTACGTTTGTGCTGTCACAAGCTGTTTGATCTCATTCCTATGTAGTTTCACTGAATCACTCCTTTAAATATGTTATTCAACTCCTGATAAGCAATGCAGATTGTTAAAAAGCTTGAGGTGAACCTTTGCAGTAGACAGGCTTCCAGACACTACACTTGGTGCACAAGCTCTTTTCACTGCATAGTAAGAATGCTATGACCTGAATCCTGACTCTCCGAGGCCACCATACATGACGGCTGCTCCAGCATGTACAAGTCTTGCACAACATGAATTCATCTATTCACTCAGTTCATTGGGGAGAGCAAAGGCATTGTTTTACAGCAGTCTTTCTCCTCCCCACTCTCCCCCTCACTTTTAACTTCAGCAGAGATGAGCGCTTGCCGCCCGTGTAGCTATGCTTGAGGTGAAGTGCAGTCAGATAGAGGGCAAGCCAAGGCAGGATAGAAATCAGAAAACAGGGTGCAAAAACCCCATTCAACATCCAATCAGATGGTAGGCTCTGCCTCGCTGCTGCTTTGGGCAGTAGCTGGCTGTCGAGTGCTGTCGAGTTTCTCAGAATCCAGCACATCGTCTCTAACTGTTCAGTTTTGCCCTCGTCGCAGCTCTTCAGCTTATGAGTGCGGGCTCTTCAGTTCTTAAGTCCCTCTCCAAATTTGAAATTGGCTTCTCAAGTGGCAGTGCTGTCGGATGCAGAAAAATGAGAATTGAACTCAACACTGTAGCAAGTCGATTTCAGGACTCGGCTCAGAGCTATCTGAGTGTACCAGTAATGTGTGTGTGTGTGTGTATGTGTGTATGTGTGTGTGTGTGTGTGTGTGTGTGTGTGTGTGTGTGTGTGTGTGTGTGTGTGTGTGTGGCAAGAACCAGATTAATCCAAAACTGTGAAAGCAGGTCAGAAACCATTGAATGTGGATAGCTTGCCTAGGTGTTTCACCTTTAAGAGTTGTAGCAGAGTTTCAGGATCTGCGGAGAGTCATAACAGATCCAAGTGCGGGGCAGGAGATTGTGTCTAAGTATGGACCAGTCTCCTGCCCCCCTAATAATGTGCCCAACATGAATCACCAAGGTAAAACCACAGCCTTTAAATAAGTTATTAAATGTGCAGGGTCTGAAAGTATTGGTGTAAGTAAGGACTATAGAATGAATCAACGATTAGGCCATTTGTTAGCAGCCTCAGCCTGGAAGTGTTTTCATTCGCAGGCTTTGTGCTTCCCGCGGCAGAATGACTGCAGTCAAGCGGGTTCATTAGAGGGGAAGGCTGGCAGCTGTGTGGAGTGTGAGTGTGAGTCTGAGCGTCTGAGAGCCCTGCGGAGTTGGTCTCTCCTCATGGCCTCAGTGCACTCTCCTCAGCGAGTCCTGCCGTGCATGCAGATCGTCTGGCCCCTCCTTCCGTCCCCTCCTCCGCCCCCTCCTTCTTCCTCCTCCACCACCTCCTCCTCCTCCTCTCTTTCCCTCTCTTCTTCTTCCTACCTGGCTGCTTCCCTTTCCCCCGCACCCGTTCTACTCTAATAGCTCTCCCTCTTGGCTCTCGCCTCCTCCCAGCTCCCTCCGTCCCTCCTGATCCCAGCCACCCCTTTACCAACCCCCTTTTGCCTTATTTTCATCCGTACGCTCATTTCTGGAACCTGAGGCACAAATCAGCAGGGTATTTAAAGTGCCCACTTCTAGATGTGGTGTCAGCATTGCATTCCAGGGAGTCTTTCAGAGGGAAAGCGTAGCCGGGTCTGAAGAGAATGACCTGGAGTGCACGCTTGCTGATGAGTGGTCAGATTGATACCAACTGTTCAGACCTGTGAAGTGAGGAGTGGAGAAGTGGACTCGCTTCAGTGCACTTTCTGTCACAGTCAGTTACATAAAGCCCCTGCTACCTCATAGATATACTCAAGCCTCTGCTCTGTGTTCTGTGGAGGGGGACCAGGCTCTGCCCTGGCCCATTCGATCCGTAGCCCCTGCTCCGGTCCGCAATGCTACACGGTGCGCAGCTAAATGAGCAACTGTCATGAGCTTTCGCAGGTGAGGAGGCCCGCTAAATATAACCGAGGATTACGTAACAGGAAGGATCGGCCAGCCATCTCTGCGCAGACAGGAAGGATTAATCTGCACCGAGCACAGCCTTAATCATCTGCTCACGTCAAAGAGCCATGTTCTAAGAGAGAACACACACACACACACACACACACACACACACATACATACACACATGCTCTCGTAGACTACCCACATGCTGCCCCAAACACATACACACACACACGCAAATGCGCTCATGAGCTACCCACATGCTTCCAAACACACACACACATGCACACACACAAACACACTCATGAGCCACCCACATGCTTACACACACACACACACACACACACACACACACACACTCTCTCCCGCAGCCACACATATGGCTGCTCAAAACAGGGGCATGCACAGACGGGCTCACACACCCACACACACTCCACAAGCAGTGAGAGACTCTTCTCACACACAGCCCCAGGAAGAGGCTGCTGTGAGAGGGAGGAGTCCACCTCCAGTAACATTAATAACACATTGAGAACTGAAAGGGAAAAGAAAAAAGCTAACTTTATTATTGGTTAAATCACTTAGTTTAGAACTATACACCTAATGGGTAACAATATATATATAGCTATAATTAGCTAGGTGACAGTAAGAGTTCTTCCTGTTGATGTTACTAGTTTATTTAAGATTGAAACTAGTGTTGTGTGGCGAGTGATTTTGAAAAGGAAAAATAAATAACACGTGCAGCTGAGGATTGTCGTATTATGCAACATGATATTAACTGAGTACATCTGTACCTACTGGCTTTTTCCGGTGTGCCGAATTTCCGTTTTAGGCTCTATGTAGATGTACACGCTAACCGCTAACAGCAGAGCCCTCGGTGCTTTTCAGTCCTGTTGCTTGCTGACGTGTTGTGCTGTGTCTTGCAGGCTACATCCTCAGCGTGGTGCTCCTGACCCTGCCTCGACAGCACCTGGTCCAGCTCTACCTGTATGTCCTCACGGCTCTGCTGCTCTTCGCCGGACATCAGATCTCCAGGTAACTGCCAGCATCACAGCTACAGACTGCAGTGTTTTTTTGGTTTTGTTTTGTTTTTTTGTCCTGTAGGCAGGGTCACCATCTTTGCGTGTACAGGTTAAAGCAGGGGACTTCACTGACAGCCACTTTTCAAAATGTCAGCAAGAGACTTAGAGCCACAATGGTTAACCCAGAGATAATAGCTGACTGAAGAAAACTTCAAATTCCCATACGGGATGTACCGCTTTATATGAGGCCTTATGCAAGCTGACATACATAACCTGCATTTATGAATGATGCATTTATGTAACAGGATGCAGAATTAAGGTTAAATACTGTGCCCAGTGGTATAACAGCCGGGCTGCTCTACTTGGAAATGGGCTGTACTCACAGCCAGTGGCTAAGAGGCCTGGAAAACAGCATTGGATGATTGGCAGTGAGTAAATGGGTCAGTCCTGAACAGTTCAGGGTGAGTAGTTGATGTTAATCTGTGCTCACCCAGGACCAGAAGTGACCAGTGTAACCATGTACAGGCCGCCCGCCCTTTGACAGGCAGCTGCGTTGCCTCCAGTTGAGAGGGAGCTTTTATCTCCTCTCTGCTCTTGCGTTACTGGGTTCGCAGGCACCACATAGGCCAATTAAAACCTCCAGAGCGTGTAAAAGCCATTATGGCAGAGTCACAACACACACCTAGCCACCGTGGTATTCCTGGTGAAAACTCTGGGGGGATCTACCAAGTTTTATAAACCTGGATTCTGTGTGAATGTGTGTTTGCGTGTGTGTTTGCGTGTGTGTTTGTGTGTGTATTTGTGTGTGTGTGTGTGTGAGAGAGAGAGAGAGAGAGGGGAGGAGTACAAAGCTAAGAGAGATTGTGTGTTTATATGTTAATGTGTGAGAGGGGGTGTGTTATTTGAGTCTAGTGCTGAAGTTTTTGTGATGCTCTTTGTTATTGTAACCTTGAAGGATGGGTTTTCCTAAAATGTTTCATACCTGAAGGTAAATGGAGGATAAAAATAAATTTTGGATAAACAGTGTGAAAAGAATGACCAGATACATATTCATGGGGTGACCAGGGCTCAGGAATGCCCTATTGAAATTCAGTATTTACACTGTTAAATGAATGATTCAAAGGGGATGTTGTCCTTATCTTTCGTGTACAGGCAGAGAAGAGGAAGGAAATGTAGTGTTAGCCTGTATGTGACAGTTTCTGATACCTTCATGGGAACTGTGCTTTCATTCAACAGCTTGAGTAAAATTAAATGAAAATGTTGTATCGATTTCATGGTTACAAAACATGTCCGCAGCATCCAGACAACAGAAGTTGAGGCACCAGGTGTTGAAATTTTAATGTTGAACTAATTCTCAGGTCAGCCCTTATCTCTGCTCACAGAGGAGTGTGAGGGAGGCTCTTTATTGAAGGGATAGCAAACAGGAACCTACTGAAATGATAGAATAATAAGACTGACAAAATGGGCTGGCAGCTCATAAATGAAATGCAGTACCGCCAAACATAGAGTCGTAGACATTATCAATACCAATGTACTCTGGGGCAAGAACATGTGGTTAGACAAGGGAGTTTATATTTCGTCTATGGATTGTCTTATACCACATAAAATGATTTATAAGCAAAGATGAGCTAAGGTGGTCTGAATGAAGGGTGTAGGGGTGTGCGTGTAGGACTGCACCAGGCATGAGGTCGCGTGTTTCCACAGATGGGGTCAGTATTGTTGTTGTCATGGTTATCCAAAGGAGGGGGGCGCTAATGGCGGGGGCGTTCTCGATTTCAGGGACTACGTTCGCAGTGAGCTGGAGTCTGGGTACGAGGGGCCGCTCTATCTGGAGCCGCTGTCCATGAATCGCTTCACCACCGCCCTCGTCTGTGAGTACCTCTCCTGTTTCTCAGCTCAAACAGTAACGTAACTCAGTCAACACTCCCTCATTTTACCTGGATCATACCTGAACTTCACAGAGTGCGTCACCTCTGACTGGGATACACCTTTAAGAACCAGAGATTGACAGGTAGGCATAGGATACAGATATTCTGAATAAGAGAATCTGCTGAATGACAATTCTGAATAAAAGACGTTCTGAATAAGAGAATAAGACGTTCTGAATAAGAGAATCTGCTGAATGACAATAAGGTCATGAGGTATACCATTATGTTAAACATGGTGATCATATTTATTCTGCGTTATTCTGCCAAAAGTGTCTGCCAAATGAATAAATGTAAATGTAATATTTCTTGCTGATATTCACATTGAACATGAATAATAATAAGTAGCAGTTCAACTCATTCAGTTTTATAGGGACAGTAATCAACTAACTTTGCTTCATTGAATTGGCCAGTTCAAATTTTTAGAGGGAACATCCATAAATATTAAACAGAACAAAGCATTGCTTTTAAGCATTAGCACAGACACCTCCAGCAAAGTGTTCTGGTTCTGAAGGGATTTATCGTAACTAACTGTGAAACCGCGCCAGCCCCAGATCAGTATTTACTTAGCATCTCAGTCAAAGCAAATTAATCCAGCCCGGCTAGAAGGAAAAACAATGTGGGCACCCAGGGCCAAGATTTAGAAACGTCCCCAACGACGCCTGTTCGGTGAGGTCAGCGAGAGAAGAGTTCTCCCGGAAAGTATGGTGCCGTGGCAGGCTCTCAGCTGAGTGTCAGCAGTGCCTCTGCACTGTGAAGTTTCTCTCGCCTTCCCGTGGCCGACGTAGCTGAAATCCTCTCCTGGAGGTTTTGGAACGGGGTCACGCAGGGAGGCGGGCCGCGCAGCAACTTGAGCCTGCCGCTGCCTTCTTCCAGGGGCCGTCATTATCTGCAGAGGACCCGCAGCAGCTAATTAACAGCGCTTGCAGGGTAATTAGAGTCTTTGAGTGGGGGAGAAGCTACAGGCTCAGTGGAGGAGCGAGAGCGCAAGCTGGAGAGAAAGTGTCTTTCTGCCTACTTTCATTTCTGCTAAAAACCTTTTCAGACAGGCTATAGTTTCTAGCCCAATTGTTACCTCTGAAGGGTTTTTTTGTGTCTTTGTCAGAAGCATGACAGTAGTTTCAAAGGTGGGTGTAACTGTCTTTATATGCCACTGGTTTTATATTGCAGAACCTGTTGGTCCTTCTACTAAATATAGTGGGACTCCCAGAGCGTGATTCGGGGTCAGCTGCTGAGCTGGATAGGAAGGGGAAGTAACCGGAGTGCTCTGTGCCTCTCATTGTTGTGAATAGGAAGCCTGTGGAATGTGCTGACCTCCATTTACACAATGAATAGCTCTCAGGATGTATAGTTTATTCTTCTCTGGGAGCAGTTTAACATTCAGGAGAGAATAGACACTTTTCTGGACACTTCACTGACACTGTGTAGCAGGTGGGGTGTTTTTTGTTGGGGGGGGTAACATCCTGTCTTCATCGGTTAGAAAAGATTCGCTCTTCCGTCCGCTCCCGTGTGATGTTCGCTCTGAAGGGAACGCGCCGGCTTCTCTCTGACAGGCCGCGTCAGACGCCTCGGCGATGTCAGATCAACATCTGAGGACAGCGATGGAACGAGACATGCCGTGCGGTGTCCCACGCAGCTCCCACAATTCAGCTTGACACATGATTTTAAATATGAGCCCTACGCTTGGCTCGATCTGAGCCCAGGCAGTAACCTCTTTGAAAGTGTCCTGATATATGTATATTTAAATCAAAGTGAATAATGTACATAGTTTCAGGAAATTTAACCTTTGATTAAGCCTTAGAAGGCTTCTTATCTTATTTTAGACAAGGTGCCCTGCCCATTAGCAGATAGGCTAACCTAATTAATGTGTTTTAGGGCATTCAGGTTACTTTTAATAGTCTAATTTGTTTCAAAATGAAAAGCAGGAGTGCCACTTGGTCGAGTAACCAGAAAGAAGTGAAACATCAAAAGCGTATTTTTGGAAAAGGATTTTGGATTTTTGGAAAAGGGGGCCTATGCTTGCTAAGAGTAACAAGGCTACTTGTTGTTTTGTGACAAAAAAAAACAAGTATTTAAAGGAATTAAATTATGCGCAGGGCACACCTTTTGTTAATCCCGTTGCGGAATTGGCATGCCCGCTGGAAAATCTGACCATGGTGCGCCACGTCAGAGCAAGTGAGCTGGTTTTTCCGTAATGGATGTGGAGTGCTTCTGTTTGATTTGAGACCTTCCGAGCCGTCTCCCTTTCACTCTCCACGGTCGATTAACAGCGCCTCCACGGCAGACGAGCCCGGTTGTCAGCACGGTTGTCTCCACGGTGACGGCGTCCGAGTGAAGCGTTCCTCCTCTCATGTGTCCCGTCGCAGATTCTCGAAGATGTCACGCACTCGCGACGGTTTGCAATAGCGCACATGTGGTTATGCACACGTTTGGCAACCAGGCCCTAATAAAAGGGAGATTTTTCGCTGAAAAGGCACTTTTGTGTCAAACATATTGAGTTAATTGGTGCTTAAGGCCTTGTTAACCCATGAGAAGTGGTTTGGAATTCAGTGTTTCTACTGAGTAATAGAAGCACTTGTGGACTCATAAGTCCCCCTGGTCCCTGTTCTAATGGTGAAGGCAATGCCTGCTAGACTAGATTGAAGTGTCTCGGTTTAATATCTGCAGCAGCGCTGGCAGTCAGTGTGCTTTGAGAGTGTCTCTGGTGTTGACTGAGCGTGCCTGAGTGAAGTGTTCCCCTCTGCGTGTCCCAGGCCAGCTGGTGGTATGCACCCTGTGCTCCTGCGTCATGCAGACCAAGCAGATTTGGCTCTTCTCGGCTCACCTGCTCCCCCTGGTGGCCCGCCTGTGCCTGGTGCCCCTGGAGACCATCGTCTTCGTCAACCGCTTCGCCATGATCTTCACCGGCCTGGAGGTGCTGTACTTCCTGGCCTCCAACCTGCTAGTGCCCTACAACCTGGCCAAGACGGCGTACCGCGAGCTGGTGCAGGTAGGAGACCCGCCACATTGCAGCCTGCCTGCCCATCACACTGCAGGCAGTCCACTTCACTCTACTTTAACCCTTTTCTTGTTTCACAAACATCAGCGGTGCGTTCAAATTAGCAAACAAAGGCAAACGTTTGTCAACAGTTTTCCGTTTGCTTTGAGTTCACTGCGAAGCTTTGCAAACACACACGAATGGTCTGAGGAGGTAGTTCTTGGCGAACAGACATGGACGCTAACGATAAATTTGTGGTTGTTTGGAACAATGCAAGTCTTCAGATAATTACGTTGAGTCCTGCTGATCTTTGGCTTGCTAAAGTCCTAGAAAAACTTGAAGTTGGAGCGGATTGTATGTATGCTCTATATGAAATCGACTACATCTAGCATGTTTTCCTCTGTGAAATCGTCGATAATAATAGAGGCTGCAGCTAATACAATTGCCTTGTTGGTCGCCATCTTATTACAGTTTAAACCGAACAATTTGGAATGTTCACATAAAACCGTTCAAATTTGAAAGTTGAAAGAAAACCCGTTCACCTGGAACGTTCAAATTTAAAAGTTGAAAGAAAACCCGTTCACCTGGAACGTTCGCCTCAGTTTGCCGAATTTGAACGCATCTCAGGTTTTAACTGTTGATAGTTTGGTTGCAGCAATCACCAAGTCTTAGTTTATATCCCCTTTGTCTCCACCCCTCCTCTCTCTCTTGTTCTCTCTCTCTCTTTCCTTTTTCTCAACCCCTCTCCATGTCCCTCGCTCTTGTCCAGGTGGTGGAGGTGTATGGTCTGCTAGCGCTGGGGATGTCCCTGTGGAACCAGCTGGTGCTGCCGGTGCTCTTCATGTGCTTCTGGCTGGTTCTGTTCGCCCTGCAGATCTACAGCTACTTCAGCACACGCGACCAGCCCACATCCCGCGAGAGGCTGCTCTTCCTCTTTCTCACCAGGTAAGGGCGCACTTTTATGGGTAGGGGATTGTTTTAGTCATCACAATTGGTACCACAGTGGCCTCATATAGTTTTCTCTTGTATGTTATCACATATTTTAACAAACTGGGTTAATGACAGCATTCCTGGCCAGAAGACCTGCCCTTCTTCCCAGCAGAATTAAAAATGTGCCATTGTGCCGGTCAATGATAAGCGTTCCCAATCCAAATCCTTAGCTTAACCTTTCTGAGCTATACAGCATAACTGATCCTGGACCATGATTGGCACAAACATGTTCAGCATAAGGCTGGGAGGCTGAAGCAAAACCGAAACAAAATTGTTAGTCTGGTGACAGGCATTCATTAAAGCGAGCAATTAAATTGTCACTGACATAAGGTTCAATAAAATAATTGCGTTTACTTACTTATTTAACAACAGCATGTGAAATAAAACTTAGGTTAATTTGTTGTCAACCTTGCTACTGAATTTCAATCAATAGATGTTCTGCCTTTCCTCAAGTGAGGGAAGCGGATTAAACATATCTGCTTACAGCTAGGATAAATGCATAAAAGTATGTACAAACGTTAAAATAGGTTGCAACCAAGTCTATAAAGAATGTTGCTAATGCTAGGCGCTGCTGGAAGAAGGATGCCTCTGAAACGTTGATCTGGCCTACAGCCAAAAATAGCTAGGTCCTTAAATAAATAAAAACAACAATACTATTGTCCTACTTCCACTAAGACCCCAGCTGGCACGTGAAAAATCCCAGCTGAAACACTTGAGTTAGTGATCCGCTCCTTTATTAAAAGCTCTTTGAGTTTTCTTATCATGTTCATATTCCTTCTGCAGTGATTGTGCCACCTCTCTCTCTCTTCACAGTGGCGTAATAGTTATCTGAAAACACTGAGCCTCATTACGTTACATTACGTTACATTACATTCATTTAGCAGACGCTCCTATCCAGAGCAAGTTCCAGCACAATGGAGCATTAGTGTATCTATTCAAGTTGAATGAGCAACAGTGGATCAGTATCTGAAGTTATTGTGCATGTATAGTGTGAGGCAATATATATTGCTTTGAATAAGGATGTACAGAAGTCTGGATCAGTGAGGGCCCATGCTACGCAGTTGTGTGTGTGTGTTTGTGTGTTAGTACATGTTTCTCAAACCTCTGTCTCTCCAGCATCGCAGAGTGCTGCAGTACCCCATACTCGCTGCTGGGCCTGGTCTTCACTGTGTCATTTGTGGCGCTGGGCGTCCTCACTCTTTGCAAGTTCTACCTGCAGGGCTACCGAGCCTTCATGAACGACAACACCATGCACAGGTGTGTGTTTGCATGTTTGTGTGTGTGTGTGTGTGTGTGTGTGTGTGTGTGTGTAAGAGAGAGAGAGAGAGAGATTGTGAGAGTGTGTGTTTGTGTGAGAGAGAGAGAGAGAGAGATTCTGTCTCAGTGCGTCACTGTGTATATCATCATTGTATGAATATCATTGCACATACAACACCTGTGGGTCTGGCCATATTCACACTGAACACTGAGTGTGTTCCCAGTGACAGCATTGGCATCAGTGTGTGAGCACCAGTGTTGTCAGTGTTGCTGTGTGTGACCAGTCTCTCTGTCTCCGTCTCCAGGGGGATGACAGAGGGGATCACTCTGCTCATCCTGGCAGTACAGACCGGCCTCATCGAGCTGCAGGTCATCCACCGGGCCTTCCTCCTCAGCATCATCCTCTTCATCGTGGTGGCTTCCATCCTTCAGTCCATGCTGGAGATCGCTGACCCCATCGTGCTGGCACTGGGGGCCTCCAGGGACAAGTATGGGTCGGGAGGGGACTCCGAATCACACCCTACCAGCAGAGACCTGCTGACTCTACACCATTAGCACTTAATTAGCATCAACATCGAAAATCAATCATGCTGAGCTAAGAATACAGCAGTGATGTTCTCCTACAGGTACTGCCTATCAATTATCCTCAAGAGCAGCACGCATACCTCTTGTTATTGTGCTCTTAGAGCCTAACAATGACCTGTAAGAACAACATTACTTTACATCATACCAGTATTCACACAGTGACTAGCAATACTGAAAGGGAAACATTGCACTCTGTCAGATTTCACTTATGGACGGAGCTGTCCTGTGCATTGAAGGCAGTATCTCAAATGTTCCATGCTCTTGGATAAGCGTGTTTGTGGTCGGTGTCAGAGTGCTTACTTTGTAGGTCATGCTACCACTTGGGGCCAGTAAAAGAAAAAAGGATGTTGAAGACGTTTTGAAGCTGATGACCATCTGCCATGTGCCTTTAGTAATTGAGATGATAAAGCAGAGCAGCGTGTGACCCGCTGTCTCCGTCTCCTGCAGGAGTCTGTGGAAGCACTTCCGAGCGGTCAGCCTCTGTCTGTTCCTGCTGGTGTTCCCGGCCTACATGGCCTACATGATCTGCCAGTTCTTCCACATGGACTTCTGGCTCCTGATCATCATCTCTTCCAGCATTCTCACCTCTCTGCAGGTACTGGACACACCTCAGAGCTCTTCCCCTTAACTCTCAGTATTTCCTTAAATATGAATCTATATTTCTGCTTAAAGTATGGATGACATAAAGTATGGATCACACCTTAGAGACCATCTCCATTTAACTCTGCATATATACTTCTTCAGACACTGAATACACACCACAGAGAGTTATCTCTGAGTGTGCTCTGTCCTGTTTTTGAACCCAGGAGTGATTGTTAGAATTTCCTGCAGTTGCCTTACAAATATAAAAGCTACACACCTGAGATATCTCCATAGCTCCATCTCTTCACCTTGTTATTTTTTTGTAGATATTATTTCTACTCTCTATACGTCTCATTTTGGCTTTAGATCAGCGGTTTTCTTGTCTCTTGTTTAAAAAAAAAAAAAAAAAAAAAAAAAAAAAAAACATCACTTGCTCCAGTATGGTAAACCCCATGCCTATAGCTGTGTACGCTGTGCCATCTTAGAGAAATGGCTCCCCCTAGTGGAGCTCTGATTTCCTTGCGTACAGTGCGGTGCAGGTGGAGAAGTGGTAATGCACGAGATTGCCATCAGCACTATTGCCATTTCTGTGCCCATAACTTAATCTAAGCGCAGCTATTTAGAAGCGGCGTGGTGCCAGTTCTGATGATGTCGATGCGAGACGTTGTGCTTGCGATGATCGCAGCGGCCAAACCCGTCCCTCTCCCGCAGGTCCTGGGCACGCTGCTCATCTACGTGCTGTTCATGGTGGAGGAGTGGAGGAAGGAGCCGGTGGAGAACATGGACGACGTCATCTACTACGTCAACGGCACGTACCGGCTGCTGGAGTTCCTGGTGGCGCTGTGCGTGGTGGCCTACGGCGTGTCGGAGACGCTCTTCGGCGAGTGGACGGTCATGGGCTCCACCATCATCTTCATCCACTCCTACTACAACGTGTGGCTGCGCGCCCAGCTGGGCTGGCAGAGCTTCCTGCTGCGCAGAGACGCCGTCAACAAGATCAAGAGCATGCCCACCGCCACCTGCCAGCAGCTGCAGCAGCACAACGACATCTGCGCCATCTGCTACCAGGCGCGTACGCGTGCGTGCGTGTGTGTGCGTGTGTGTGCGTGTGTGTGATATGTTTGTTCGGGTTTGTGTGTGTGTGTGTGTGTGTGTGCGTGTGTGTATGTTTGTGTGTATGTTTGTGTGTGTGTGTGTGTGTGTGTGTGTGTGTGTGTGTGTGTGTGTGTGTGTGTGTGTGTGTGTGTGTGTGTGTGTGTGTTGGGGTTTGTGTGCATGCATGTGTATGTGTGTGTGTGTGTGTGTTGGGGTTTGTGTGCGTGCATGTGTATGTGCGTGTGTGTGTGTGTGTGTGTGTGAGTTTGTGCATGTCTGTGTGTGTGTGTGTGTGTGTGTGTGTGTGTGTGTCTGTATGTGTGTGTGTGTGTGTGTTGGGGTTTGTGTGCGTGCATGTGTATGTGCGTGTGTGCGTGTGTGTGTGTGTGTGAGTTTGTGCATGTCTGTGTGTGTGTGTGTGTGTGTGTGTGTGTGTGTGTGTGTGTGTGTGTGTGTGTGTGCGCGTGTTTGGTCGGGTTTGTGTGTGTGTGTGTGTGTGTGTCTGTGTGTGTGCGTGCATGTGCGTGTTTGTGTGTGCGCGTGTGTGATATGTTTGTTCGGGTTTGTGTGTGTGTGTGTGTGTGAGGTGTGGAGGAATCAGCATGGAGTGCGATTTCTCATGTTTTTGAGGATTTTTGGGCTGCATGTTCAAGTAATGTAGTATTACATTTGCAATTTATTACTTCCAGATAAATTTGGCTGGAATTTGTATGAAATGTAAGACTCACTGATGCAGTCAGTTATTTAGAGCAGTCAGTTATGCAGAGTAGGTGCTGTACATACTGGAGTCATCTGCTTATTATACATAGGAGTTCCATATGAAAGCAGAGAGGGACTGTTAAGCTTCATCATCATCCATCTCTGTACAGACATACTACTAATCATGCTGGCTGTAAATCAGAATATGCTGAGTGGTGCAGACTTGCAGCAGGTCCTGAATCAGCAGGATGTTAACACATTGTCTCTCTGTCGCCCTCTGCAGGACATGACATCTGCCGTGATCACTCCCTGCAGCCACTTCTTCCACGCCGGGTGCCTCAAGAAGTGGCTGTATGTGCAGGAGACCTGTCCCCTGTGCCACAGCCAGCTCAAGAGCCAGCCCCCGCCCGGCAGCTCCGCCACGCCTGCCCAGGACACGCCCCAGCCCCCACTGCCCAATCAGAGCCAGGAGGAGGCGGGGTCTGTGGAACCGGATGTCTCTGGGTTCCAGGGGAACGCTGAGAGCCCGGGAGAGGTTGATCCTGTCTCCCAGGCTGAACCGGGTGCCCAGCAGGAAGACACGGTTCTACCCCCAGCCCCACGCCCAGACCCCGAGTTGGAGGACGGACGGTCAGTGGACAGAGGGTGCTGGGAACGGCAAGCTCCTCCCCCCATGTCAGAATGCCAGGCAGGCCCCTGCAGTGGACAGCCCCCATGCACCCCTCTCCCAGCTGGGCCTGGCCCTCCCACCGCTCCTGACCTCCAGCTGTGAGGCCGTGTCAGCAGCCAAGTTCACCCCGCCTACAGAGCTGCCCCTGCAAATAAAACTTTCCTGGGTTTGAGGTCATTGAGTAAATGTTGTCCCCCCTCCTGCCACTTTGTCCTTCAGACCCTTCCACACATTTCCACACCTACCTTCACCATACCTCACCTACTCTTCCCCTACCACACCCTCTACACTGGCTGCGTCCCAATCTGTATTTTTGCTCACTAAACACAGACAGAATGGCACTGAGTCACATGGTCGAGGGTATCCCTATCCACAAAAGGAACTTTCACTCACCCTCAGTTGCTCCCTCTGAGTAAGTGTACTGACATGGACCTTTCAGGCCTGGTGTAATGTCTGAGAGTCCCATTCAACCGCAGTGAAACAGAAAAACTCAATGTGAAAAACATTTACCACAGACGGTATTGAATTTTACTGTGTGAGTGAATGTTTCTCATGCCCACTCATGAAACAGTGATAACTCTGAGCCAAATCTTTCCAGTGCGTTTTAATTAGAAGTGATCATAAATTGTGAGAAATGACTGCATTTGCATTTATTCACTTGGTAGGCACTCCTATCCAGAGAGGCTTACAAAAAATTTGTGGCAGGGTTTTAAGGCTCACACTAATCACTGTGATATCAATCTGGTTATCAAGTGGCATTTGTAAAGAGGTGGAAAAATGAAACGTACATCAATCATCAGTCTGTTTTGCAATAAAGCCGGATTTAGAGGTGACTGCTCTTTGCTACAGTCTAGTTAGCCCACTGACTTCAATTATAAACAGTGTGACATTTAAATTATCGTTAATACTGGAAGGCGAATGGGAGTGGGATTCACATGTTAAAGTGACGGTTTGAGCTGTTGTTGAGATCTTTTTTCCACATCTAATGTTACCTCTTGCAGGTGTAACCTCTGTGCTGTCCCTCAATATCGCAATGTTCCACGTGAGTAATAGGAAAGATCAATGCACGAGAGGACTTCATTTTTCAGATTTGTATTTAATGTTTCTCAGCGCTGTTAGCATTATGATTCCAACGTGATTTCTTAAGTGTTACCACTTCTCCTCCTTCCATGGTTTCATGTAGGTTCACGTTCATATCAATTATACCACCTATATATTTTTTGAGCCACTCACTCAGCCATAGCTGAGTGTTTCCCAAATGCTTCCCCAAACAAAACCCACCTATTTTATGTCACATGCGTTGTGGATTAGTTCACTTTCTCGCCTCACTCACTTATGGACTGGGACACGGCCTCAGTATTCCACACCCCTGAGACTTCGTACTCCATCCTTCTATACTTTCTACCCTTACCCCATCACACCCTCTACCCTCACCCTTCCACCCGCCTCTACCCTCTTCTGTTTCACAGAACCACCATCACTACTGCCCTTTGACACCCCACCCCATCCCCATACGCCTGCACTGCTTGTTACATTAACCCTTACTCTGCTGTACAGTGTGCAGCCTCCTCCCGTACCCTGGCCCACCCACATCTTCCATGCTGTTTTCTCTTAATAAAATCCTGTGCCATGACTGTTAAAAGGAAGGTCAGATCAGAAACATCACTGAGAACCTAACTGGGTGTGATGAAGTAAAAATTTTCCCCAAGAGAAGCTCGATGTACTAGAAGCTTTAAGCACGCTTCAGCTAGCACGCTCTGTCTCGTAGTAGTTGTAGGGATATTTTTTTTCCATATTTTGTATAGATACGCCACTGTATTTGCACTAATGTAATTTATAGCAATGCTCCAAAGTTGTCTTGTCAGGTACCAAATATCTTTGGTGTGTATGCAGAAAACAAACTATAAATAATATAAATATATATACATACAGTATATGTAAGGGGGTTTTGATATGCTACACAGTGTTGAAGCTGCACTAGCCAATGTGAAGTGGACTGAAGCTTGTTTGAACACTTTAGTGCCCTCTATAGGTAAAAGTGGGAAGAGCTTCTGGCCATGGATTGACAGTTAGTGCAGGTAACAAGTATTGAATTTACTTCAACAGTATTATTTGGCATTTATTGAATTTGTGAGAATGAATACATTGAACAGTGTATGAAGAAATTCAACAAATGCCTTTTTTTATTGTTTTGTTGCAAGTTGGTAGCTTTTGCACATTTTTCCACAAAGGAAATTTTACATTAGTAATTGCGTCTAGATTTTTTTAGTATCTTTCATCATTTGAAATGTACTCTTGAAGAGATTTCTTCTTTCTTTGGAAACATGGCGAAATGCTCATATGAATAACATTCTATTTTTATTTGTCTTTAATACAAAATGAATGAGAAGTTGTCATCTGAATGCAAATTTCTGACCAATATGCAGCTGTGATCAGTAAGAGAGTTTGCCCGAGGTCTCATTATTTTACAAAACTGAATGTCAAAATAAATCAAAATGAACAAGAGAGATTGTTATTGAGTAGTCTTTTATTTGCACATGCATCTCAGGTACACACTCTAATTACACCCTGTTTGGATCCACTTTGCCCACCTTTGCAGCAAGGAGTGCAAACACAGCACCAAGCAGGAAAGAGATCTGATACAAGCAGCAAGGGACTGAAATGAGGATAATCTCCATCTATGGGAGCTGCAGGCCTGTGATCCAGAGACTGCAGTCAGAGAATTCCGCTAGATTTTTGTTGGCTTTACCTCGTTTACATTACCTTACATTACATTCATTCAGCAGACTCTCTTATCCAAAGCGACTTCCAGCACAAATGAACAGAAGTGTGTCCATTCAAGTTGAAAACATCAGTTGAATCATCTGGTTTTTTGGAATGAGTTTTCTGTGATTTCCCTACAATGTTTGGATGCATTTGGTGTAGCACACAACAGGATGAGTTCAGATGGACATTTCACCTTTTTGTGGATTACAGAGGGAGTTTGTCAGGAATAATGAAGTCCCTCTGTGATGCGAACAGGCAGCCAAGAGTCTTTGTGTAGAGTGTTTATTGTTTTACTGAGAAGCTGTCATCACATGAGCCTTGCATTGGACATGCCAGATCTCACCCGTGTATTTAAAAGACGAGACGGGCTTTGAGGAGGAATCCTCAAACGGATTATCTTATTTACAGTCCTAAGAGGGCATTAAGTACGATCTGCAATCTAGCCTTCCTTCTGTGCTTATAGCTGATATAGAGTGATCCTGGAACATAGCAATGGTCTGCTAAATATGATGAATGAGATTATTTTTTGCGTGAAGAAGGCATTAGCTTTCCGTTTGTCACTTGTTTGACTTCATATGCCATCTGGCTGCATATGTGTGTGTGTGTGTGTGTGTGTGTGTGTGTGTGTGTGTGTGTGTGTAGGTTGCCCAGGTGTTCCAACAGTATGTTTCAAAAAGAGCATCTGTGTGTGTGTAGATATAACATAGCTATACGTGATGGTACATAGCTTCCATGCATCCTTATAACCATTCCAGTGCTGCAGCTTTGTCCAGCTAGTGTCCAGCTTACCCTTGGAAGAGTGACAGTGTTGAGGACGACGGACACAAAGAGGGATGGCATATGGACGGGGTTTCCTGTGAGAGATCAGAGCTCCCTTTAGTGCAGGGAACAGGAAGAGAAAGAGGGGGGGACCAGCAGTGAATCAGAGGGTCCCCCCTTCAGCTTCACTCGTTAAGTTCAAAGGTGGCTTTGACTCAGACCTTTGTAAGAGATAAATTAAACAGGAGTGAGAGACTGGGAGATGGAGAAAGAGAGAAACAAGGTCTTTTCTGGGCAAATACTCCTTTTGCTCCCCTCCCACCAACGGTGCACCGGAACCGGCTCATAAATCGTACTATCCTCACAGTCCTCGGCCTATTCCCACCAGGGCTGGATCTTCCTGTACCCCCAAGGTTGCACGCAACGGCAAACTCCAAACAGGCACATCATGGAGGTTTGGGCCTGGGACAATTGAAAAAAGGTAATTCTTTGAAATATTGTGCTAGTACATCACGCTTATATAACCAACTGTGTTTACCTCGTAATGTGTTGGATGGTTTAACAAAAAAATTGGTGGACACCTAAAAAAAAAAAAAAACTTCTTGGCTTCCCCACCAGAGGACGCTGTTACTCCACTAGAATAGACTAGGATCCGTAAACTAGGATCTTCGCAAGATTCATCTGGATTTGTGGACAGACCTTGTCGCTTTACAACACTTTTCATCGTAGCTAAATCAGTTATTGTTTAAAAGCGCAGCATTGCTTACAGAAGCCTTTAAAACGTAAGCCATTGAATATGCAACATCTGGACGACTTTCTTGGGTAAAATCCAGGTTAAGCTTGGTATTAAGTGAGCAAGCTGTATTCCAGCACACAAACTTGGCAATAGTAAGGATGTGTTTTTCAGCTGAGCGCTTTTGCTTGTTATTCGTTATTGTATATTGTTGACATAATGTCAGTTTTATCTGAATCTGCCATAGAGGTGTGAACCAAGGCAACGTACTCTGTTCACAACAGCCTTGGAGTACCGCTGCAGATCACAAGAGGGAGCAATTGTCGCGTATTTGATGTTTATGTGTTTACAGGACACAAATCTCGTGTCGAAATGCCCACGTCTGTGATTTACGAAAATGTCGGTGGGTGGTCATCATGGAAGAGAAAATACAGGAGACGTAATTTCGTAAGCACACTTATCACCGAATAATGAAAACAACTGCCAGAAACCACAGCAGCAGGAACTACCACAACAGTGGGCCTATGATATAGTATAGTTTACATGTTTATGTTTAAAACAAGTACTATAATTATACAAAACCGCATTAAATCTGAGTCGCAAACGAAGCAATTTGAGTCTGCTTAACGTATCCACGGACCGAATTTAACTTCATGCGTAACATGAGATTTCCTAATCCGTGTTTTTGAATAGGCTACAAATACGTTTATGACAAAGTACCATTAAAAATGAAATGTGGGACTTATCCGACGGAGCTTTTTAACGTTATTCATTTATAAAACAGCTCGGTCGCCATAAGGTTTAGGAATTAAAATCTAGCCTATATCTTATTGTGACATGTGTCTCATTGTATAACATGCATCTTTTTTACGATTCTCCAATTAATTAAGGTTATTACTAAAGCATCAACATAACTTCGTGATTTATATGAACATCTGTTTGTTCAATGAATTCCAAATTTCAGATGTAGTCAGATAAAAGACAAGATGCTTAATTCAGAACAGGGCCATTAAAAGACTTCACACAGACCAGACCTCAGATGTAAAATGATTGCTTTATGCAATATTTCACATTCCCATTATGAAAATCCTCTCAGAAAATTGTTTAAAAATAAATAAAATAAAATCCCTGTGCACTGTTGCATTTAGAATGTAAAGTGAAAACACTTTGTACAATGCTATATCTCTGTGAAGATTTTTTGTCACAAACGATTGTTTTCAGTTCGTTTTTTCTAAACTCCTTACCAAAGCATTAAGACAACAAAATACACACAGGATGAAAAGGGAGTTTGGTTGCACAAAGTAAAAAAACATACCAGTGGTAATAAAAATTACTTGCAAATCAGAATTCGTACTGCACTTCAGTGTGTACATCCATGACTTCTAGGGGACTTCCTTGGGTAGGCAGAGGAAGGGGGTTCTGTCTTTATTTTTCGGGAGTGCTGAGGTAAAATTGCTCAGGAGAGACACCGGTGAGGCACAGAAATTTATCACACGCACCTCGGCGAGCTCCTAATGAACTCTCAGAAGGCCTCGTGTCTCTCGTAGCCTGACGTGGGACAGGTTCATAAGGAATAATGGATCCGCACATTCGCCGGGTCTTTTTCTGTCTCTCCTTTGAGTCTGTAGCGGTCCCTCCCCGACTCCCCGGTCCGCTCGGTCTTTCAAGGGTAACCCAGGGCGAAAGGGGAACGCAAGGCTTAATAAGAAGAGACAATTGTTGACTTAACTTCAGGCTGAAAATTTATAGAGGGAGCACTGTACGACGAAAGAAGCGGCTACATGTTACAGGTGATGATTACATGGGGGTGCGTGTAAACGCTATCATAATTTCTCAGCCATTCCGCAAGCAACTTAGTCCCTTGGAAGTTTGCCAAGAATCAATGTATAAATATGTGAGAGTTGTATGTGTAACGTTTTCATCAAGTTTGCTCAGTTATAAAGTGACATAAATTGGCTTGAGTGTGCTGTTCAAATTACCTGTCACTACACAGAAAGATTGAGAACACACAGGTAGGACCTAATGGGTGGATTTGGGTACTGTTTGTGAAGGGGGAAAAGGGGGTTCCCTCTTCATCCCAAATAACAGGAATACCTCCCCGTTTTAATTTATAGTACTGATTGTATTTGGACCTGATGGATATGGGTATGTTAGTGAATGCACAGAAACCAAAGTGCTAGCAAGTGCACAATATGTCAAAAAGCCATTCGTACGAGCAGAGGGCTGCATTAGCCCCAGACCCCAGGAGGTTGACACATGCTGGGTCCAACGTGCTTTACGTGTTAAATCATCAGGCCAGAGTTGTCTGTAAATATCTTTGTTATTGAATTCTGAGATTCCTTTTATAGTTGCAGTATCTCTGCCTGGGCTTCATCTTGGCCTGAGGATATAAATACTGAGGGCCCAGGGGGCCTGGTCACACTGCTGTCTGTCTGTCAGTCAGGCCTGGCAGCTCACTGTGGAAGAGAGGGGGAAAAAAAAATCAAATGGCCATGCTGAAGGACAGCCTGGGAAGTGTGTGTGTGTGTGTGTGTGTGTGTGCGCATAGTTGCATGCATGTATCTGTGTGTGTGAGTATGTGTGAATGCACATGCATACCTGTGTGTGTGTATGTCAGTGTGCATGCAAGTGTGTTGTGTGAGCATTTGTGTGAGTGTGTGTGTGTGTGTGTGTGTGTGTGTGTGTGTGTGCTATTGCACTTTGTTCATGCGGTGCGTATCTGTGAGGATGGTGCATAAGTATGCATGTGCGTGCATGCGTTCGTGTGTCTCTCTCACTATGTCTGTGTGTGGATAGTATGTGCGTCAGTTGGCGCAATTGTTATCCATCTATCTATCTAAATGCCTGTCTTTCAGTATACCTTCTTGTCTGCCATTCCATCTGAATGCACATCTAGCCATCCACATATCTGTCTGTCTATCAGTACAGCTAATTGTTTCTATATTTGTCTTTTTCCATTTGTTTATGATTTCATCCCTAAATATACAGACATACCCGTTTCCCTTTTCCTCTCCTCTTTCTTGTTTCTCCTTCTCTTCCTCTCTCACTCTCTGATATATATATAGTTGTGTCTACCTCTGCTGTATATATCTTCAGTGTTTTTAAACAACAACATTACATCAGTTTAGTGCTGTCTTGTCATTTACTCCCTTTCTAGTTTTTTATAATCATCTGTCGTTGTATCTCACCTTCTTCCTTTTTACACCCTGTATATATGGGTGACTTAATGGGAGTGCGCCGGACAGGTGTTTTTTTTCTCTTCATCAAATGTGCAGATGTCCAAATAACATAAAATATCCATGCTGCTGAAGTAATATTGATTTTATGATTTTATAAAACCTCCAACAAGCAAAGATGGCAGATTTTATATTATGTATAGATAGTAGGATCACAGGTTACGAAAAACAGCGATATTTCAGAACCCCTAACGTGGTGATTCGCGACGGAAGTGTCATTTATTAGGACTTAATTAGGCTTGCCGATTGCAGCTTTACTGTTATTCATAAATTCACTATCACGGGGCAAGGAAAATGATCTACCTACACAAGTTATGTGCTTATTTGTCTCTGGTAAACTGGTGTTTTGTGCACAGATTTTAGAGCAAGAGTTGGCTACATCTACAGTTTTTCAGTCATACCCCTTCGAAAATCCTCAATGTTGAAATACATGTACGCGTTATACATATTTGCAAAAATGACTTGTGCAAACACATCATAGTCAGATTACAACCATATTCATCTCTTGATAAAAATGCATAAATATTTTAGTATTTTAATAGTAATCATAAAATCTACCAAGATTTCATCTGCTGTTGCATCGGATATATTTTGCAGGAATAATAAAACAAGCAAAAATACAAATACAAGTCAAAAAACAATTTGGAAGACATCACAATGCGCTTCATTGTTATTTTAAACTAACTATTGTTTCATTGTTTTTTCTTTTGATAATGAATTTGTTGTTATAAATGTGCAATGATATTTTCCCGCGTTTTAACTGATGTTCATAATTTGGACAGCTTAATAAAAACAGTGAATTTAACCAGAGCGGTGAAGCTGTTCGATATTTTGTTTTAGTCTAAGACCATATTAAAGAGGAGATTTATTTCTGGGGAAACAAAACGGTATTTTGATCGTCGCCAGGTCATTGCAAGTAAATTTCACTGAACAGAACATTATTTTATGGTTTTATCATCAATATTTCCTTTGCATTACTTGCAAGTTGTCCTTTACTGTCCCACAGACTGTTTATTTTCTTGATTTTTTTTTCGTTTGATTTTAAGAAACAACTTTTCAAATTACAAAAAAAAATAAATAAAAATAAAGAGCCACAGTCGTGCCATCTAAAACTCGTTGTCACGGAGTAGCAAATGTAACTGGCAATGGTAATGGTCTTACACAATTACTTGCACGCGCTTGGAAAATCATATCTTAAACCAGAGAATCGAGATAGACAAGGCTGGGTCTGTTCCTCGGGGCAGCAGGAGAAAGTGCAACTTTGACATATTTCGTGATTGATTGCATTTGCCTATGTGAGCGAAAAGTAGATGTCAAAGGGGAAAAGAAACAGAACGCGCTCCGAGCTTTCAAAATCAATGTCTCCAGAACAATTCCCTCCGTGGAGTGTAAATGGGGATCCTAGACTAAACATTTGTGTAAAAACGCGTTGCCAATTATAACGCAAACGCCGCTTTAATAAAATAAGGGTTGATGCTCACATTTCACTGGATTTGCAGTCAAAGGTCGAACTGTTCTTTTAGTCAAAGGTGAAACTGGCTTTCCGGCATGGAACGAAAAGCGAAAGTTGATTCAAAATCATAAAGTGAATGCCACTTATAATGTTTTTTTTTTTAAAGTTTAAGTTCTGTTGCTTGTAATATTTTAAGACATTCCATATTTTAGTCGTGAACATAAATTTAAACCTACAAGATTTGCAAATCAAAATCTAGGTTACATAAACCAACACCAATTCAACTCCATAAAGTCATTCCACTGTCCTAAGCCTATAATTTTGCCCCAGATGCGACATTTTCGCTTTCACAAAACAAACCGTTTCACGGCGTGCAAGTTTCACCCGAAAAGAAATATGACAGAGGAAACAGGCAATCATTTAGCACATACGGCAACTATACGCTGACAAGTAACCCACGTTGTTGTGCACGTATCCATTATGCATTTCAATTGGTCGGACGGCTATTTGAAAGTATTAATACAGACTTTGTTGAATTGTGATTCACATCAAGCGAACGGAAAAGAAACGCTCCAAAAGGGTTCCGAGAATCGAGAGAGAAAGAATTGTGTTGGATGACGATTGCCTTCACTCAGTTGTCGGGCTGCAGAAGGTACCGTTGCTGATGATGCTACCGCTCCCGCTAGTAGGATGTTATCTCGGACGGGGTAGCAGTGCAGTTGCTAATGCGATGTGTCTGGACAAATTATTGAATAATCACAGAGTACAGGTCGTCTGAATGCGGCGCGATTCCGAGGAACTGAGTGTACAGTTATCTCAGTGACATCTGGCGTTAAGAAACTTCATTTTTTGGCGTTCTTTGACTTGAAATGCTGCTGTTTGTTAAGTGGAGGGGGCGGGCTCATGTATGTAATTGGGCAGCGTGAGCGGTGGTTGGCTGATCGCGAACCGAAGACTGGGCTTGCTCGTGTTTGGGGGCGGTCTCCCCACGCGCAGTTACTCCCTCTTCCCTTTGGGGTTAGTGTGCTTGTGTTGAGTTCCCAGAGATAGCCAAATCGGATTCCTTAGGGAAGGGACACAAATCACTCCCATTTTAACAAGGGGAGCAACGCGGGATCTGCATTCACAAGGGTCCACCTCTTCTTCTTGATTTCCTATTTCTCATTCATTTGATTTGAACACAGAAAGGTCTTTGGTGGAAAAAATTGAAAGAAGGAAGAAAAAAAAACTTGTCGGTGGATGATGACATTTGATCTTGCCCAGACTGAAAGCTGTAGTTGATCCTATTGTTACTTAAACTGACATCAGAGCTTTTTTTTGTACTAAGCCTCCTCCTTAATACAGAGGGGACATCGGCAAACCTCTAGTGAGCGTCTCTTCATTTACGCTCATCTGCATTACATTTTATTTTTGTTGTTCCTGTTCTTGGTGCTCCCGAATTGTGCACCTAAACCTGGATTCTGACAGCTCGCAGTTCCACTCATACTTTGTTTCTCTTTTTGTTTTTGTGTTCCTGAAAGAAAGATAGGTGAGCAAAAAAAAGGACACCTGCACATAGACATTAATCTCGTCCACGCGCTGCAAATCATTTTACCGGCGTTCTGAAGAAACGGGGCCGGGGAGTAGCAAAGCAGACAGAGAGTGAAAGACAAAAAGGCGGTTTTCATGTTTGGGATTCAAGAGAGCATTCAAAGGAGTGGGAGTAGTATGAAAGAGGAGCCCATCGGAGCCGGGATGAACGCAGTTCGAACATGGATGCAAGGAGCCGGGGTGCTAGATGCAAACACGGCCGCTCAAAGGTAAGCCTCGAGGCAGCATCCGCCGCTCCGCGCGGCGCCTCCCGCAGAACAGAGACCAGATTGTTCCTGTACGCTTTTTTTTTGCGTTTTAGTTATTTATGGCAAAACTCCTTGGACAATAGACCAATCAATTCTGTCATTTCGAGCCGTTTGGGTTCTCAGAGGTCTAGTATTAACTGTTCGATTAAAGTTGCGACGCCTCGTTCCAGTGATGAGCTCAGTTCGAAATGCTCCCGCTCTCTCTAGCCGACTACCAGGATTTAAAACGCAAATAATAAAAGTGAGCTCCTCTTTAAATTCTTAGTGTACATTAACAAATACTACTGTTGCTACTACTACTACTGATACCATTACTACAAATAACAATAAACACACTCATAACAATATATGAATATTAACAACTGCTTATGAAAAAAGAATTATAGATCTCTCCTGCAAAAATATATTAAAAAAAATATTCTTAAGAAACCTGAAATACAAATGTTAGGTTTTTGATAGCAACAGAAATGTGTTTATGGACAGTGAGCAAAGCAATAAAAATAATTATCAAATGGAATTTTAAAATAATTCATTCGATATGCTGTCACTGCTAACATTTCCTTTCATATGATTAACTCTCTATAAAGGGACCAGTGTTATACAAACCCACGTGGTGAAGACATTATTCTGAATAATTATTTTCCTAGTCTTTCAGCATTGCACATAAATAGTACTTTAACTCCATGTTTAGCTTTCACAGTGCAAATGTTAACATGCAGAAAGTGGAAGTCAGTTCGGAGCTAAAAAAAAAAGGAATTAATGACTGTTTGATCAGTTTATTTGATACTTAAAAAAACAATTAACACAGGTGTTCAGAGGTCAAATGACAAACGTATCCAAAATGTTAAAGTATTTTTCTAGCAAAATTAAGAAATGTAAGATCATATAGTTGAGAAGTAGTGGTGTTTTAAATTGCCCCACAAAATATAAACAGTGTGTAAAATGAGCCGGGTGAAAGTGAAATACTATCCTTTTTACAGGCAAGATCTGTTGGACAGAAAGATATAAATTTTTGACAACCAGCAGTCGGCAAACCAAAAGACCAGGATACATGAACACTATTGAATAGAATTAAACAGTATCACATTTGAGGAGACTCATAATGGTCCTCTAACACCTCGTTCTTGTCTCCGCAGTGGAGTGGGTCTTGCCAGGGCGCACTTCGAGAAGCAACCGCCGTCAAACCTTCGGAAATCCAACTTCTTCCACTTCGTTTTGGCTCTGTACGATAGACAAGGTCAGCCGGTGGAAATTGAAAGGACCTCTTTTGTTGGCTTTGTTGAAAAAGAAAAGGTGAGTTGTGTCAATTTACAACAAACATATGAAGATTAATGTTTCCAGCGAGATCACAGATCAGTCCTTTATGAAGTCACCTTGCTTGATTAGAGGAGACGCCGCGTTATTTCACTTGTATTTTTTTTAATTTCTCCTTCTGTACACCGAAGCTTTAAATCTAATTTCCCCATATGGAGAGTTCCGTTTTGCATGGTATTTTCTAATTGTTGGGTCCTCGCTGTCATGTGTGAGATGAACTAGAACATTTATTTTGAAAACGACTGTAACTGGCACGCATGAAGTTTAAAATAACTTGAATTCTCTTAACACATCTTGTTCAAATGGGTGTTTTTTAGTGCGAATACATACATAGGTGCATTTTCACTTCATTTTTGTTTGGTCTATATTTATGCATTCTACAGTTGCACGCAAAGCTTTTTATTTGATACGTTGTGCTGCATAAATTATTTATTGCCTGCCTCCATAATTTTCTTAAAAGCCGTTTCAGCTGCTTTTGAAACGCTCTATATTTTCATCCCATATGAACACAGGTCTATGCCTTCACGAGGAAACAAAAGACAAAGTCAAAAGCACGATGCATTTGTTTTGTGTATAGGAAGTACGCAATAGCGTTTATTATTATCATAGATTACGCCTCGGCCTCAGTTTTAATCATTGGTTGTGTGTTATCTCCCTTGGTTTAAAAATTGCTGTTGATTGCGTTGTTATCGGTTTAATTTTCTGTATGTTTTTTGTGTTTAAATGTAAGTTTATTTTGAATCAGCACATGCTTTTTTTGACAAATTTATGAGACTGTTTACTTTGTCATTGGTTGGTCACGCAGTTCATAGCAATCACACTTTAGAAAAGGTATTCGTTTACCAACATTAAGCCAGTGTGTTTAACCTGTTCACGCAACTGATACTCAGTAGGTAACCGGGTCACGTGATCAACAGATTTATATCTGTGCTGTGTTATTTAGTTTCTGAGTTTAAGACTTATCAATTATAAAGCAACTAATTAGCGATTGACAGTTGAATAGCCCATGAATTATAAATGCTGTCATCCCCATAAAATCAAAAGATGGACACTATTTTCCCCTTATTGTAACCAAACAAAAAGTTATAGGTGGATCGAGAAATGCGTTCATGTCAGTGTTGTTTACTTTTTATTTGTGCATGGACTATCTTTAAAAATAATTCATTTGGGTTTGCTCCTTGCTTGCTCCTTGCTGGGAGTCAAAAGCCTGGGAAATGTCCTATTTGTATATTTTCAAATATAACTTAAATAATTGTTTCTACAGGAATCTAATGGCGAAAAGACCAACAATGGAATACATTACAGACTACAACTTCTCTACAGCAATGGTAAGTGTGACATGGGTATATCTTATCTGCCCTGACAGTTTCGTTCACAGACTTTGCAGTTTTATTTCGCATGAAAGTCGCAGCCACAGATGTCATTTGCATAGATCTGTACAGAAATAAAGCGACGTGAAAGCAGGTGCGAATGATTCTTGCCAACATTTCCACTATAGAACATGGCAATGATGTTGTCATTACTATCGACTATTAATAATGATTATAATCTTTTACTATAGACACACATACACACATACATACACACACACACACACGTACACTCACATATATTGTTTGTTTTCGATTATAAAGTTGTACAAACGACTCAATATTAGTAACGCGAGGTCATCACCTAATCTAAAAAAAAACTAGATGCTGTAATTCGGCGTAATGGTGTTAATTTTGAAGTTATTATTATTATTATTATTATTATTATTATTATTATTGTAGCTCTCTATAACCAGCTATTTTTTTGCCAGTCGAAAGTAATTTACAGCAGTTTTGGCGAGTAAAAGGGTGTAGTCAGCAGTCATTAAGCTGCGGCTTTTTTAATTGACAGCGGATCTGTCAAATTTCAGCTCAATTACTCAACAGCCACACTTGCTATTAGTGTCTAAATATCTGCTCAAATAGCCGCAACCTTATTACATATCAGCGACAACGTATTTTTGTTAAAACCTCCGTTTTAAACTGTGCTATGTGTGTAACATGTCTCTACATCCGTTATTCACTTTCTCTGAATAGTTGTTGATGTGCGCTTTCTCTCTACAGACTTCACATTTGGGAAGTACAGATAGTAGCTCATTCGCGCGACTTCCTGAATAATTTATTGTATGAGTTTATTGCTTCACGCAAAGACTCGTTATTGGCAAGGGTAGCCAAGGCTAACGCTGAGATTAAAAATAATAAAAATATAAGAAAACTATCTGTAGAACATGTCAACACTATTACTGTTATTGGTGTTAATACCAAATACTATAATCATACATATTTAATAGTGTTTCTTCATAGTTTTTAAATTAATGACAGAACGGGTTCCGTTGTTTCCTGGTGGGAGAGATGGTGGCTGCCTGAAAAATAAGAATCAGAAATGCTTCCTAATGTTTTCAAGCTCCAAAAATGCAATTTTTATTCCCCAAAATATTAAATGCATGCTAATAACATAACAGTGCCGTTTAGAACGAAAACAACAGCGAGAATAACGATGATTATACAGACGGGAATAATTGCATTAATTTATTTTTTGCTCCTATATGTTCTAAAGAGGATTATTGCCATCCAATATGGCAGGTTGTTTATGAGCATATTCAGAGCTCATGGTATGTTGTGCTGCATTTTTTAGGAGAATCATGATGAGCATTACATGCCGTGTATTGAACAATTAGAGGCAGCAGAGCAAAGTTTGAGTTCAAAAGCAATCCAAGCATTAAGAGAGAACAATTGGAAATGAGTGAATGCTGTGTCTTTTACACAAGGACGATACCACTTATCAGATGCAAGCAGCCATTAACATCTGAAGAGGGGCACACTTCATAATGTCATCGTGCTCAGTTTGAGTGTACTAGCACTATATAGCTGAGCCACCACTTAGGTGTCATGGGAGAGCTTGCTGTGTATGTGTGTGTGCGAGTGCGTGCGCGCGCGTGTGTGTGTGTGTGTGTGTGTGTGTTTGTGCGTGTGTGTGTGCATGCATGTCTTAAACAAGGAGCTCTGTACCCTATAACTAAGTTTTAAGTTGATAATTTTTACCATTTTGACTTAAATGCTCTCCTTAATCTGCTCTCTGGCAGGTATCAGAACAGAACAAGACTTTTATGTGCGGCTGATAGACTCCATGACCAAACAGGTAAGCATTTTGTTTACTTGGGTCTTTCTGTCCCCATCCTCGTCTCAGAAAAGAACTTCCAAACAATGAGAATGCTGAACAAATACAAGGAAGTGTGTGTGTGTGTGTGTGTATATATATATATATATATATATATATATATATATATACACACACATACATGTGAGTTAGATAATGTGTCTTAGGGTGAACCTCTGTTCAGTATATAGTTGTGTAGTTGTCCATCTGTGTGTGTGCATGTGTGTGTGTGTGTGTGTGTGTGTGTGTGCGTGAATGGGGCGTGGGGTTTTACAATAAGCCCCCGGGGGCATGTGGGTAATGTCACATTTAGACATGGCCTCTCACTGTGGGAGCAGTGATACCCTGTAGTGACTCGCAGCATGTGTCTGACAAAGGGGTGGCGGCTCCATTGAAGTTGCTCTGCTGAGCTGCTTCCTGTGATGTGTATGAAAGGGGGCGGGAGGGGTGGGGCAGCAGTTTAGGTGGGTGGGCAAGAGGGTGTCACTGTCATTTTGGCGCTTCGTGGTGCTCTCCGCGGGCAGTCAATCACGTTTCATGCAAAGTCGCCTTCGCCCGTGAAGGAAAATGGAATCGCTTTTGTCTTAGCTCATTTAGATGTCATCTCTGCGGTCTCACACTGTTCCCAGACAAGTGGGCAGGTCAAAGTTCGTGCACCTGCTACATCAAGACATTGCATTCCCTCATGAGGGTGTCTTTGTCCCTTGCTGAGATCCGTAGGCCAGAATCTTGCCAGAAAAACAAACAAAAAAACATTGTCAAACACCAGATTCCTAATCTACGAAGTGTTCTTAAAGTGTGAACCCTCCTTTCTGGGTGAGTGACCTAAAGCTGGCCTGTATTATTAATTCCTCAAAGCAAATAAATAAACAACAAACAGTGGTCCACAGTAAAATGCAAAATACGACACACAGTATTGACAGGGCAGTCTCCCCGGGCCTCTAGCTGCAGAGCGGTTCCCGGCAAGAGGATGGATGGAGGATTTTATTTTTTTTTTGTCGGGTCCCAGGGAAAAGGTGTGTGAGGATGCTGGGTAATTAACCGGCGCTGCGTAATGTCACAGCACTGCAAAGGAAGCAGGGCGCGCGGCGGGCTCCGAACACTTAGCACATCATGTGTTGTCAGCGCGCCAGCGTGCTCCGATTGTGCTGCGCTTCGCGCGCCGGCGTCGCAGGGAATATCAAAGAACCTCGGAGAGAATTAAAGCCAGTAACAGGCGATCCGGCGTGTCAGAGCGACAGATTTATCGAGAGCAATTTTTTTTTCTCCTAATAAACAGTTTTGTCCGTATTGTTCTTCCCCAGTAGGTGGGATAATTTACAATTCTGTGGCATTGATATTCCCCCCCCCCCCGAAGAGGGCCGTTCATGTGTAATAAGTCAGGGATTTGGTGGATGATGTGTGTTGCAGTTAGGATGCATGAGATGTTAATTCACTGACACTGCAACGGTCCAAAATAAGTCACACGTGTTTCACCATTAAACAGCATGCAACATATATGGATAGTACACATCTCCCTCTAAAATACTGAATTGAAAGAATATATAATTGCATATTACATTACCAATCAAAGATATTTTTCTTGTGGTCAGAGTTTTCAGGGATAAAAACATTCATTGTTTTTGGCATAACTAATTATTTCACCTGGATTGTAAATACAAATTAGCATCAGCAGATTTTTGCAGTCATTAGGTAAGCTGTCATGTCACTGGCAGCATTTGACAGAATGGTGAAAAGGACCCAGCCAAAGCAAACGTCTCTCTAGGTGCATGAGTGTGCAGCTCTGACGCGTAGACTCTTACAGCAGTTAAGAATGCGTTTTGCGGGACAGATTTATGACTCGGGGAGAGCCAGGCGGGTTGCGTTTCGAAGTATGCGCGTCTTTGATAACCCTGAAATGAATACGGTGGCTCTGGGACAGACCTGTCTCAGTTTTTTTGGGGGGCTCGTCTCGGGTAAGAGAGTTGCTTGTGTTCCGTGAGCTGTCAGAAATGTGGAGGGAGGGCATATTTCATCTCCTGATTCGCAGGGGTACTCCTGTAGACCGCAGCGCAGTCTGCGCAGTACCTGTTAACGATGTGGTGGGGAGGAGAGAGGAGGGTTTGGCAACCCTGTGGACACGCTGGCATGGCGCTTGCGTGGAGCTGAGGAGAGGCCTGGATTGAAAAGTGGAGTGTTGAAGAGGTGCTGGACGCGAACGTCACAGTCTACTGAGCAAGCGTAGTCCCAGTGGCTCCCTGTCCCAGCATCAGCTGCTCAAACACCACTCTGTTTGGTGAATAGAATAATAATAAACAAAAATGAAAGAAGTGATTAAGATCTCCAGGCTGAAGCACAAGTGGATGCACCCCCCCAGATTTTTTACTCGATGTCTCTGATTACCAGTGTAAAGATTAGGCCCGTATTAAATGTAACCGCTCAGTGGTTTGTGCTTAACCTTGAAAAGCGAAATTTAGCACGCGTTAACTTTCTCTATGACTTCCACATTTTTTTTCCGATAACCTCAGTTACTGCCAAACTCATAATGTAGCGAGTGCAATGAAAACGTGAGGTCTTGCTTAAATTTGATTGTCAAAGCTGTGGACAAACCGCAAAACGGGAGGATTGAAACCAGTGCAACTTTATGAGCAATTAAAACCCCAAGGCTTAAGAGAGTTTAACTCTTTGCGGGCGTGCTTGGTCTGAAATTCGAATTGTCGGTAGGAATCGGGAGATTATCTCTGCTCTCCCCCCAGCCTCTTCCTGTTACAGAACGGCACCAGAGCCCTGGAATGCGTTAAGGGTTAGAGGGCCATTGAGCACGCAGTTCTCATAAGAGGCAGACAAAGCAGCAGACCACAGACACTGCTCCACACGCTGCTGCTGTCCAAAGCCCTGGAAGTAAATAATAACTGTGATAATAACCATATCTCACTGTGAGCTACACACATCGCTGCGCTGACACGGCCGCCGTTCCATCAATTGGCTCTGATAAGTGACATCAGCAGTAGCATCATCATCATCAATAATAATAACAACAAAAACAACAATAATAATAATAATTATAATAATAATAACAATTTAGTCCGGTAATGACAGTTTATTTGTGTAAGAGTTTACTTGCAGGATTTTAAGATCAGGATTTGTATACTGCTGTAGTTACAAATACACAACTGTCAATAATAATAGTATTAAATAATTGATACTATTAATAATGATAATTATGCTTTTGATGATTTTGATAAACATAACAATAGCTACAATTTCAAAAATAACAGACCAAGAAATAAATAATAACATTAATAGTCACAAAGATGCGCACGTACACATGCACACGCATGCACGCGCGCACACACACACAAACGCGCACACACACACACGCACGCACGCACCCGCGCGTGAGGGCTGGTGGAGGCAGCGAGGGGGCCCTGGGTGTCAGACTGACAGCCGTATCTGTGATCAGCGGCTCCGGCGCTGACAGATCAGATGAAGACAGCGCAGAAGCGGGCCTCTCTCACCCCGGGTTGGGCGCCGTAACAGCTGAGCCGGGGGAACAAAGGAAATCACAATGCAATCACGACACCCTTTAAAAGTGGCGGTGCAGCCGGGGAAGAAAAGCAGTCGCACTCTCGGTGACACGCGCGCAGATGACGGTAACAAAGAGGGAAGTGTGTTTTCATGTATTTATAGCAACTTGTTTACATGCCTTAGATGCAGTTGTCACATCAAGCCTGTTGAAGAAAGCTGCAAATGAAAAATGAAAAGTTACTTCTGCAAAATAAAATATGTATTAAAAGACATATCAATGCTCCGCGCTTGTTAATACGCACCATGTTTGGCTTGATATAAGAGGCGGTTCCGGGTGTCATGAATGTTTCCTAGCTTAAACAGTTTTTTTTTTTTTTTTTGGAGCAGTTTTTTTTTTTTTAAAGGTGCTCTGGACTCTAGGATGGGAGATTCTGCCTTGAGCGTTTTCTCCGTGTCTGGATTGGACGCTCTTTGGAGACGCTGACAAATTGCGCGGCGGCTTCGCCCGCCAGGTTAGATACAAAGGGGAGGTGTCGTATTTCCTCGGAAGTCGGACAGCGGCCCTTCCTCGCTTTCCAGCCCTCCTTCCTGAGGCGGCTGCTTGAATGCTCATTTTCCCCATCAATTATATCCAGGCCCCATTCATATAACTTCCATACGCCCATACGCGGAGACACTTCGCTAATCTAAACAAAATGCGCGGCGGCATGAATCTCCTATATTAGACATTTCCTACAATCGTGGCCTGTTTATGGAGCTTGATTATGTAAGATAGGGGGTGTGAATGCGGCTTTCTGTTTCCCTCGAATGTCGGGACTTAGCACGGGCCTGTATGAAAATATTTGGACATGCACAGTCCCTGAAAGGAGCTGCGTGGGCTCATTCAGCACCGTCCCCCTAATGAGGGAAAACAGTGGTGTCGCTTTGCAGGTCCCTTTTAAAGCCGGACTGAAAGACAAGCTGGGAATACCGTCACGTTCTTTTCTCCTCGCTGTAATGAGCCGGCTGGGTTTTTACCTTTTTGCTCCTGCTCTTTCCTTTCCCTGGGTTTTTTTTTTTTTTAGTTTTTTAAAACTCTCTCCGCAGAATTAAAGCTTCGCCGAACAGTAATTGTACCACTGCGTGGAAAACAGAAGGATGGATCGACACAGATGAGACTCCGAGCGACTGGAAGTCTTTTTTTTTTTCGTACATTGAGATTTTTTAGACGGTGCTCCTTGCCATCATCTTTTTGATTTTTTAAACAGTTGTCTGCGAGGGGAAGGCCCCGGCAGCGATTTTGGACTCGAAAACTGGGACAGGATCGTCGCTCTGCATATTTCTGAGTCCTACCTAATTTCAGGTTGCAGGCGGCGAGATTGCGCCAGGCAATGACGGGGTTGCGTTGCTCGCGTTATTTTTGGTGGAGTTTCAGAGCGTTACCGCTCCTCGCCCTGCGCGATTCTCACAGCGGCGTGATGCGCTGGGTACGTTTCAAATATCAAATATCTACACTCTCCACGGATCCTCTCGTTATGTGTGATACGGTCCTGCTGAAGCCAACTGGAAATACTCGTGTCTTCGCTGCTGTAGCTGTCGGGAACTGCACAGGACATTTCACCAGGCCTAGTTCAGCGTTCTCCTCCATCCTGCAGCTCTCCGTAAGGTCACAGAAAGACTGAATGGATGAAGCACCGTGGCTTAGGCACACAGACAGTGATGCATACTGTTCAGTTTTAGAAGACCTTGGCCCTTATATTCTCAAAGTGAAACACAACTAACAAGGAATATCCTGTCCTGGACACAGAGATCAAAGTAAAAAAAAAAAAAAAAAAAACTTTCTGAACATTTCAAACTAAGTAAATACTTTTTTGTAGAGCCTTCCTGCGAGTTCAAATGATTTATCATCATATTTATCATTATTTGTTTATTATATTTGGTTTATTTTATTTTTCATACACAGATATAGGAAATCATGATATTTGTATCCTTTTTTATAGTCTCACTATAAAATCTAAATATTCCATCAGCAAAATCTATGTGTGGATCTAATTATTTCTGTATAGATAGATGTATTACATAACATTAAAATGATAATGAGAAGAGAAAAGTTAGGTCACACACATGTACGTAGATGTTATATGTTATATGGATATGTACTTGTGTATGTTCTTTTTTACCCATGTTCTGGGAGTCACTGAAACCGACGTTAACATTACTCACCTAAATTTTTGCTGTTGTGCATATTAACCTACGCACAACATGCATCTGATTTCAGTCAAAGAGAGCCCCGTTTTTCGGTTCTGCGCTGGCCTATCGTGGGAGAGGGGGGATGGCGACGGAGAGAAGCCGCGCGAGCGAATCCGGGCCGTGTATGTTTGGGGAAAACGGGCGATTCGCGGCGCTGAAAAAAACGTGTTGTGTGGGGCTGAAGGGTGAAAACAAAGCTGAAGTTTTTGGAAGGAGCCGAGAATGGGCCAGATGGCTCGCTATACTCCAGTCTGGCAGCCCAACTGCTCGTGCCCCCCACACCCCTCCACCCCCCCCCAAAACTCCCCCCCTCCCTCAATAAAAACACCCCTCCCTCTCCTCCTGCCACCACGGTATGACACACAGCCATTCGTTTGGGGCTTTACACGCTAGAGTAGACACTGTGAGAATGCAAGTAAACACCATTACACTCTGACAAACAGATACAGCCAGAGGAGGAGACCACTAGCCTCACCCCACAAACCGAAACACAACAACAAAATTAACAGGGCTTCTCTGCTTGTCTGAGGGACTCTGCAGCGTGTATCCTAAATACAGGCATGGTGCAAGGAGAACAGCAGAGCAGCTACCATTCAACGTCTGAGTATTTCAGTCAAAAAGATCACCAGCCCCATTACTACCATATTGTAAAATTATATTTCAGTTTATTTTCCTGTTAGGGTTGAACTGGCTCCGTTTCCAAATCGCCATCTCGGCCTCACGCCCGGCGTAGCTCTGAGTGCGGTGGTGGGGCTCTGAGTGAACAAGTGACCCATTCACTTCCCGGCAAAATTAATATTTTTCTTCATACACTCTCAACAATCAATTTCTAATTGAACTAATGAGCTACTAATTATCTGACTGAATCTAAATGTATTTTTAGTGAGCGTTATTCATGTGATATGTCAAATGCTTGCTTTGCGTCTATATCTTAGTTTATTTATTTGCGTGGTTTATGTAAATGTGATGGGCAATTTCATATTTATTTTGAACTATCCTGATGGGATGTACTGTAGCTTTCCTTTAGGGAACCACAGTGACCCCTACTGGTCCAGTGTAAGCCCTGCATAGTGCAGGCCAAGCCTTGGTCTGTCTTTCAGATTTTGGCTCCCACACCCCACATGTGGTTTCCATTGCGGTGCTATAACACTGCACTCGGTGTCCAATCCAAACACCAGGAAATGTTATGCCATATACATCTCTTTTTTAAATTAGAAAATAGAATTAAAGTACAAGTATTGAGTGTTTCTCTTTTTTTTTTTTCTCGGGCGAACGGCACTTGAGCAGACATCTCCGACGGATGTTTAATCGGTGCGGTTTTCAGGGCTCGTAGTGCCTCTCGGCCGGCCTGGCGCGTGATGGGTGTTGAAGGAGACTTTTCACTTGCGGCCCGTGCAATAAACAGATGAACACTCTGGCCGAATAGCTGCACAATCCCTCCAACAGAGCTGATTGGATTTAAAAAAAAAAAAAGAGAGAGAGAGAGAGAGAGAGAGAGAGAGAGAGATCCTTACGTAATGTTCTGCACACTGTGCATAGCCTGTGAAACTGCCTCAGTCATTGCTGAACAGATCGTACTCGGCCTGAAATATTGGAACGGTCCTCTCGATTCCCATGACAAATACGGTCATTCACCGGAGCGCCCCTGCCAGATGTAATAAATTCTGCATTAAGCTCTTAGGGTCGCTCTGTGTATGTTTATCTTAAGTGCAATCTGAAGCGAAATGTGAAAGGGGTGATTTGGAAGGTGGAACAGGGAGTTTGTGTGAGAGGGTTTGGGTGCCCAGATATTTTTTTTCCCTTAATGTTGTGAGTTTTAGTGTAGCTTAAATGCAATGCATGATCTGTAATCTGTAAGTGATGTATGCGGGGAGTAGAACCCTTGATTTGATGCACTGATCGTTGTATGCCTTTTTGTTGTGCACTTTGCAGTTAGAGACTGTTAAGCACAGAGTTGGCATGTTTCGGAACAAGTTTTAAGTTCTCGGCTGCTTCATACTCCTAAAGAGGGGCAAAGTCATGTTTCTGTCACAGTTAGTTTGGTGGAAGTATATTATAGAAATGTTGCAGTCTGGAGCAGTGACTGGGGTGCTGGACTACCTGCAAGCAGGATGTAGGGTCAAATCCCACATGGGGTGATACTGTTGAACTCTTGAGCAAGGTCATCTTTATAAATCGCTGCACCTAAAACCCAGCTGTATTAGTGACTGATGCAGGAGATGCATGCTACACAAGACACTGTGCAATAACAATGTCGCTAATCAAACCTTGTTATTTTTTTAAAGGCTATTATTTACGAAGGTCAGGACAAGAACCCGGAGATGTGCCGCGTGTTGCTGACCCACGAGATCATGTGCAGGTATGATGCGGTTGCCGTTTCTCCTGCTACACCCCCCCCCCACCCCCACGCACCCTCTCACCACGCTCCCCCCCCCCGAGCCTTCGCCGCGTTGGCGTACCAGAGCGCTTGGCGGACGCCGCTGTCTGTTGGCCTTGCACACCAACACCGCCTCGCTGCCCCCACCCCCCCCGCACGCACTCTCCGTATGTCCCAGCAGCCCACTGGGGCTTGGAGTGCTGAGTGGCAGTCAGGTGACGGAGCATGGCACTGGATTTAAAGAGCCCCCCCCCCGGCCGAGTTCCCGTCTCTCCTCCATTTGTATCCCATCCAGTCTTTCCCCTTTTCATCTGCATGGCACAGAGGAGAGCTCACATTCCAGGCTCTGGAGGCCGATCCTCCCACACTTCCTCTCTACCCTGATTAAAGCCCAGCTGCCTCGTCCAGGTAGCCAGAACGCGGATGCTCGTCTGTGAAAAGCAGCAGGAAGAAGAGGGCATCGGTCGTCACGTTCGGCCCCGAGAGTTCTGGAGGTTCACTCTCCCGCGCCACGCCGGCGTACATATTTGACAACGGCAGCCTGGGTGTCAAAGTTAGGCTTCTGTGCCGTGATACAGTGTCCCCCCGCAACAGTCGCAAACAGTCCCCGTGCTCTGCCTAACCAGGTCACCCCTGTGTTCCTCAGAGGAGAGACGGAGCTCCGGAAAAGAGAGAGGGGAAACAGGAGGAAGATGAGTTACTATCAAACGTTGCTCCTTTAATTAAAATCAAAAGATGAATATCTCTCGCTTAAAACTGGGTTGTGAAGATAGGCTCTCATCTATTTTTGGGAATGCTGGGGAGCATTTTAACAGTTTTTCTCCTAAAAATATCCCACTCATGCTTGGTTAATTAGGACAAGCAGAAACTCATTACTCAATATGAATTTTCTTGTTATTCTTTGGGTAACAAATGCCATTTGCTTTGTGTCTTGACGATGAAATATATGCAGGCATGCAGAGACACACAGACACACGCAAACACACACATACACACACTCTCTCTCACGTGCACATACACTCATACACACACACACACTACACACACACACATGCACATGTGTAGACATACACAGACACAGACATACACACACGTTTGCATACACACAGACACTTGGACATACATACACACGCACACACACACACACACACACACACACGCACACACACACACACACACACACACACACACACAATAATAAAAAAATTAACTTAGCTTCAGTAACAAGGGTTTTCTCTCAAGTGTGTGAAAAGGCCTTGGCGTGGGATGAAATACCTGTTTGGAGAGGTTGAAGGTGAAGTCTTTCAGACACTGTGTTCTACCTGTGTTCCCAGAATTCCTAGGACAGAGCTCTTCATTTCCCAGAGGCTCTTTTCTTAAAATAGCCTAACAAAGGCAAAACTGGGAATGAATGTGTTAGAAATGTACATGTATGTGTTGGGGTTTTGGGGGTCCCCCTCCCTCACATGTCCCCCCTTCTCTTGTCCTGTGTGTCTGTGCTGATTCTGCACTGGGGGTGCAAACACAGTCTCAATTATAAGCATAAAATTAGAGTCTGTTCACCATTAATCAGTACTGTTAATTGCTGCGCTCTACCATTAGCCATATGGTGCCAAGCCAGCTTGCAACCATGGGACAGAAATGCTTAGTCTTTTATTGTCAAACATGGGCGACAGAAGAAAAGGGGAGAAAGCATTTCAAACGCTATTCAAAGCGGGGGAACTTTATTTGAAGTAGATTTTAGATTTATGGCAGCAAAAAAAAATATTTTGTCTACAGAACAAATTAAGAGGTGTGGAAATTAATCTTCATCTAGTTTTTTCATCTCATAACGTCGGATTTGCTTCAAAGCTTTTTCAAAAGGTTAGTGGGAATAACTCGGCAAGCGGTTTATTTATGTATAATTTATGTCGCATCTATAAAAAGCCCAGTCCAGGTTGCGCGAACAGTTGTGTCCAAATGAACACTGGAATCGCCATGTCTGGTAATTACATGAGGCAATTTAGATTAAATTTCTTCAAAAGCTTTACCAGGAAGAAACCGTCGAGATTAAAGATATGACTTCCTCAGATGTCCTGCGGGACAGAATTGGAATTAACAGGAAAAGAAAAAATCCCCAAACAAAGCTGTTGTATGCATGTACTAATTAGCATACTTTTTTGTGGAGGTTGGGGGGGTGGGAGAGTGTGCTGCCTCCCATGGGTGCCGGCTGATGATTGGATTATTGGGAAGTGGCAAATCACAGCAGTCCGCACCCCATCCCCCCTACAACGCCACCCCCCACCCCCCCGGCTCCTCTCAGTTCTGATCCGGTGGGACCACGCTGTGACCCACTTCTGAGGAAATAACGGAACATCGGCGAAGACGCACCCATTCGCGGAGGTGAGGGAGAGAAGTTGGAGAAAGACGAGGAGAGGGAGCGGAAGTTAGAGTGCGGCACTACCGATGAGAGGAGCGAAGCGAGGGGGGGGGGGGGGGGGGGGGGAGACGAAGAAGGGAAAAAAAGAAACGCTGAATCAGCTGCCGCCTCTTTTCTGGCATTTTGAAGGAGAGAGGTAGAGGAGGCAGATGACCGGGGCGGAGGGACGGTGGCAGCCAGCAGCACGCTGGGCTCCTGAAGTGAAACAATGCGGCCGGTTTCAGGTGACGGTGTCTTCCCCAGCCTCATTCAAACCCCCCTCTGCCATCTGTGCGGACGAAACGTGAGCTGAGGTTTCTCCCTGCTGTTCAGAACCCCCGCGCTCCCCCCCTTCCCCCGTCCCCTCCCTC